>NC_083588.1:50585458-50947958 GCF_027579695.1 Neoarius graeffei | reverse complement strand
GCTCAATTTCAACTGAATTTTTCTGGTATTGCGCAAGGTAAAAAAAATTGCACAAAATGTGACCGATATTTGACAAGTTTAATATAAAATGGGAGAATTACATTGATCTTGCTCCTGAATTTACCCGTGATATGCACTTTAACACTAATTTTTTTTTTTTGACATGTGATAAACACATGCATGTTCTGTGCCTCCCCCATAGTATGAGGAAATCAGGAAGTGATGTAGCAAGTAGCTGGTTGGCGCAAGTCGTGATAAAGTGCACTTATGTACAGAGTCAACTTATATTGTTACATTCTGACTGCTTAGATAAAGTGTGTGTGTTTTTATATGCTTTTGATGGTCCAGAGGGGAGAGAAGACGTGTTAAGGTGTGTGTAAGTGTGCAGGCTGCATACTGGAGTGAGAGTTTGTTTTATTCTGAGAAATTTGTGAGTTCTGCAAAAGTGTTTTTTTATAAATGCAGTTTTTGCTCATGAATGTACTGTCTATTTACCAGCGAGTTACTGCATTTTACTGGAAAACATCTTTGAGCGGTGTGGCTTAGCAAGTGGATTTCTTTGGGTTTTGTATTTTTATTTTCTTTATTTAAAGATGGCTCCAGAGTCCACATCACTACATCAGTTAGTTTAGTTTACTTTTGCATAGTTTGAGACTGGAAGTTAAGGACAGAACTAGAGGAAAATACTATCTTGTTTTATTCACACTGAATTGTGCTAAGCCTTCAAAATGATAAAGTTAACACTGCTTTAATTTTTCAGTGCAGTGGGGGAATAAAGCAAGGGCGCAGATGGCACTAGGGACGGGGAGGACATGTCCCCCCCCCCAGATTTATAGTGACCCCCTATCTGTCCCCACCCACCCACCCACCCACCGTCCCTACGTAAGGCGCCAAACATGGGTAGAAAAAGTGAGGATTAATGTTCCGTTAGTTAGACTAACTTACATTGCAGCACAAAGTTGAAATGGCAGCAGCAGTAGCCTTGTCTGTGATCAATCCACATTACACCGATTCAAGAAGGGGAAAGGCTGGAGCAGATCCTTGCAGAGTTGGGAAAGCAAGGTGTTCAATTTTCCACGTAATTCTCGGTTAATAACACTGCACAGCTCATCCATTTGGTGTTTCTGCTACGACTAATGGTGCGTTCAGTTGTACTCCTAAGTTGGAAGTTTGAAGTCGGAAAAGCATTGAAATCCAGCATCTCCCAGCATAAACGTTGGGGTTTTCGTTTCATTTCATTAACTGTCCATTTTTTTCGAATTCCATGTTCCATGATGTCCCAGTTTTTAAACTGGGAAGCGGCGGAGAGATGTTTTTGGGACCTATTGAGTCTGCTTCGAGACGGTAAATTTGTTTGGCTGCTGAGGGAAATTTTTTTTTTTCTATCAATTTTGTTTATTGGAAAAAATACTTTTTTATTTGTGTGAATCTGTTGTTCAAGTGTTTATACTTCTGTTTTCATACACATTTTATGTTTCTAATCATTTACATAAAGGCACAAGTGTGAATCATTTCAATTTAATTTAATTAATTTTTTGACATTTTCCTTTTTGTTAGAAGTTACAGTTAAAGTTTCTGTGATGAGATTCTTCATCCTGCTGAGATCAGCAAATGTTTAAATAAAACATGCAGAAGACATGAAGTTTTGGAGCGTGATTAATAGTGCTGTCAAAAATGTCGCGTTATTAACGCGTTAACTTGACTCAATTTTAACAGCGATAATTTTTTTATCGCGAGATTAACGCTCTGTGACATGATGCCACGCCCCGCACAGCCAGAGTCCTCTGCCCTCCCCCGAAGCGCCACGGTGCTCGGCTTAGGTTTCGTTTTCCCATCGGCGGCTCCAGCCCCACTTTGCAGTGGCTATGACAAGACGTGTTATGCTCTGCAATAAAAAAAAAAAAAAACATTGGTACAACCAGTGTTCGAACTATGCCGATATTTTCGGGGGGTCCCTTATTTTCCCTTGGGGGGGGAGGGGTGCTTGCGCTTGTCTCAGAGCGCGGCTCTCCATCGCGCGCTCACTTCGGATATGCAAATGCTTCCCGTTACACACGATTGCTATGTCAATAAACATCATTTTGCCAATATTTTAGAGACCCCCCCAACATTTCCCAAATCATGTTTTCAAGGGATCTCATGTCTGTTTCAGGGGATCTCGGATCCCCCGAGTACCCCCGTAGTTCGAACAGTGAGCAAGCCCATTCACTTTTTTATGCTGATAAGAGAATTACATGGTTTTTCATGTGACAAAAATGTGCGATTAAATTGCGATTAATCACGAGTTAACTGACAGTCGCGACATTAATCGCGATTAAATATTTTAATCGCTTGACAGCACTAGTGATTAACATACCAGACAAATAACAACTTGATCATGTATGGCTAGTGTTGACCAGGTAGGCCTTTGTCTACCAATGTTCATTCAGTTAGAAAACTCACAATTCTAATGTATATTGAAGCTTCAGTACATGTATGCATTTACACAAAATGGAATCGTTTGCTGACAGCTCAGTTCCCCCCCCAGTTCAAAAATCCTATCTGCGCCACTGGAATAAAGTACCCACAAAAATGTTTGCTGTGTCCAGCCTTATCCTTCCTGACCTGGCCACATAGAGTTACATAAAGCAAGCAGATTTGTCCACTCCCACTCCCCAAAAACGTGAAAAATATCCCTTGAAGGTACATTTTTAGAACGGATTTAAAAAATGTGCCATTAATTGCAAGTTAATGATCAGCAATAATGCGATTTTAAATATTTTAATCAGTTGACAACCCGAGCATAGACACACAAACATAGACGCCGCATTCTGCGTAGAATCATACGTCATCCTCGCTGCCATATTGGATGTGGCAAAGTGGAGATTCTTCAACCGTCTCTGGTATAGCGTCTAGACAGTAGCCGAGAATAAAGATGCCTCATTCATGTGCTGCGTTTAACTGTACCAACAGATTTACCGTCCAAACGAGATCACATGGGATTACCTTTCACAGGTGAGACTGGAAAAATACTTTTCAATACTGTTCCTTCAGGGTGTATTCAGACCAGGATAGTTCGATAGTTCACTTGCTTTGATCCGAACCAAATGTTTTTTTTATTTTTTCATTTTGGTGCGGTTCGCTTTCACACTGTACATTTTAGTAAGCGGACCAAAATCTGTCAACAAAGCCACGCGCCCTGAGGTCGTTCAGCTATTGGTCAGAGACGACACGCGCACAAAGCGCTGTTCTGGGGAGCGCGTGAACCCCTTCATTTTCTCACTGAATACAGCAAACACGTCGGCATTTTTGTGTGTTCTCTCCAGAAGCTCAGATATGTGGACATCTGCCCATATATCCACAAGGGTACGCGTTTCTTCCTCGGCCCACGTTTGCCCCCTACTCATTTTTTGTACTCTGTAGTCTAGCCTACCACTGGTCTGAATGACTGAACGACTGTTGTAAGGTTCCCTTGACAACCGAAACAGTGTTTGCACTTTGCGGTGGAGTGTCAAGACTCTGTTTCCCATAATGCTCGACAAACGACGGAAGCTCCCGAGGTACAAAAAAGCAAAACTGTCGGATTGGGTCCGGTCTGCTTTCACACCTCCAAAAGGTACGCACCAGGGTTCCTTTGGTCCGGACCGAGTCAGACCTTGCAGCTCGGTCTCGGTCCGCTTGTTTGGTCCAGACCAGAGTTCGGTGGTTTGTATTCAGACCAACCCAAAAGGTCTGGACCAAGGGAAATTTGGTTCGTTTGGTCCGGACCAAACAACGTAGGTGTGAATACGCCCTCAGTCTTCAGTTTCCCAGCTCATCTCCACCGGGTAGGTGTAGAGTTATAAGCAGTGAGAATTAGAGAATACAGTGCCACACTATGATGAACGTTTTTGAACATATGATGAATGTTTTTAACCTTTCTGAATGTGAAGGAATCAGTGATGTATTTTGTTTTGGTATGACGTTAGAACCTGGCCGAACTCAGTTTGGCGGTCATTCAGCTCACTTTATTCAACGAGAGTAGGTCTGTGTGGTGACTCTATAAATAAAACAGTACATTTTTATTTTCATTCACCATTTCCAGTTTTTCCACTATTTCCATCATTTATCATATTCAGTCTTGTAGGTTGGTTATTGTGGCCTCAGGTTTTGGTAGCTTGCTACGGTATGCTGACTGATTAGCTTACCTGAGCTATCTATCGCGTATCTGTCGCTAGTTTGCAGCGTACAGGGTATTTCGCACACTATTTATAACCATCACATTAAAAGTTATACATGTTGTTTTGATGCCTGTTTGTTTCCCAAATATATACGTGTGTGTCTTAATGGGTGAATAAAAGGCATCGAGTTAAATATTATTGTAGAAAGAGGCTTTATGAAGTTCAGTCCATTTACTTGCATTGGTTTACGGGGAAGATTTGCCACATCAAATATGGCGGACACTCTGACGTATCCCAGCAGCGGGGCCACCAGCTCAGTGCGGCGTCTATGAACCCGAATATAAACTCGAGACAATTGAGAATCCCTGGAATGCTCAGTCCTTTCTGTCTGGCCCCTACAACGATGGCTAAAGTCACTGAGATCACATTTTTAAAATGGTTGGTGAGTGTATATCGAAGCTATTTTGCCACTCGTCAGTAAAACTAATGGATCCCCACTGATGAGTGCTGAAACCTCTTGCTTGCAGATGAAGCGTAATTGCTGGATTCTCGCTGTTCCCGTATGGGTTTCCTCCCATGAATATGATGTACCGCTCTTGGACTGTTCCTGTTTCTCTGCATCTTTTTTTTTTTTTTTGCCTAATATGTGTGCATTTACTCATTTTCAGAAACGTTACCGGGCAGTGTATGACTACGCAGCAGCCGATGAGGATGAAGTGTCGTTCCTCGACGGAGATGTGATCGTGGACGTGCAGCCAATCGATGAAGGGTGGATGTATGGAAGAGTGGAGCGTACTGGCCAGCAGGGCATGCTGCCTGCAAACTATGTGGAGGCCATATGAGAAAGTAAACAAGAAAGGGATGGAAAGAAAGGGAATATATATATGAGAGAGAGAGAGAAATGGATAACAGGAGGCCCAGTGCCATTCCATATTTTAAGAGCTGTTTTCTTTTCCTTGTTTGTGCTTTATTAATGCGCCTATGCCGATAACTCATGCAAAACACATGCATACAAAAATGCACTCTCACAATTATATAGTGTAAACACACACACACACACACACACACACACACACACTGTGTATACCCATGTCTTGCTCTACCTGCTCTGTTTCTCTCTGCTCCCTCTTAGTTCTTGCTGTCTGATTGTCGACCTTGTCTTTTTTTTTTTTTTTTAAATAAGTCTTTGAGAGGTGCTGTCACAAGTGGCACTTAACGTCATAATGACACATTCACACCCAAACAGACCTCTTTTTTTTTTTTTTCCCCCAAGGCTACTTTATATAGCACTTCATGAACAGACAGCCCGAGCCATGTCAATCATTCCACACTTGCCATGACAATGAGAACCTTTTTTTTTTTTCTTTTCCTGACCTTTTTGCAGCCTGTCGCTAGTTGTAGCTATCATTCTCGCCCATGTGGCATCTCAATGGTTGTGCAGTAGTAATGATGCTTGAACATGAGACTTCTGATCATTCCATTTGTTGTTCCACTGAGTCTTAAAGTGTATCCATCAGACCTCATGGGTATTGTAGTGAAACTGGAATACGTGTGTGTGTATATAAAAAGATCCTATTGTGGCATCGGTTTGTTTATGGATGTAGTGTGACTGGTGACCCTGCTCACAAGGCATTGTTTTCATCATCTTCATACTGTATGTAACACTTCATTTCTGTGCTTTCATGGAAAACATGTATGTCTCTTGTTTTTTTGTTTTTGTTTTTTTGCTGCACATACTTACTGTGTAAAGGTAAAGCGGTGTTCTCTACTCTTTCTTCGTAAAAAGAAAAAGTAGACTCTTAGCACTCACCGCTTACCTGAGAGCAGAACTGGAGAACCAGTGAGTGGGAAGCAGGAAGCACAATTCTGTGGATCATTTTAGTCGGGGGTTTGTGTGTGGTTTTTTTTTTTTTGGTCTGTCTAGACACCGATTAAGCCTAGTCCTGGACTAAATATCACTGTTAACCTACTTGTGGGGGTGGAAAAATGCTTTAGTGTCATAGACTAAGCTCAATCTGTGCCTAAGAATTATCCCTATATATCTTTTAACTCTTTTAGTTTTGTGTTCAGGAACATTCCATGTGCATTGTATGATGTATTTCTGTTCTTTATGAAGTTACTGGGATTTTTTTTTCCTCCCCCCTCTTCTCATCCTTTTGCTTATTCTCATTACCTTGTTCGTATTGTATGAGCCAGATTTGTAATGTCAGTTAATCAAGATCAGTGGAATAAAACAGATCTATTTGTATATCAAGACAGGCCAGTTTGTCACTAGAGAGCTTTTGAACCACTAACATGTATCATACTGCACCCTATTTAGAAATAAGAACAATCCTTATTTTGCTGCTTAGTGTGCAAACTACACTGAATGTCACGTAAGAGATCCAACATGTGTTCAAGATGATAAAAAAAAGTAGTCGAAGAATATGAACTTTTTCTTCTTACATAAGAGCTTTTGTTTATTATTTCACATGCTTAATGTTGAATGTGATCTTTTTCCTGTAAAGATGAAGCAGCTTGTCTGATTACTTTAAATAAGAACAGTTCAAAGTGTTAACTTTTCTGTACGTGTTCCGTTGCTTCTCAAATCTAGTCTTCCTTAATTAACTAATGTCGAACGGTCAGCCTTTACTTCAATGTAAACCGTTTTCAGTGTTGGGTGTTTTTCTGATGTTTCTTCGTACATACACCAATCAGCTGTAACGTTATGAAGTGGATAACATTTTGATTCTCGTTACAATGGCACCTGTCAAGGGGTGGGATATATTAGGCAGCATGAGAAGTCAGTTCTTGAAGTTGACTTGTTGGAAGCAGGAAAAGTGGGCAAGCGTAATAAGGATCTGAGCGACTTTGACAAGGGACAAATTGTGATGGCTGGATGACTGGGTCTGAGCATCTCCAAAATGGCACATCTTGTGGGGGGTTCCCAGTACGCAGTAGTTGGTACCTACCAAAAGTGGTCCAAGGAAGGACAACCGGTGAACCGGCGACAGGGTCATGGGTGTCGAAGGCTCATTGATTGATTCGCATGGGGTACGAAGGCTAGCTCGGCTGGTCCAATCCTACAGAAGAGCTACTGTAGCACAAACTGCTGAAAAAGTTAATGTTGGCTAAAACAGAAAGGTGTCAGCATTAACTTTTTCCACAGTTTGTGCTACAGTAGCTCTTCTGTGGGATTGGACCATATGAATCAATGAGCCTTGGCCGCTCATGACCGTCATCAGTTCACCGGTTGTCCTTCCTTGGACCACTTTTTTGTTTGGTACTAACCACTGCATACCAAGAACACCCCATAAGATGTGCCATTTTAGAGATGCTCAGACCCAGTCATCCAGCAATCACAATTTGTCCCTGGTCAAAGTCGCTCATCCTCACACTTGCCCATTTTTCCTGCTTCCAACATGTCAACTTCAAGAACTAACTGTTCTCTTGCTGCCTAATATAGCTCACCCCTTGACCGGTGCCACTGTAATGAATCAATGTAATTCACTTCACTTGTCGGTGTTTTTAATTTTATGGCTGATCAGTGTACATGTTAAACCCAAGGTTGTTTTGTTTTGTTTTTTTCCCTTCAGTTTTTGCCCTGGACTTTTTTATGCCTTTTGCCACCTTCAGAGCACACTGAATGAATAGTCTAGTTGAATGAATAGTTATTAAAATAACTGTTAGGGTAGTATAAAATAAGTCCATGGAGAAAAACAAAGTGAGATTTTTAAATGCTCAAAATATATTTTTATTTTTACCACCATACATTTATTCAGTCATTCTATAATGCACATGCATATTCGATATCTAATAAATCCTTAAAAGGGACTTGATCAGCTTGGCCCAGCAAGATCTACACTGTGTAGCTAAAAGTACGTGGAAACTAAAGTATTGAACATCCCGTTATAACACCATGGGCATTAATATCGAATTGTCGTTTCCCCCCCCCCTTTGCTACTGTAACTGCCAACACACTTCTGGGAAGGCTTTCCACTAGATTTTTGTGAAAAGTTGTGCTCATTCAGCTGCAAGAGCACAAGAGGTTGGGCACTAATGTCGGGTATTCTGTTGGCATTCCAGTTCATCCCAAAAGTGTTCAGTGTAGCTGAGATCAGGGCTCTAGAGTTCCTACACTCCAACCATGGCAGACCATATCTTCATGGTTCTCACTTCATGCACAGGGGCATTGTCATGCTGGAACTGGTTTGGGCCCACCTCTTGGTTCTAGTGAAAGGAAATCTTAATGATACTGCATAGGAAGACATCCTGTTCAAGTTGTGCTTAATTCAACATTAAATTTATACTAAAACTAAAAGATTGGTTGAATTGGCTCTTTGAAAGATTCCTAAATTTATTTTGAGTTGTAAACTTCCTATTGCTGTCTTCTAAACCATTTTAAAGCAAAACATCCCTATGGCCATGAAGCACTGACTCTACCTGGATTATAAATGACTCTGGGTTTCATAAGTTCAACTTGGCCCTGTAACAGCCTGTATGGTCCTAGTGTTCCATTATTGTACGCTATTTGCATAAACAGGATTTGAAACTTGAATGCAAATTTCTTCTAATCTGGTTATTAAGCCTTTGGTCATGCTGATTTTAATTGAGTGCCATTAATTAACCTACCGTTCTTCTATATATGTGTACCAGAACATGCTTCTATATTTTTATAGTAAAGTGATGATAAAAGGGTTTTGTGGGCACCTGACCATTACACCCATATGTGGTTCTTCCCACCAAGTTAGAAAAACACAATTGTCTACAACGTCTTAAACGTTATAGATTTAAGATTTCCTTTCAGTGGAACCAAGAGGCCCAAACATGTTCCAGCATGACCATGAAGACCTGTTTTGCCAAGGTCATGGAGGACACTGATTGTCCTGCACAGAGCTCGGACCTCATCCTACTGAAAACCTTTGGAATAAACAGGAATGCAGACTGCAACCTCCTCACCTGACATCAGTGCCTGATCTCTGATCTTGACCTCCAAGACCCTTCATGACATGGCTCCTGACTACCTCAAGAATCTAATTATTCCTTACAAGCCATCACATCCCCTCTGTTCCTCCACTTGGAAGCTCCCACCAAGATTGAAACCTTCCTTCAATCTCAAGACCTAATGGAAGTCATGCTTTTTGTATTGCTGCTCCTGAACTGTGGAATAACTTATCAGAAGACATCAAGGACTGTACTAACATCTCGAGCTTTCGTTTAAAGCAGTCGACACTTTTTTTTTTCTTTTTTTTTTAAATCAGGCCTTTGAATTGTAACTTTTTGTCTCCAGCGCTATTGAACTCACGGAAATGGCGCTTTATAAGTCCATCATCATCAGCTCACGAATGCGGTCATGGCTGAACATGCAAATCCTCTCAGCCACGCTTCAAAATCGAGTGGAAAGCCTGCTCAGAAGAGTGGAGGTTATGTTAACAGAAAAGGGAGGATTAAATCAGAGTGGGATGCTTTAAAAGATGGTCAGTTGTCCACAAATTTTTGACCGTATAGTGTGTTATGCTTACTGCAGCTCAGATGATTGAACTTTGAAACACTGATCAAGCATGAACAGCAAAAGATTTAACCTGCTAATAATTCGTAAAGCTGAATCTCTCTCTCTCTCTCTCTCTCTCTGTGTGTGCTGAAGTGAGATCGGAAACCTGGACAGTAGAACCCTGTTCTAGAAAAGTCCCAGATGCTTATGTTTTTAGTTACTATATATAAAATGCCTTGCAAAAGTATTCATCCCCCTTGGTGTTTGTCCTGTTTTCACATTACAAGCTGGAATTAAAATGGATTTTTGGAGAGTTAGCACCATTTGATTTGCACAACATGCCTACCACTTTAAAGGTGCACTTTTTTTTTTAATTGTGACAGACAATAACAGACATCTGGAGTGTGCATAAGTATCCCAAACCCCCCAGTCAATACTTTTTATATATCTACCTTTTGCTACAATTACAGCTGCAAGTCTCTTGAGGTATGTCTCTATTAGCTTAACACATTTAGCCACAGCTCCAACTCCAAGTTAGATGGGCTACTTTGGTGTACAGCAATCTTCAAGGTGTGCCACAGATTCTCAATTGGATTGAGTTTTGGGCTTTGATTAGGCCATTCCAAGACATTTAAATATTTCCCTTTAAACCACTCCAGTGTAGCTTTAGCAGTATGTTTAGGGTCATTGTCCTGCTAGACCGTGAATCTTCGTCCAAGTCTCAAACTTCTGACTGACTCAAACAGGTTTTCCTCCAGCATTGCCCTGTATGTAGTGCCATCCAGCTTTCCTGTCCCTGCAGATGAAAAACATCCCCACAGCATGATGCTGCCACCACCATGCTTCATTGTAGGAATGATGTTCTCGGGGTGTTTGGTTTGCGCCGCATATGGCGTTTCCGATGATGGCCAAAAAGTTCAATTTTTGTCTCATTTGACCAGAGAATCATCATCTTGGTTTTTGGGGAGTCTGCCACACGCTGCTGGGCAAACTCCAAATGTGATTTTATAAAAAAATTTTTAGCAATGACTTTTTATTTTTCTGGCCACTCTTCCATAAAGCCTCACTCTGTGGAGTGTACGGCTTAAAGTGGTCCTATGGACAGATGCTCCCATCTCCGCTGTGGATCTTTGCAGCTCCTTCAGCGTTATTGTTGATGTCTTTGTTGCCTCTCTGATTAATGCCCTCCTTGCCCGGTTCATGAGTTTTGGTGGGTGGCCTTCTCTTGTCAGGTTTGTAGTGGTGCCATATTTTTTCCATTTTGCTATAATGGATTTAATGGTGCTCCGTGGGATATTCAAAGTTTGGGATATTTTTTTATAACCCAACCCTGATCTATACTTCTCCACAAGTTTGTCTCTTACCTGTTTGGAGTGCTCCTTGGTTTTCATGTTGCTTGTTTGGTAGTGTTGCAGAGTCAGGGTCCTTCCAGAACAGGTTGATTTATACAGACATCATGTGACTCTTTGATTGCACACAGGTGGATCTTCTCATCTCATTATCTCTAGCCGCTTTATCCTGTTCTACAGGGCCGCAGGCAAGCTGGAGCCTATCCCAGCTGACTACGGGTGAAAGGTGGGGTACACCCTGGACAAGTCGCCAGGTCATCACAGGGCTGACGCATAGACACAGACAGCCATTCACACTCACATTCACACCTACGGTCAATTTAGAGTCACCAGTTAACCTAACCTGCATGTCTTTGGACTGTGGGGGAAACCGGAGCACCCGGAGGAAACCCACGCGGACACGGGGAGAACAGGCAAACTCCACATGGAAAGGCCCTCACCGGCCACGGGGCTCGAACCCAGACCTTCTTGCTGTGAGGTGACAGCACTAACCACTACACCACCATGCCGCCCGCACAGGTGGATCTTAACTAATTATATGACTTATGAAGTGAATTGGTTGGACCAGGTCTTATTTAGGGGTTTCATACGAAAGGTGAATACTTATGCACACTCCAGATTTCTGTTTTTTCATCTTGCCACAATTTTAAAAATATATCTCATATATTTGCACCTTTTAAAGTGGTAGGCATGTGTAAATCAAATGGTGCTAACCCTCTAAAAAATCCATTTTAATTCCAACTTGTAATGCAACAAAACGGGACAAATACCAAAGGGGATGAATACTTTTGCAAGGCACTGTATATAATAGATCTGACCAACTTGTTTCATATGTTTATACCAATGCTTCTTTTAACAGTAAAATAAAATAATGATGGCAAGTAACACTTAATAGTCGGCTTACGCGACCAAAACTTGGCCCAGTATCAAACTCTTAAGAGAAATGTTAGATTAAAGCACTGGTCATTCTATTATTAGGTAAAGCTTTTATATGGAATAAATGGTATATAGGAATGAAATGGAGGTTGCATTACATAAAACTCTGTGATAAGGGCATAGAACACCACACATGACATTTGTGTGGCTGTGCGTCCGTCGTATTTCATTTCTATAGCTTAAGCTCCCTTTTCAATTATTGAAATTTCACACATACATCCTTGGATTTTATTATTATTATTTCTGTGCCCATTAAGGTGACATGGTGTGTCTCAATTTGTGTTTTTCTTTTTATTATTATTTTTTTAAGTGTACTGCCATACTGGGTTCCCTTGTTCCAGCTCAAACGTTTAACCCCATGTTTAACTGCATTTCTTTTATCACGTATAGGTGATGGAGGTGAGGTGTGGAGCTGCCTTGTGTGTGGATCACTAAAAGAATCTTTCACGATCTTGTGTCTGGTCACTGTGTGCTTTCTTGTGTGTGCAGTAGCTACTGATTTACAGATCTATTTGTGTGAAAGAAAGATGGCTTGCCCTCTGGAGTTTATCACACTGTGTTAGGTGCCATTTCCTTTACCACAGTCACACTGTCCACCCTGAAATCACCAGTGTGCAGAATAGTTCACAGGAGTGTATATAATGCGTCACATAAGCAGTCTGTCTTTTCACCTATTCACCAATGTTTTTGAAAGATTTTAATCTTCATTCATGTTTATTTTTATTAAATATTATCCATATTTTTCAATTATTTTCTTTTCCAAAAGCTGCTTTATTGTACTAAAGTATGTATCCACAGTTTTAAAATTTTAAACCGTTAAGGGACTGGGATTTGTAGTTGGGGCAAAGACAGACATTTTAAAGTGAGTGGAAAGTTTAGACTCGATTTATTTTATTGGGGTGGCGGGTTATAGGGTAAAATACTGTACTAACACGCGTCTATAGAAAAATGACATACACTAGCGTTCAAAAGTTTGGGGTCACTTTGAAATGTCCTTATTTTTGAAAGAAAAGCACTGTTCTTTTCAATGAAGATCACTTTAAACTAATCAGAAATACACTCTCTACATTGCTAATGTGCTAAATGACTATTCTAGCTGCAAATGTCTGGTTTTTGGTGCAATATCTCCATAGGTGTATAGAGGCCCATTTCCGGCAACTATCACTCCAGTGTTCTAATGGTACAATGTGTTTGCTCATTGCCTCAGAAGGCTAATGGATGATTAGAAAACCCTTGTACAATCATGTTAGCACAGCTGAAAACAGTTTAGCTCTTTAGAGAAGCTATAAAACTGACCTTCCTTTGAGCAGATTGAGTTTCTGGAGCATCACATTTGTGGGGTCGATTAAATGCTCAAAATGGCCAGAAAAATGTCTTGACTATATTTTCTATTCATTTTACAACTTATGGTGGGAAATAAAAGTGTGACTTTTCATGGAAAACACAAAATTGTCTGGGTGACCCCAAACTTTTGAACAGTAATGTATGGCTTCCCTTATCTGCATGTGGAGCATCTGTATAGGATCCCCATCGGACATACAGTAAGAGACAAAAGTTTGGACACGCCTCCTAATTCAATTAAGTCACTTCATGTCTTGAAGTAATGACGGATGTCGTTTCTCTTTACTTAGTTGTTTACTTCTTGATATAATATGAATTACTACAGTTGTGGTGTGGAATAGGGCTATTTACGGTTGTTGTTTTTTTTTCCATTTGCTGCTTGATCTCAAACGCGTAATGAAGGCAAAAAACCTAGTGCACTAATGAACTTTTGATGAGGCACCTGTTAATTGAAAAGCATTCCAAGTGACGACCTCATGAAGCTGGTTAAGATGATGCCAGTCGTGTGCAAAGAGTCAAGGTAAACGCTGGCTACTTTTGAAGAATCTAAAATATGAAACATTTTAACGCTTTGTTTACCATATAATTCCATACATGTTCTATGTTATTTCATAGTTTTGATGTATGCATCAAAAAACTGAGGAAAAAAAACTGAGTAGGGGTGTCCAAACTTTTAACTTTGGTTTAAAAGTCATACAACATTGCAATATTTGTTTGTCGTCTAGCAAACGACATAACGCTAGGAAGTACAAATTCAATATCGTTAAGTGATGGTAGCTAGGGATGAGTTGAAGTACAATGCTGTACCTCTAAAATCAGGAGGATAATTAACGTAAGAAAAGGTTGACCAGTGTTTGCTTGGTGTGCTCAGTTGGGCTGGAGAATAGTTCACGTGTTAACTGTTCATGTTAGTTAGCTAATCTTGCTTGTTCTTGTAGGATCCTTGCTGATCAACAATGATGAAATGAACTTGTGCATTTTGTAATGAGTCTTTTACTTGTTCTTCAAGCTAGCTCAACGTTATCAGCATATCAATATAGAAGTTACATTACAGGTATTTAGCAGACGCTCTTATCTCGAGTGACGTACAACAGGACCCTGACATCTACAGCAGTGGGCGGCCCGGAGAGCAGGTGGGGGGTTCGGTGCCTTGTTCAAGGGCACTACAGTCATTCCTGTTGGTCCCAAAGCTGCTTCTCTAACCTTTAGGCCATGGCTTCCCCATTAACTTTTATTCTTCTTTCACCATTCTTTGGTAGAGTGAATTGTGTGCTTCGGGTTGCTGTCTTGCTGCATGACTCACTTTTTCTTCAGATTCAGTTCATGGACAGATGTCCTGACATTTTCATTTAGAAATTGCTGGAATAATTCAGAATTCATTGTTCCATCAATGACCGCAAGTCATCCAGGCCCGGATGCAGCAAAACAGGCCCAAACCATGATACTCCCACCACCATGTTTCATAGATGAGATAAGGTTCTAATGCTGGAATGCAGCGTTTTCCTTTTTCCAAACAAAACACGTCTCATTTAAACCAAAAAGTTGTATTTTGTTCTTTATAATGAAAAGAACAATTTTTTTGTTGTTTTTTATACCCCCGCTCTGAAGGAAGAGGATATACTGGTTTACCTCCATCCGTCCATATCTCTGTATTTCCGTCTGACTGGAACGTCACTTGGTGCTTGGGGTTTCCTATGTATACTATTTTCAGGTCTGTCCTACATCGACTTTCTGTTTACCGACTTAATGTATTTATGAAACACACAGCGTGGATTTACAAAATTTTCATAACATTTTTCTCAGCAACTACACATCACAACTGCTTGATATTTGGTACCGAGCTTCAGCTTTGGTTCTATACCATGTAGACGGTTTTCAGGTCTGTCCTACATCGAATTCCTGTTTACCGACTTGATGTATTTATGAAACATACAGCGTGGATTTACAAAATTTTCATAATGTTTTTCTCAGCAACTACACATCACAACTGCTTGATATTTGGTACTGAGCTTCAGCTTGGGGTTCTATACCATGTACATCGTTTTCAGGTCTGTTGCACATCGACTTCCTGTTTACTGACTGAATGTATTTACAAAACACACACGGTGGATTTTGGCATTATTTCAAGAAGCAAAATGCTATTTCAAAATGATGGTTTACCACGATACTATTTGAAATCCCTAGGGAGGACCCTGCTCTTTACTTACTTGTTTCAGGGTTAATTATTTGTTGAAGTCACCATTCATAAGTGTCCTATTCCTGCATTCTGATATAAGCGAGAGCAGGAGGGTACGTAAGTGAGTAGTAGCTCACAGTTGATCTTGTTTCACATAGCTTTCTGGTTTGCATCTTCTTGCAGTGCACCACATTGTTGTAGACTCATCAAAATTAGCTAATGTGAGAAAAGCCTTTAGTTGATTCGACGATACCATCCAAGGAATCAAACTGGCAGCCCCAACTTCTGTAACCTTTAGGCAATAATGATGATGATGATGATGATGATAGCAGCAGTCTATTTTTACTCTGGTAGCTAGAGGTGTGGCCATGTTTCACACCAGGGTGCCACTGCCACCCCTGCTTTATGTTTGTAGTTCTGTAAATGATTACAGAATATAAAAGAACACTATAAGTAATTGCTAATAGTGTGTGAATAGTGTGTGCATGTCCATGAACCAATGCATATCTGAAAACTGCTGTTTTTTTAAGAAATCAAAATTACTTTCATAAAAGAAGTCTGAACTTGGTGTTATGATCATGCATTTGGAGGATCAGTTCAGTGTCTGATGGAGTTTGCTCACAGTGATTATTAAAGGGAGGGAAGACAGATACAAGTGTGTGTGTGTGGGCTGCACCGGAAATCACCTCCTCCTCACTAAAGTCAGATGTCCGGGGTTTGTGCACAAACAGCTCACCAGGACTGTATTGGTTTTCTCCGACGAGGACATCATGGTGGACATCTTGGTGCTGATGTTCTTCGCGATCATTGGGCTCGTTTTCCTCTCCTACATCATCTACATGCTCTGATGCTCTGGAACCTGGAGCTCAGTGATGATGGATGATCTGCACAGACTGCGCCTCCCAGGGAATCTCCCAGGCAAAGGGTGGGTAGGCCATGTTCCTGTTTACTGGACAAACAGCCGTTTTTAGATGTGCGTCTCAGACTTGTGCATGAATAGACCGCAAAACGAGGTCATAAATCGCAGCAGCTTCGCAAGAAGACGTTTAGAGGTCTGAACCTGTGTGTAGCAAATCTCAATAGGCTGGAACACAAACATCAACACTGCAATAAATATTAATAACCAGTGACGCAGAGACGCAAAATATAACCTATAAATATTTGGGATTATTATTATTATATTGCAATGCGCAATAATACTGTGATTGATCATATTCACCCTTTAATACCAGCATTATCCTAATAAGTGTACAGCTGAGTGCAATTCACTGGACTGTCTTCATATAATTTTATAATGCTAAATATTTTTCATATTTTTTAAGAAAAGCTTGATTTTATAAACCTATGGTGTTATTATTATTATTATTATTATTATTATTATTATTATTATTATTATTTGATATATTTATATGGGAAAGATTGTTATTATTATTATTATTATTATTATATTGCAATGCACAATAATACTGTGATTGATCATATTCACCCTTTAATACCAGCATTATCCTAATAAGTGTACAGCTGAGTGTAATTCACTGGACTATCTTCATGTTTTATAATGCTAAATTTTTTTCATGTTTTTTTAAAGAAAAGCTTGATTTTATAAACCTATGGTATTATTATTATTATTATTATTATTATTATTATTATTATTATTATTGTTGTTGTTGTTGTAAGCATTCTGTTAATATATACGTATTAGTTCTTATGAAGCTATCAAATAGGAGCTCAGGAATTTTATTATTATTATTATATTGCAATGCACAATAATACTGTGATTGATCATATTCACCCTTTAATACCAGCATTATCCTAATAAGTGTACAGCTGAGTGTAATTCACTGGACTGTCTTCATATTTTATAATGGTAATTTTTTTTCATATTCATTTTAAGAGGGCGGCACGGTGGTGTAGTGGTTAGCGCTGTCACCTCACAGCAAGAAGGTCCGGGTTCGAGCCCCGTGGCCGGCGAGGGCCTTTCTGTGCGGAGTTTGCATGTTCTCCCCGTGTCCGCGTGGGTTTCCTCCAGGTGCTCCGGTTTCCCCCACAGTCCAAAGACATGCAGGTTAGGTTAACTGGTGACTCTAAATTGACCGTAGGTGTGAATGTGAGTGTGAATGGTTGTCTGTGTCTATGTGTCAGCCCTGTGATGACCTGGCGACTTGTCCAGGGTGTACCCCGCCTTTCGCCCGTAGTCAGCTGGGATAGGCTCCAGCTTGCCTGTGACCCTGTAGAACAGGATAAAGCGGCTACAGATAATGAGATGAGATTACTTTTAAGAAAAGCTTGATTTTATAAACCTATGGTATTATTGTTGTAAGCATTCTATTAATATATATGTATTAGTTCTTATGAAGCTATCAAATAAAAGCTAAGGAATTATTATTATTCATGATATTTATGTTAGGGTTTTTTTTTCATTACGTACATTTATCTTAAATATCCTTTTTAAATATAGGACGATTATCATAGTTATTTAAATAATATTGGCTGGCTTTTTTTTCCGTTGTATATCAAATATATTCCGTTCAAGTCTTGTTCAATATCATGCTAGCTGAATGGAATATATCTGATATACCACGAAAAAAAAGCCATTATTATTATTATACATCCACATACTCTCTTCCAGTTTTTCAATGCCCATTGGTATGTTTTTCTCTTGTAAATATGCGTGAAAAATATCTAATGAAGTTTTGGTAGCCTTTCGGGTGTTCGACGCGTCTTTCTCTTTCCCGGTGAACAGAGAAGTGTGCTTCTGCGCATGTACAGCAGAAAACTCTCTTGCTGAATATTTGCATCAGCTCTGACATGTGATCTCATGTCGTCTTGGCAACCATGCAATATCGTAAACCATATTCAGTGCTCATTCTCCATTGGTTAGAGTGATGTAATACATGTAGGATAAGTGACATGCTAACAATATTGCATGCTATTGAACCAAATGAATGAAACCTGTTAGAAGGGAATAGAATAGATGTTTTTATTCCATCAAAAAAGTGTCCTGTATGTATCATAATTTTGGATATTTCACAACAGGATGTTTTAATATTTATAGTATTTGTAGTAGGGTGTTTGTTTTTACCATGAGCCATTTTGTGTCTGTAGTATTTTGTTGATTTTCATCTTGTAGTGCGCATTTGATCATATTGACATGTAAATTTGTGCAATAGAAGCATTAAATATTAGTGTTTTTCTTAAGCCAACATCTTAATATGTAGTCATTTTGACTTATTCTGCTGCTCATACATTATTAGAATGTTAATGATGAATTCAGAGGGGTTTAATACTGTTATTGAAAATAATCAACATGGAAATTCAAAAATTAATATATTTGAATTCACTCTAATTTACGGCATAGATGCTGAACCCCAATTTTATATGGGGTTTATTCCAGGGTTGGACTCTGACGTCCTTGATTGACAGACAGACTACTTTATTGACCCCTAAGGGAAATTGTTTATTGATAAAGATCAATATAATGACTGTCCTGCAACAATAAGGCCTGTTATGGTTACAGTTTCAGGAAGAAACTTGGATGATGGTATTGGACCACTGGAACGAGAAGGAAAACAGCTGGCTTTATCAACTGGAGCTGGAGCAAGAACAACACCGAATGAAAAACGACAGCTCAGAACATTCACACACTTCTCTCTTCTTTCCATACCGATGGTCTCTTCATCATCATTACCACAATACATGAAGATCCTGCTGTCCTTTTTTCAGGCGGATGACAATGAAATCTATAGCTTTTTCTTTGTGACTTTGTAACTTTGCATGGTCTACAATGGAGCATGTTACTTATTTGTTTAATTAGTCGTTACACTCATGACTTTGCTTGTGAGTTAGACAAAGGATAAAGAAATGGAGAGATTGAGACCTTACACTAGATTCAATCAAGGCTACATTTTATTCACTTCCTTTGATGACTTCACTAGACGTGTAATATTCAATCTTTATTCCTCCACAGGATAATAACTGCAACAGTGTTATTTGAAATAAAGAAACAATGAAAGAAGAAAAATGTCTTGAGATTCAGTTCATGGACAGATGTCCTGACATTTTCCTTTAGCATTCGCTGGTATAATTCAGAATTCATTGTTCCAGCAATGATGGCAAGCCGTCCTGGCCCAGATGCAGCAAAACAGGCCCAAACCATGATACTATCACCACCATGTTTCACAGATGGGATAAGGTTCTTATGCTGGAATGCAGTGTTTTCCTTTCTCCAAACATAACACTTCTCATTTAAACCAAAAAGTTCTATTTTGGTCTCATCCATCCATCCACAAGACATTTTTCCAATAGCCTTCTGGCTTGTCCACGTGATCTTTGATCTTGCCTTGTTGATGAGAGAGGTCAGAGGGAAATGGCCAGTTTGATTCGAGCTGCCAGGAAGGATATAGTAACTCTTTACAACCGTGGTGAGCAGAAAAACATCTCAGCATGCAATAGCAGAAGAGCACATTGGGTTCCAGTCCTACAGCCAAGAACAGGAGTCTTAGAATCAAGAACAAGTTCCTCTTAAAGTGGCCAGTGAGTGTTTTTATGTAATAATCCAGGAATGTGATTTTAGATATAGAGTAATTCATCAATAATAGTCTTTAGTTGTAAACATCTAATATTATTTCTGGACATTTTATTTTTGAACTACTAAAATAACTAGGACCTCTGGATACATGGAATTACAGCGACATCTAGTGGTACCAATGAGAACAACACGCTATAATGTTCACTTCAAACATCAGAATAGGAAAATTGTGATGTTAAATTGTGACTTTTTTTTAACTGTGGCATGGCTGTTGGTTTGAGCCAGATGGACTGGTTTGAGTATTTCAGAAACTGCTGATTAGCATGATGGCTATGTCTATAACAGAAAGTCATAGATACTGTTTTTGGCTTCAGACATTCGACCTCAGGTCTGAGTAGTCTGAATAGCACTTTGCCATGTTATCTTTTAAATCATCGGTCCCAGAAAGAAAGAACAACTTTATTCATCACACACTTGTGAAATTCCTCTCTGCATTTAACCCATCTGAAGCAGTGAACACACACATACCCAGAACAGTGGGCAGCCATGCTAACAGCACCCAGGGAGCAGTTGGGTACCTCGCTCAAGGGCACCTCAGTCCAAGGCCATCCCACATTAACCTAACCGCATGTCTTTGGACTGTGGGGGAAACAGGAGCACCCAGACAACATGCAAACTCCACACAGAAAGGCCACTGGGCTTGAACCAGAACCTTCTTGCTGTGAGGTAATCACTTACACCACAGTGCTGCCCAACTGACACTGATCCTTCCACCCCAGATTATTTTCAGACTTCTGAACAGTTATCGGGCAGCACGGTGGTGTAGTGGTTAGCGCTGTCGCCTCACAGCAAGAAGGTCCGGGTTCAAGCCCCGTGGCTGGCGAGGGCCTTTCTGTGCGGAGTTTGCATGTTCTCCCCGTGCCCGCGTGGGTTTCCTCCGGGTGCTCCGGTTCCCCCACAGTCCAAAGACATGCAGGTTAGGTTAACTGGTGGCTCTAAATTGACCGTAGGTGTGAATGTGAGTGTGAATGGTTGTCTGTGTGTCAGCCCTGTGATGACCTGGCGACTTGTCCAGGGTGTACCCCGCCTTTCGCCCGTAGTCAGCTGGGATAGGCTCCAGCTTGCCTGCGACCCTGTAGAACAGGATAAAGCGGCTAGAGATAATGAGATGAGATGAACAGTTATCACTCTCTGTAGGCCTCGTATGTTCCAAGGGAACATAAGAGATCATCCATCCATCCCCACTTATCCTGTGCAAGTCATGGGCAAGCTGGAGCCTATCCTTGGTGACTATGTCATCACAGGGCTGACACATAGAGACAAACAACCATTCACACCTACAGTCAATGTAGAGCCACCAATTAGCCTAACCTGCATGTCTTTGGCCTGTGGGCTGAAACCCAGAACCTTCTTGCTATGAGGCAACAGTGCTAACCACTACACCACCCTTGAGATCATTCCCAACTGTATGGCAACTTTATTGTAACCCTGACGTGCAGTTCTGCAACTACTAATGGAAGCTGGATGATGTGTGCCACATGACCCAACATCCTTTGTCCTGAAGTCCAGACCAGCTTGTGTGCTTGTATGACCTTCAGTACTGTGTAAAAGTCTTAGGCACATATAAAGAAATGCTGTAGACCAAAAATGCTTAAAAATAATGAAATGAAATGTTTCAACATTAAAAAAATGCTATAAGCAGCAGTAAGCCATAATACATTAAACAGAGTCAATATTTGGAATGAGATGACCCTTTGCTTTAAAAAAAAAAAATAGTAGTCTGAGGTACACTGAGTGCAGTTTTATAAGGAAATGAGCTGTAGGTTGAACATCTTCCAGAACCAGCCACAGTTCTTCTGGACACTGCACTCTTATGGTGATATTTGTGAGGTATTTGTAGGCGGGGGTATAGCTCAGTGGTAGAGCATTTGACTGCAGATCAAGAGGTCCTCGGTTCAAATCCGGGTGCCCCCTCTGTTAGTTATAATTTTGACTTTCTGCAATAAAAAATTTGTCAATAATTACTGTGATGAATATCACATATATTATAAATACTAAATGAGAACATGTGGAGGGGTCGGAGCACAAATTGCTGAAGCAGGAGCTAACTTGTAGTAGGAAAGGATTTAGTGCTCACTTTTGCCACGTAGGAAGAACAGAGGGAAAGGAGTCCTGTAATCCCATGTGTTTGAGTAGGAGGAGCAGCAGCTACATCTCCTGGTAATAATCTTAACTGCACCTGCAATTAAATAAGACCAAAGCTGCAACTAAACAGAATGTTTATACAGTATATGGCTGTGTTAAGGGCGGCACGGTGGTGTAGTGGTTAGCGCTGTCGCCTCACAGCAAGAAGGTCCTGGGTCCCCAGGGCCGGCGAGGGCCTTTCTGTGTGGAGTTTGCATGTTCTCCCTGTGTCCGCGTGGGTTTCCTCTGGGTGCTCCGGTTTCCCCCACAGTCCAAAGACACGCAGGTTAGGTTAACTGGTGACTCTAAATTGACCGTAGGTGTGAATGGTTGTTTGTCTAGTTGAAATGACAGAAAAATCTACCACGATGAAACCGAACTGCAGGATATAGAAAGAAAAAAAAGACATTAGAAACTTACAAGCATACAGCTGCTTTGTAAACTAGATTTTGTGAAGTATTGACCTGGGGATTGATGAAATACCCTCTATTGCACAATTCTGTACAATTCTGTTTCAAGCATAGCCCTGCAATGACCTGGCGACTTGTCCAGGGTGTACCCCGCCTCTCACCCATAGTCAGCTGTGGATAGGCTCCAGAGACCCTGTAGAACAGGATAAGCAGCTACAGATAATGGATGGATGGCTGTGTTGCGTCTCCGTGGGTTAACGTTTACAATGTGGATTTAAAGATGGATAAAAATCTCTCAGCATTGGCCCAGTTTCAGGTAGCTTACCTGAGACCTTTCTTGTAGGCCAAGTACTTAATCAGTCCTAATGCACAGCTACAGTGAATGCTGTAGATCATCAGCTACACTGGGTACTCCAGCTACTAAAACAAAATTGTTCAAATCTATAAAAATGCATAGTGGCGCAGAGGGTAGTGGATGATAGATGGTAAAGGACAATTGGATTGAGGACGGTTGGTGCTTGGAGCTACAGAAAAAGATATGGAGGACAGGAGGAGATGGAGGGACATTATCTGCTGTGGTGACTCCTAATGGGAACAGCTGAAAGAAGAAGAAGATAGTGATGCAGAGGGTATCAGTGTCACCTCACAGCTTCAAGATCCCCAGGAGCTCAGGTTACTATGAGTTTGGAGTTTTCTCTAGGTTCTCTGGTTTCCTCCTTGTGTGTGTACAATACCCTGCAATTGTGCCTCAAGCTCATAGTTCCCAGGCTAAGCTCAGGGTCCACCAAGACCCTGACCAGGATACAGCACTTATGAATTAATAAAGTATATATTATTTTGTGTGATTATATTTTTTCAAAATTTGCTTGAGGAATACGTTACATAAGAATATATTAATGCTAGTTGAAATGACAGAAAAATCTACCATGATGAAACCGAACTGCAGGATACAGAAAATAATATAGAAAGAAAAAAAAGACATTAGAAACTTACAAGCATACAGCTGCTTTGTAAACTAGATTTTGTGAAGTATTGACCTGGGGATTGATGAAATACCCTCTATTGCACAATTCTGTACAATTCTGTTTCAAGCAACTTCTCTTCCTTAAAGGAACAGTCCACCGTACTTCCATAATGAAATATGTTCTTCTCTGAATTGAGACGAGCTGATCCGTACCTCTCCGAGCTTTGTGCGACCTCCCAGTCAGTCAGACGCGCTGTTACTCCTGTTAGCAATGTAGCTAGGCTCAGCATGGCCAATGGTATTTTTTGGGGCTGTAGTTAGATGCGACCAAACTCTTCCACGTTTTTCCTGTTTACATAGGTTTATATGACCAGTGACATGAAAAAGTTCAGTTACACAAATTGAAATGTGGCGATTTTCTATGCTATGGAAAGTCCGCACTATAATGACAGGCGTACTAACACTTTCTGCGCACTTCGACAGCGCATTGAAAGGAGTGAAGGTATCAATGCGCTGTCGAAGCGCGCAGAAAGTGTTAGTACGCCTGTCATTATAGTGCGGACTTTCCATAGTATAGAAAATCGCCACGTTTCAATTTGTGTAACTGAACTTTATTTCATGTCACTGGTCATATAAACCTATGTAAACAGGAAAAACGTGGAAGAGTTTGGTCGCATCTAACTATAGCCCCAAAAAATACCATTGGCCATACTGAGCCTAGCTACATTGCTAACAGGAGTAACAGCGCGTCTGACTGACTGGGAGGTCGCACAAAGCTCGGAGAGGTACGGATCAGCTCGTCTCAATTCAGATAAGAGCATATTTCATTATGGAAGTACGGTGGACTGTTCCTTTAATGCCCTCCTTGCCCGGTCTGTGAGTTTTGGTGGGCGGCCTTCTCTTGTCAGGTTTTTAGTGGTGCCATATTTTTTCTATTTTGCTATAATGGATTTAATGGTGTTCCCTGTGATATTCAAAGTTTGGGATATTTTTTTATAACCCAACCCTGATCTATACTTCTCCACAACTTTGTCTCTGACCTGTTTGGAGGCTCCTTGGTTTTCATGTTGCTTGCTTAGTAGTGTTGCAGAGTCAGGTTCCTTCCAGAGCAGGTTGATTTATACAGACATCATGTGACAGATCATGTGACACTTTGATTGCACACAGGTGGATCTTAATCAACTAATTATGTGACTTATGAAGTGAATTGGTTGGACCAGCTCTTATTTAGGGGTTTCATACAAAAGGGGGTGAATACTTATGCACACTCCAGATTTCTGTTTTTTCATCTTAATTACTGTTTGTGTCACAATAAAAAAAAAACAATGTGCACCTTTAACGTGGTAGACATGTTGTGTAAATCAAATGGTGCTAACCGTCCAAATATCCATTTTAATTCCAGCTTGTAATGCGACAAAACAGGACAAACACAAAGGGGATGAATACTTTTGCAAGGCACTGTAACTCTCTGTGTTAGACTTACTGAAATTTTTACAAATCATATGAGACAACACCGACTGTCTGAATGAATCGCTATGCAACGATTTAGTGCATGTCTGTAAAATAAGCTCTCACACATGCAACAACCAAACGTCCATCTCTGCTCTGTCTTTTGGTTTACACCAGAATGGCACTTCTACACTCCATCCATCCATCAATCCATTATCTGTAGCCACTTATCCTGTCCTACAGGGTCACGGGCAAGCTGGAGTCTATCCCAGCTGACTATGGGCAAAAGGCGGGGTACACCCTGGACAAGTCGCCAGGTCATCACAGGGCTGATACACGGAGACAAACAACCATTCACACTCACATTCACACCTACGGTCAATTTAGCCACCAATTAAAGGACATGGGACATGGATTTTTTTCTGGGTATAATTATGTATAAAGGACATAAGAAATGCCATCTAAATCACTGCGGGGCATCAAAAATGTGAAAATCATCACATTATTCAACTTTTTTATACATCAGCTTAAAACAATGATTCGTTAATGAGCTAGGTGGTCACGTGACCAGTGACGTCACAAAAACTTTCCAAGGAGCCAGCGCTTGGGAATCTAATGTAAACAGGTTACCGAAATGGACACCATCGACAGTGACATTCCCGATGTTTCACAGAGATGTGAAGTTAGACCCTATCAATTCGAACCGATAGCTGGAAATTCACATGAACATAGATCTTGTCTTTACTCTGACAGGTCAGATGATTCTGAGAGTGAGGGTTCATTCAGTCCCCATGAAACTGAAAGCGGTCGGCTCGATAACACTTCCTGGTAAGTTAAAAACAGTTCTGCTCAAAGGCTAATGATCTGTTGAAAGAAGTATTATTTTTGTATCATACATTGAAAGTTCATCATCTAGCTAAAGTCCATTGCAAGCTATTTTTTTTTTTTGCTGATATTTTTCGAGATTGATTGAGATACAATGCTTCCAGAGTCCGAGATGAAAACATTCAAAATGGCGAAACGAGTCAGAATTATGATAATCAATAATTGATACACCCAAAATTATAATACTAATCCTTACCTCGGCTTTCAGTCGCTTAGCGAATGCACCTCGGCATTTTTCCGCATGAGGCCCATGGTAAAACCACACTTCCAGGAGGGGCTGCCGTCTGCCTCCCAAGCCGGCCGAGAGCGCTCCTCGTCGGGCACAGCTAGGCGGGCGAATGCCCTGGTCCGTCCGCCCTGTCTAAAAAATAATGGTACAACTCCAAGTGAAGGTATCAATGCGCTGTCGAAGCGCGCAGAAGGTGTTAGTACGCCTGTCATTATAGTGCGGACTTTCCATAGCATAGAAAATCGCCACGTTTCAATTTGTGTAACTGAACTTGTTTCATGTCACTGGTCATATAAACCTATGTAAACAGGAAAAACGCGGAAGAGTTTGGTCGCATCTAACTAAAGCCCCCAAAAATACCATTGGCCATGCTGAGCCTAGCTACATTGCTAACAGGAGTGACAGCGCGTCTGACTGACTGGGAGGTCGCGCAAAGCTCGGAGAGGTATGGAGCAGCTCGTCTCAATTCAGATAAGAGCATATTTCATTATGGAAGTACAGTGGACTGTTCCTATTTAAATGTTTAAATGTTACAGGATTTCTTGACTGTCTCTACAGTTGTAGGAATGTTAGGCCCTGTATATTATGGCGCTATCACTGCCTCCATGAACCCGGCTATACGGCCTCTTAAATTTGGCTTGGCAATTAATATCGCTCAGTACCTGAGTATTAATGTTGAAAGAATCCTCAGTGAAATGGTCCAAACACAGTTTGTGGGAAACAGTAGGTGCAAAGTTTTTTCTACGGCAGTAGTGAGCCCACACTTTCCTCAGCTTTGGGTCCTTGGGGAATGCAAAAAAACTTACTCCAGGGCATTTCCCATTGGAATTATTGCAACCATAAGCAGCACAATACACCATGATGTTCAATGTACGTTAAAGACTATAAAAACAATTTTCTTGTCATTCACTTCTTCATTCATCTACCCGCTTGTGCTGTGCCCGAAAGTTTTTGTGACGTATGATCACGTGACAGTGGCTCTTCCGGTTGTAAAATATGCATATCGGAGCTCGAGCAGAAATGCCATATAATCATCACGAATATAACGATTTTGCTGAATTTAATAGATGATTTTGTATTTGTTGATGCAATTAATTCATATTTTTAATGGAAAGAAACTGATATAGCGTGCATTTATGTTTCATGTCCCATGTCCTTTAACCTAACCTGCATGTCTTTGGACTGTGGGGGAAACCGGAGCACCCAGAGGAAACCCACGCAGACACGGGGAGAACATGCAAACTCCACACAGAAAGGCCCTCGCCGGCCACTGGGCTCAAACCCAGGACCTTCTTGCTGTGAGGCGACAGTGCTAACCACTACACCACTGTGCCGCCCCAGTGCTACACTCAAGTATGAAAATAACTTTAACATCTTAACACACTAGAGTTTTAAAAGCTTTTTTTAAGAATTTTACTTTCTTACTTTCTACTTTGGAGGTGCACTGTCAGAAATAGGGATACAGCAGGAGTCTAGTTCTGTCCCCCATGGTACAATGTACCCCCTCAGGCTTATTACTGGACTTCGAGGTAGATGTGTACCTTTTTAGGGTCAAAAAGGTACATATATGCTCTCAATTAGTGTATAAAGGGTATAAATAAGTATCTTAGAGGGGACTGCCTCAGCGACAAGCCATTGTACCTCTAAAGGTACAATAATATACTTTATTTTCTAAGCGTGTGCTGTGACATGAATTTCCTTTATGGGGGATCTATAAAGTTATCTGATCTTATCTTAAAAACTCTGTGTGTGTGTGTGTGTGTGAGAGAGAGTGAGTGTGAGTGAGAGAGAGAGAGGTTATTTCCTCCTTTCTGAAGTCTGAAGTTCCATGTGGAATCATAAGACTCAGCACATGACCAGTACTCACAGCTCACTTCCTATATGACTGACATATCATGGGCTTATTTTAATTTAAATATTGTCATACTTCTGTGTTCTGTATATTATATTCCAGAGTAACATGGTTAAAAAATATAGCAACTGCCCACTGTTATACAGTGGCATGCAAAAGTTTGGGCACCCTTGCTGAAAATGTCTGTTACTGTGAATAGTTAATCTGAGCCTGTCAATCTGAAAACCCAGGAGGTGTAATTACCCCCCAATGCCCCCAAGACTCTCTCTCTCTCTCTCTCTATATATATATATATATATATATATATATATATATATATATATACACACACAGGGTGCGATTTGTCAAAAAACCAGAAGGGGGGATTTTTTTTTTTTAATCATGAAACGTCACAAAATTAAGGTAACAATAGGCTAACAGCTCAATAACATCCGATGATATCAAATGAATAACACTAAATGAAAACGAACACTAAACCAGAGATAGTACAGTAAATTCATCTTCCTATCTCTGACTAAATACACGAACACTAACAACAAAGTTCGCATTGCTTGTCGCGTTGCTGTGATGTTTCTCTCCCTCCGGATTAAATGGACAGTGACTCGAAAATCACTAAAATACATGAATACTAAATGAACAGTTTGCTCTGATGGCGCAGTTCACATTGTGCGCAGCTTTCCGATTTAAACTGTTTTTTTCTCATCCTTATACTTCCTGTTTCATGGACTGTAACGGATTTGCTTATTTAGTAATTTTAATACAGAATTTACTATGAAATTATAATCAGACACTCTAACGTCCCCCCTAAAAAAAAAATCGGCCGTGAAAAAGGCGGCATCCGCGAAAAGGCGCGCTGTTTGCATCCCTGCATAGAACACAAAGATATTGTTATTATCTACAATGTATCTATTTGCTGGGGACGTTCGTGAACATCAAAGCTGCCACTTCGGGTCATTTTGAAAGTGAGTGCAATGTAGACCATAGAAAACTGTGTCACAACATGCCTGTCATGTCAACTTTTTTTTTGGTTTGTTTGTTTTATTGACGGGGTTGTCCCTGAGGATTTTTTTTTCAGCAGAGATAAAAACCAGAGGGGGGGGGATGATCCCCCCCCCCCAGCAAATCGCACCCAGTATATACTACCGTTCAAAAGTTTGGGGTCACCCAGACAATTTTGTGTTTTCCATGAAAAGTCACACTTTTATTTACCACCGTAAGTTGTAAAATGAATAGAAAATATAGTCAAGACATTTTCCTGGCCATTTTGAGCATTTAATCGACCCCACAAATGTGATGCTCCAGAAACTCAAGCTGCTCAAAGGAAGGTCAGTTTTATAGCTTCTCTAAAGAGCTAAACTGTTTTCAGCTGTGCTAACATGATTGTACAAGGGTTTTCTAATCATCCATTAGCCTTCTGAGGCAATGAGCAAACACATTGTACCATTAGAACACTGGAGTGAGAGTTGCTGGAAATGGGCCTCTATACACCTATGGAGATATTGCACCAAAAACCAGACATTAGCAATGTATAGAGTGGATTTCTGATCTTTCAAAAATAAGGACATTTCAAAGTGACCCCAAACTTTTGAACGCCAGTGTGTGTGTGTATATAATATATATATATATAGAGAGAGAGAGAGAGGCTTGGGGGCATTGGGGGGTAATTACACCTCCTTGGTTTTCAGACTGACAGGCTAAGTGTTTGTGAATGCCAGCCATCAAAATGTAGTTTTGTCTCTTCAGTGATATTATTAATTGTGAATAGTGTGTGGTTCAGTTCATGCAGACCTGAAACTCATATTCAGGCTTAAAGGCCTAAAAAAAAAAAACCGCAGGATTGTGTACTGTTCACACATCCCAGACAAGTCTGCAATGGGTCATACTAAAGCGTGTGGGAAAAGAGGGGTGCATATAGAATTACCAAACACGACAAAGATTTTTCAAACAACCCTAGAATGTTCTCATTCTTATAACAGTTGAAGGTGAGTAAAAATATTCGTAACACACTCCAGATGAATCACTGCAAAATCTTGGAAAATACGTTGCGCGGTTTTTGGACCTCCCCTAAAAAAAGCGGAAATGGTTCGTGCACTCATAGTTGGTCATGTGACTGCCTCTGGATCGCCATTTTCTTTTCTCTTCTCCTCTCAACCGGCGGTTTGTTCTGGTCTGGTCTTGTGTTCCGCTCTGTGGGATTCGTTACTTCGTTCTTAGACTTTCTAAAAGGGTGATACTGCAGAAAGCTTTAACGTTTAGACTCAGGATACTGGTTTTGTTTTCTCCGTGGCTCGTTTGTTTGCGTGCTGAAAGATGTCCGCCACCAACCCCGAGTATTCCCCCTTCTTCGCAGTGATGGGCGCCTCAGCAGCGATGGTCTTCAGCGGTAAGACACACAAACACGGCCGGCGGTTCACCTTTACGGTCGAATTTGTGCTTGTTTTATTCGAGGAGGTCTTTTTGAACCTAAATATCGAGGTGTGAATGTGCTGCGGGTCTGGAAGAGGAGGAGGAGGGGGGAAGGGAAGCAGAGAGAAGGTTTCCATCACGGCACGTGACGTCTTGGTTGACGTAGATACCTTTAAATTATTTATTTAGGTTGGTAGTTTCGTTAAATATACTAAAATCCGGCTACGCGTATTGCGCAAACACAGGTTTATCCAAAAAAAAAAACAAGCAAAAAAAATATCTCTCTCTCTCTCTCTCTCTCTCTCTCTCTATATATATATATATATATATATATATATATATATATATATATAGAATGTTGCTGTGCCAGCTGGCATTAGTTCCTTTCTTAGTAGCGTTTTGAACCAGGACATTTTATTGCATCGATACCGCAGTGAAGCACACTTTTGTTACTACACAACATTAAATGTGCTTGTTTGTTTTAAGATGGTTTATTCTCTGAAGCAGTTCGGTGGTGTATCTAGTGTCCAGTGCGACGGCTTTTACTGTGGTATTTGTTTATTGCACGCCGTTATATAATTTTAAGCCTAATCCTACACGTACAGGTCATCTGTTCTGACTAAAATAAACAATATCCTCTAAGTGTCCTTAGTTTGTTTTTTCTTTCCTCCAGGACAACAGAGCCAGCTTCATCATTGCATAGCACCTTGTGTTTACTGTAATTAATTTTTAACGTCTGTTTTTGTACTTCCTGTACCGGGAGGAAGTGCCCAGTTTTTGGCACGTGACTGCTGGTGCAGATGATGTCACACTACTTCATACTTCCTCGTGCCCTTGGTTTCTTACACCTTTAATGCGGTCTCCTTGGAGTAGTATTTTTAGGTGTATATATAAATATATATGTTTGGTTTTGTTTTTTGTTTTTTTTAGATACAAGGATAGACATTTTGTCAGACTAGGTGTTATGCTGGCATCAGACTATGTAGTATTTTCATCTTTCACAATGTCAGATTTCACCGTGTCCGATTAGTAGGGCTGCACGATATCAGAAAAATATGCGATATTCGATAACATGACTGAATATCTCTATCAATATGTATCACGATAATTAAATATATGTTTTTCTTACCTCTACTTGCCGTTCTGCCCTGTATCTAGCATTTAAAAAAAACACCCAATGCATCGCTTCCATTCCAACATTATTTTTTTATTGGAAAAACATGGCTACACCTGCAATGGTGTCCATCAATCATCTTTAAATCTCTTAATTTTTGTGAGCACAGCAGAAAATGTCTTAAGTTGAAGTAAACAAAAAACTGAAAACTACATTACATTAACATAAAGCATTCAAAATGGCAATTTCAGCGGCTCCCGGGAGATGGTGAGCGACACAGATTCACCATAAACTCAAACACAATCTGTTAATAACACATGCGGGTGAGAGAGCAGTGGTGTGTGTGTGTGTGTGTGTGTGTGTGTGAGAGAGAGAGAGAGAGAGAGGGGTAGCGTGTGTGAGTGAGCGAGCGGTAGTGTGTGTGAGAGGTTGTGTGTGTGTGTGAGAGAGAGAGAGCGCGGTTTTATGTTTTTATGCTTCTGTACAGCAGTGTTTGTCCCAGTGAGCCGCCCCACCACTGTTTTACAGGTACATGTCTTGCAAAGTAGCTGAGTTTGCAGTACATCACCCCTCCTGAATCCAAAGTACTTCCAAATAGCAGACGTGCATTTTTTTTTTTTTTTTTTTGGAAACCAGTTCCTCCTCACACAAGTTTGTCTCACCACACTTGCTCCCGCCTTCCGCCATCACCACGAGGCTTTTACTTGTTTTGCAATAGGGGGCGGAGTTATCCCGCGGCGCTTGTTGACATTCAAATGTGATTGGACGGCACAGAAAAATGTGCCTTTTATCGAAATTTAAGTAATTTTTGCGGTATGTGTATCGCAAACTATGATATCGCGATATCGATACTTTTTCGATATATTGTGCAGCCCTACCGATTAGGCAATCAGTGCTGTAAATTCTTGCCGTGTCTTGGTTAGGAGACTGGCAACACTACAAGTTTGACCCCTGATCAATCATCGTTTGCATTTTTGCATGTCGACAGGGTCAAGGAACATGTTGTAGGTCTTGTCAAATTAGGTAAGAAAATTCCAACATTCTGGACACCACAACGCTGTTCTTTGATTGTGTCACACTACAAGGCCCGTTCCTCTTTCCTGACATCTGTGTTGGGGCCCGGAGCAGGAAATTGGACAGCCATGTCAAAATCCGACAGACTTTGTGTAGTCTGCAATAGGATTTTTTTTTTTTTTTTAAAGTCATTTATTAGTTCTGATTCAGTACCGGAACTCACTAATACACAACTTGTATTTCAGACCAATAGTGGTGTGACCTTGACATTCATGACGATATGCACAGTGCAGTCTGTTTCTGCCTTGTTTGATTGCTCACACCGGTTCACTCCTTATTCTCTGTCCTCAGCACTCGGTGCTGCATATGGCACAGCCAAGAGTGGCACAGGCATTGCTGCCATGTCTGTGATGAGGCCAGAGCTGATCATGAAGTCCATCATCCCCGTGGTCATGGCGGGTATCATCGCCATCTACGGCTTGGTGGTGGCCGTACTCATCGCCAACAGCATTTCAGACAGTGTCCCTCTCTACAGGTAAACCATACATGTTTGTATGCTCATATTCTGTCCTTTTATATGCACGTTATAAATTTCAGCTTGATCACTGGAACCTCACATGCTCCATTAACTGTAGGAGTCGTTTTAGTTCTGTCTGTGGGATACATTTTTATGGTAATGATTTACCACTTCAACAGAATGCTTTTGGAATATGCATGGATTTTTTTGTTGTTGTTTCTTAAAAAAAAAATCAGTCACCATGTTACTCTGTACTATTGGGGCAAAATGGATAATATAACCAAGATGCGGTCCATGCCTCATTTAGGTTTTGAGTAGCTCCAGTCTTGAAAGGCTAGCGTCCTGCACAACTAGGTGCATGGCAAGCTCAATGCCAGGTTTAGTAGGTGTATTAGATCAAATTAATCACTAATCTTTTTAACTGGAAAAGTGCACATCAGTCTTTCATCTGTTGGTTTTCTGTGCAGCAATTTTCATCTCCTGTCAGAATTGATTCACTGGCATTGGGTTTAATCTCATTTTGATCTTTTGGATATTCCACAGTTGTGTCTGAGTAGCAGTACATGCATGATGTCATAGTGTGACATTTTTTTCCATGTTGGAAAATGCATCAACAGAGAGGTCCGCAAGCGCTGGCGACCGGCAGTTTTCTCCACCTATCCAGATGGTCTGTGATGGCTGCTCAGTCCTGGGGGGAGGAGTCTTTCAGTGTTTAGGCAATTTTGATCTAGTCTCCACTGCCCATAACTTGCTGCAAGTTCAATTCAAAATTGTCTTCAATTCAAGTCTAGCATGACTGGAAGCGACACCATATTTACTGATCGATTCTCGTGCTCTGATTGGCTGAGCCTTACCATGTGACCACGCCATAGTGCATGTAGTTATGTTAGGCTGCTGGGCCATAGAAGGTTCACGCTGCACGCTACACACGTGTAAAGAAAAGTGGGCAAACGTAGCATGACTTGCTCTGGGCCATAGAACGGCGTTCACGTTGCACGCTGCACACTTCACGCGTGAAGCGTGACATGAACATGCACACTTTTTTCTAGGCGTGAAGACGGAAATTCCAGTCAATGCATGCGGTCACCGCCGCGCCAGCCAATCAGAACGGGTCTAGGGAGATAACGCTATGCTTTCAGGGGAAAACTTCAGAAAAAATATAATTGAATGGTATAATTGAAAAATAGTTCTTCATCGGGATTGTCAAGCAGATTATAGAATGTTCGGTGAAATTCACCACGGGTTTCTCTCAGAAGGAAGTGTTCTCGGCTCCAAATTCTGTTCCTTTTTCTCTTCCTCTGTCTCAGTAAAAGCAGAATGAGGCAATCGTCGTCATCCGAAGAGTTCATATTGTTGGTTACTCGGTCAAAGTAGAACAGACGCAACACGTGAACATCCAAGCATGAAGTTTAATGGCCCAGGGTCCGGTTCTTCACGTGAACATGCAGCGTGCAGCGTGAACCTTCTATGGCCCAGCAGCCTTACAGAGCCAGGCAGCATACTACAGGGGGTAACTGAGAAAGCCAAGCATGTGCACACCTGGAGGGAAATTTCATACATATTTTGCAAGCACTTCACAGGGAAATGGGTAGTAATTTATTAGCTGAGAATCCACCGGAAGGCATGTAAATTATAATTTTTTTTTTTAAAAGATATTTTTTTGGGCTTTTTTCACCTTTATTGGATAGGACAGTGTAGAGACAGGACAGGAAATGAGCAGGAGAGAGAGACAGGGAGGGATCGGGAAATGACCTCGGGTCGGAATCGAACCCGGGTCCCCGGATTTATGGTATGGCGCCTTAGCCACCTGAGCCACGACGCCTCCAGAAGGCATGTAAATTAAAAAATTTTCTGAGGGTGCATGCTCCCAGGTCCCCCCACCCCCCATAATCATTAGTGCGCCTTTGGCACACCACAGCGACTCTGTCGCCGCAAATTCCAGAGCTGCCTACTACCTTTTAAATGTGTTATGATGTAACGTTTCTTGTTTTCACATTACCATGTTTTATCATGTATATAAAATGTCTGTGTGTAGGAGTTTTCTTCACCTGGGTGCTGGACTGAGTGTGGGTCTCAGTGGCCTTGCTGCCGGCTTTGCCATCGGAATCGTAGGAGACGCAGGAGTTCGAGGCACAGCCCAGCAGCCTCGCCTGTTCGTCGGCATGATCCTTATCCTCATCTTTGCTGAGGTGTTGGGGCTCTATGGGCTTATTGTTGCCCTTATCCTCTCCACTAAGTAAACAGCATTAATAATAATAAGAATAATAATTATACTGATGAACACACACACACACACACACACCAACTCTAACATCCACTTAATGAGAAACATTGAGGTACTACACCACATGAACGGAAGAGAGGGGAGTGTTTGTGTGTATGTATGCGAGTGTGTGTGCGTGCGTGCGCGTGTGTTTGTGCTTGGTGGGCAATTAAATGTACGAGAGCGCTCTCCTCTCGGTGTGTATTATAGTAGCCTGATGTGCGTCTCCTTGTAAATGCACTGTGTAGCTTGTGATAACGTCCTGTTGGTGTTTAGATAGCAGCCCTGACCCTTACTGCTACACTTGTTTGCGTTTTTATTTCATTTCTTTTTTCCCCCCTCTTGGTTGAAGAATAAATCATCCGGGATGGCTGCCTTTTTTTTTTCTTTCCCTTTATTTTGGGACCATTTGCTGATTAATGCTGATATTGAGGACATAACAGTATAAAAAATAAATAAATACAAAAATGCATTTTTCACTGATTATTTATGAAGATTTTGAAAATGTTCATGAAATTAATTGAAAGTCTTTATTGAAATCCCAGTGATCTCTCTATATATAAATAAATAAATGTATCAGAAGTATATATATATCTGTATAGGTAGGTGAATTGCACTGTGGGTAATTTGTGCTTGGAGTTCCTCTGGATGTAATCATCAGTTTCCATGCGAATTCTGTTGTCTGTATTGAAGATATTGGTGTGGAAGTTTACAGAGCGTGCCGTCTGTGAGTGTATGCACGCGTATGTTTGTGTGAATGTGTACGTTTTAATTCTAAGGTGACATTCTTTGAACAACGTGTAGCGTTATACCTGTAGCTACTACTGTTTCTGGTTTGCTTGATGGGCACACACCAGCCCAGCCCGTCCTGTTTCCAAATAAAACTTCCTCAACTAACTTCTGTGTCTAGTTTTGGTTTTATTTGAGTACTTTCATGTTTGGTATTACGGTTTCTTTTTCAGTCACTACTCAAGAGCAATGATGGGTATGTGTGTATATATATATATATATTTTATTTTTTTTTCTAATTGCTTGAGATGCACAAGTATGCGCAATGGGATATGGCGGGGACGTGATGTATAGGTTTTATCAAGCTTACACTTAATACTGCTGAATCGACCACACTGAGATTTACATTCTTACCAAAGATGCCCAGGGGAAAGAAAGATAGTAGTTGGAGGATTTGTGGAAATACATTTTTCACTTGAACATAAGAGATACTGTGCCAAATGTGCTGGATGAGAGATTAGTACATAGTAACTCTGGCAGATGGTAACCTGTGGTTCCTCCACTGAACTATTACACTAAATTGCACCCCCACTACTTCTGCGGCTTTGTTCCTGGCTTACTCAGCCAACAGAGAGGAATATGGCCCTGGTCATACTATTGGTCCCAGTTATGTTGCACAAGGAGTAAAATTGAAACATCCTTGTATGTACTCGGTACTATACTTTTTGATTTCCTAATACCCTAAAGTTAAATCACAGGGAGTGAGAGCTTAATGAGACCTGTGTTATCCAGGCATCTGAATGAAGCAACAAGAAGGCTCTTCTGCTTCAAAGACGAAGATAGTGTAAACTCCATCTATCTGTTATCTGTAGCTGTTTATCCTGGTCTACAGGGTCGCAGGAAAGCTGGAGCCTATCCCAACTGACTATGGGCAAGAGGCAGGGTATGTCCTGGACAAGTTGCCAGGTCATCGCAGGGCTGACACAGAGACAAACCACCATTCACACTCTGAATGGTGGTTTGTCTCTGTGTCAGCCCTGCGATGACCTGGCGACTTGCCCAGGGAGCCACCAATTAACCTAACCTGCATGTCTTTGGACTGTGGGGGAAACCGGAGCACTCGGAGGAAGCCCACGCAAACATGGGGAGAAAATGCAAACTCCACACAGAAAGGCCCTCGCTGGCTGCTGGGCTCGAACCTGGGACCTTCTTGCTGTGAGATGACAGCGCTAGCCACTACACCACCATGCTGCCCTGGTGTAAACTCAGTGTTTCTAAAATTCACTTTACCTAGGCTTGTCAATGATCCAAGCAAGGTAAACACTTTCTTTGTGACAAAACTTGAAAATTTCAGAATCGGAACGCCGGTTACAGAGGCAATTGAAATTCCGGATGTGACAAATAGCCAAATGATCTTTGGTCAAATGGCACATCTTCATATTCTCACTGTTTCAGAAGTCTGTGTGTATTACACCTACAGTGGTGCTTGAAAGTTTGTGAATCCTTTAGAATTTTCGATATTTCTGCATAAATATGACCTAAAACATCAGATTTTCACACAAGTCCTAAAAGTAGATAAAGAGAAGCCAGTTAAATAAATGAGACAAAAATATTATACTTGCTCATTTATTTATTGAGGAAAATGATCCAATATTACATATCTGTGAGTGGCAAAAGTATGTGAACCTCTAGGATTAGCAATTAATTTGAAGGTGAAATTAGAGTCAGGTGTTTTCAATCAATGGGATGACAATCAGGTGTGAGTGGACACCCTGTTTTATTTAAAGAACAGGAACCTATCAAAGTCTGATCTTCACAACACATGTTTGTGGAAGTGTATCATGGCACGAACAAAGGAGATTTCTGAGGACCTCAGAAAAAGCGTTGTTGATGCTCATCAGGCTGGAAAAGGTTACAAAACCATCTCTAAAGAGTTGGACTCCACCAATCCACAGTCAGACAGATTGTGTACAAATGGAGGAAATTCAAGACCATTGTTCCCCTCCCCAGGAGTGGTCGATCAACAAAGATCACTCCAAGAGCAAGGCGTGTAATAGTTGGCGAGGTCACAAAGGACCCCAGGGTAACTTCTAAGCAACTGAAGACCTCTCTCACATTGGCTAATGTTCATGAGTCCACCATCAGTAGAACACTGAACAACAATGGTGTGCATGGCAGGGTTGCAAGGAGAAAGCCACTGCTTTCCAAAAAGAACATCGCTGCTTGTCTGCAGTTTGCTAAAGATCACGTGAACAAGCCAGAAGGCTATTGGAAAAATGTTTTGTGGATGGATGAGACCAAAATAGAACTTTTTGGTTTAAATGAGAACCGTTATGTTTGGAGAAAGGAAAACACTGCATTCCAGCATAAGAACGTTATCCCATCTGTGAAACATGGTGGTGATAGTATCATGGTTTGGGCCTGTTTTGCTGCATCTGGGCCAGGACGGCTTGCCATCATTGATGGAACAATGAATTCTGAATTATACCAGCGAATTCTAAAGGAAAGTATCAGGACATCTGTCCATGAACTGAATCTCAAGAGAAGGTGGGTCATACAGCAAGACAATGACCCTAAGCACAGAAGTCGTTCTACCAAAGAATGGTTAAAGAAGAATAAAGTTAATGTTTTGGAATGACCAAGACAAAGTCCTGAACTTAATCCAATCGAAATGTTGTGGAAGGACCTGAAGCGAGCAGTTCATGTGAGGAAACTCACCAACATCCCAGAGTTGAAGCTGTTCTGTACAGAGGAATGGGCTAAAATTCCTCCAAGCCAGTGTGCAGGATGATCAACAGTTACCGCAAATGTTTAGTTGCAGTTATTGCTGCACAAGGGGGTCACACCAGATACTGAAAGCAAAGGTCCACATACTTTTGCCACTCACAGATATGTAATATTGGTTCATTTTCCTCAATAAATAAATGACCAAGTAGAATATTTTTGTCTCATTTGTTTAACTGAGTTCTCTTTATCTACTTTTAGGACTTGCGTGAAAATCTGATGATGTTTTAGGTCATATTTATGCAGAAATATAGAAAATTCTAAAGGGTTCACAAACTTTCAAGCACCACTGTACATATAAGTTAGACTTTGCCTTCTCAGAGAGCATTTTGAATGACTCCAGTTCTTACTCTCTGAACCATAAGCTGGCATTTGTCCATACTTTACTGGAGAGATGCTATAGCATAGTGACAGAGGAGTAAGGCCCTCAACACTTGTGGCTACCCAGACTGGTCCATCAAAAGAGTCAAGGAGGCCATCCTCACGAAACGGCAGCACAAAAGCAAGCCTAAAAAGCTTGAACAGAAATATCAGGATATGGTTGTGGTGCCTTATGTGAAGGGGCTCAGCGAAGCTTACACCAGGATTTTAAAGTCCTACGGTATTGTCACAGTCAACTGTCCCCTTAAAACCATTAGGAACATCCTTGTCCACCCTAAAGACAAAGTGAACAGAAGATGGAGGTGGTATACTGGATTCCCTGCAAGAATTGCACAGGTGTATACATTGGAGAAACAGGGAGGAAGCTGGGTCAATGACTTAAGGAACATAAAGAGATTGATACCTTCACTCAGGCCACACAGACAAGAGCTGCGAGGAATCGGGCTGGGACCATCATGCATAAGTCAACCGTCAAAGATCATGCTGTTAGTTTTCCCTAACAGCATGATCTTTGACGGTTGACTGGGAGGGGGTCAAGGTGATCGATAGGGAAGCACATAGGCAGACCAGATGGATAAAAGAGACCCTATAGATCTGGAAGACAGACTGCTGCATGAATCAGGATGTAGGGACATACCAACTCAGCCATACATTGGACCAGCTGATTTCTAGGTCACGTGCACCATCCGGCGGTGGCCAGAGACACCAAGCATTAGATGTGATCAAGATGTCATAAGTAAGTGAAAATTTCTTCAGTTGTGTATAAGAATTTTCTTAAGATTAGTAATCAACCAACTGGATGAAACTTTTCGAAATTATCCAGTTCTTACCTGTTGGAACACAGCAGCCTACTAGAAATAAAAAGTTGTTTATGGAAAATATCACATCCGGAACCATGGGTTTGCATTGTGTCTGGTGAGACGGACATTCAACGTGCAACTTGAATCTTACTACACGTTTAAATTATCCACTCTTAGTAGTCCAACCAACAAGAAATTTAGAGGCAATGCCAAACAGGCAAAAACTATGAACGGTTCCTGTCTGGTCCAATATCTGGGTGCAACATGGCATATGGCCAAATGGGAAGCTTTGGGTGACTGTGGTCACCTGGAAATAGATCAGAAAAAAAAATCATTATGCTACCCAAGCTAGTCCTATATGAACACTCTTAGGACATGTGTTTTTGGTGATAAATATCTTCTCATCTCATCTCATTATGTCTAGCCGCTTTATCCTTCTACAGGGTCGCAGGCAAGCTGGAGCCTATCCCAGCTGACTACGGGCGAAAGGCGGGGTACACCCTGGACAAGTCGCCAGGTCATCACAGGGCTGACACATAGACACAGACAACCATTCACACTCACATTCACACCTACGGTCAATTTAGAGTCACCAGTTAACCTAACCTGCATGTCTTTGGACTGTGGGGGAAACCAGAGCACCTGGAGGAAACCCATGCGGACACGGGGGGGTTTCCTCCGGGCACTCCGGTGATAAATACCAAACATGATCTCATAAGAGTTAAGACATGACATTTTTTGGAGTGGGACCAATAGTGTGACCAGGGCCGTATCTGTGTTCCTTTTAATGTTTCACAAAATTCTTCCTTGTTCACGTTTTAAATTCCCGTCTCTTTCCTACTAGTAACAGGAGATTCTGCACCCATCCCCTCCACATATATTCATATTAGTTAGCACCTCTTACCCAGTCTTTCATGGCTGTCTTGTGCAAAGCAGAAGCTGTTCAAAACTCTTGTCCAAGTTCTCGGAGTTCTCACTCTCCTTTTACACTTCCACAATTTAGTAAAGAGATGTGGTCTACGTAAGTGAAAGATGAAGCAATAGAAAAACGTTATAAGGTGTTGGGCAACTGGAACTGCCAGAACAGCTTCAGTACAGCTTTATATAAACTAGATGACCAAAAGTTTGTGGACACCTGATCATCACATCCATATGTGGGTCTTCTTCAAACTTGCAACAAAGTTGGAAGCACAGAATTGTATAAAATGTCTTTGCGTGCTGTAATATTCGAGTGTCTCTCCACTGGAACTAACCTGTTCCAACATGACATCCGTTAAAAAAACATGGATTGCCAAGATTAACATGGAAGAACCCAAATGGTCTGCAAAGAGCCCTTACCTCAACACCACTTCACCACAAACTTTTGGGATGTGGGCTTACTTGCCTGACATCAGTGCCTGACAGCCCCAATCCAAAATCTAGTGGAAAGACTAAACATGGAATGGGATGTTCATAAGCACATATGAGTGTTATGGCCCAGTATGCACAAATTTTTGATTATGTAGACTCTAGTGTAGATTCTACAAGTCTCTGGAACTGTACCAGAAGAATGGACACCATTCTTTCAAAAGATATTCCCTCGGTTTGTGTTTTGATGGTGGTGGAGAGCTCTGTCGAAGACATCAGTCCAGACTATCTCATAGGTGTTCAACTGGGTCGAGGTCTGGTGACTGTAGAAACCACAGAATGGAATAAAGGGGACAAGTGGACCCAAATCATGGCAACAGAAATAAATGTCCCTATAGGTGCTTTCTTTTTTTTCCCCTTTAATTTGTCACCCAAATGTATTTCTGTCTAAATAATAATACTTCTGTGATGTTGCCATGTGTCACAGATGGGAACCCAGAACAAGATGTGGAATATGTGACTACTGGAGTGAAGGGACCAAATGTAAGCTTTTCTCAGGGAGTTGAGAACCTACAGCTTATGAACTGCAACATGCAGCAGCCTTTTAAATTTATGGCATTTGGCAGAAACCTTTATCCAGGGAGACTTCATCTCATCTCATTATCTCTAGCCACTTTATCCTGTTCTACAGGGTCACAGGCAAGCTGGAGCCTATCCCAGCTGACTATGGGCGAAAGGCGGGGTACACCCTGGACAAGTCGCCAGGTCATCACAGGGCTGACACATAGACACAGACAACCATTCACACTCACACCTACGGTCAATTTAGAGTCACCAGTTAACCTGACCTGCATGTCTTTGGACTGTGGGGGAAACCGGAGCACCTGGAGGAAACCCACGCGGACACGGGGAGAACATGCAAACTCCACACAGAAAGGCCCTCGCCGGTCATGGGGCTCGAACCCGGACCTTCTTGCTGTGAGGTGATAGCGCTAACCACTACACCACTGTGCCGCCCCCCAGGGAGACTTATATTTCATTTATAAAACTGAGCAGTTGAGGGTTAAGGGCCTTACTCAAGGGCCCAACAGTGGCAACTGGGCAGTGTTGGGGTTTGAACACATGGTCAGTAGTCAGTAGATCAGTAGTCCAACATCTGAGCTACCACTGCTGTTATACTGTTAGTATTTAGTGTCATATTATTATTGTAATTAGTGAATTTGAATTTATGATATAGTATGTTAGGGTTTTTTTCATGACATACATTTATTTTGAATATCTTTTTTTAATATAGGATGGTTATCATAATTATTATTGGATATTTCACAATAGGATGTTTTAATATTTATAGTTTTTATAGGAATCATAGGGTGTCTTACCACAGGACATTACCATGAGCTACTTTGTGTCTTTGTCCTATTTTATGTTGCTTTTAATCTTGTAATGCGCATTTGATCATATTGATATGTAAATATTTGTGCAATAGAAGCATTTATCCATCCATCCATCCATCATCTGTAGCCGCTTATCCTGTACAGGGTCGCAGGCAAGCTGGAGCCTATCTCAGTTGACTATGGGCAAGAGGTGGGGTACACCCTGGACAAGTCGCCAGCAGGGCTGACATACAACCATTCACACTCACACCTACGGTCAATTTAGAGCCACCAGTTAACCTAACCTGCATGTCTTTGGACTGTGGGGGAAACCGGAGCACCCGGAGGAAACCCATGCGGACACGGGGAGAACATGCAAACTCCGCACAGAAAGGCCCTCGTCGGCCGCTGGGCGTGAACCCAGGACCTTCTTGCTGTGAGACAACAGCACTAACCACTACACCACCGTGCCGCCCAGAAGCATTTATTTATTTTTTTCCATGTCTCTAAGAAAACTTAGAGACATGGAGGTATGCACTAGAGAGAAGGGGAATGAAAGTCAGTTGAAGCAAGACAGAGTATACAGTGGTGCTTGAACGGAAAAGAGGAAGACCAAAGATGAGATTCATGGATGTGATGAAGGAGGACATGAGGACTGTTGGTGAGACAGAAAAAGATACGGAGGACAGGAGGAATATTATCTGCTGTGGCGGCCCTTAAATGGAACAGCTGAAAGAAGATCTCATCTCATTATCTCTAGCCGCTTTATCCTTCTACAGGGTCGCAGGCAAGCTGGAGCCTATCCCAGCCGACTACGGGCGAAAGGCAGGGTACACCCTGGACAAGTCGCCAGGTCATCACAGGGCTGACACATAGACACAGACAACCATTCACACTCACGGTCAATTTAGAGTCACCAGTTAACCTAACCTGCATGTCTTTGGACTGTGGGGGAAACCGGAGCACCCGGAAGAAACCCACGCGGAGAACATGCAAACTCCACACAGAAAGGCCCTCGCCGGACCCGGGGTTCGAACCCAGGACCTTCTTGCTGTGAGGCGACAGCGCTAACCACTACACCACCGTGCCGCCAGCTGAAAGAAGAAGATGATGATGATTATTATTAGTGTTATACAGCACATATTTTCAACATTTTCATATAATTCACGGAGGATTATTTCTCGGCTCACTTTCAACCTACACGTAATCGTCATTCAATCGGAACAAGATTCAGTAGCACATCTCTCCAGATATCCTCTGTGAAGTGTCATAGTAAATCATCTTTTTGCTACGCCAGTATTTTGTTATGGAATAGCCTGCCTAGTCATATACAGAAACTCAGGTACAAACCCCAGTTTCAGTCTCAGGTTAAAGAAGTTTTATTCAATAGTTATTGTTCTCAGGAGTCTTCGGCTTTTATTCGGTATTAAACATTTACTTATTGTCCTTTTATTTTTATTTTGTTGACTATATAATTTTTAACCTCACTTGTTATTGTATCCTCTAACTTTTGTTCCCATATTGATTATATCACTCCTTTTGGACCACGATGGAAATAAGTGCTTGAACTTTATTATCTTACCCATTTCTTCTTCTTCTGGCTGCTCCTGATGAGGGGTCGCCACAGCGGATCTTTCGTCTCCGTTGCTCCCTGTCTTCCGCATCCTTCCCTACCACACCTGCCACTTTCATGTCCTCTCTCACCACATCCATATATCTCCTCTTTGGCCTTCCTCGTTTCCGTGTGCCTGGCAGCTCCATCCTCAACATTCTCCTTCCAACATGCTCTGCATCTCTTCTCAGGATGTGCCCATACCATCTCAGTCTCATCTCCCTTAGCTTAATTCCCAAGCTCTCCACATGTGCTGTCCCTCTGATGTGCTCGTTCCTTATCCTGTCCAACCTCGTCACTCCCATCGCAAACCTTAACATCCTCAACTTTGCCTCCGGTCTCTTCGTTAAGGGTACTATCTCCAATCCATACATCACAGCTGGTTTCACTACTGTCTTATACATCTTACCTTTCACTTTTGCTGGGACTTTCCTATCACAAATGACTCCTGAAATCCTTCTCCATCTCTCTTTCTCACCTCACTATCACAGCCCCCATTTTCCTGCACAGTTGACCCCAGGTACTTGAATTCACCAACTTTCTTTACGTCTACTCCTTGCATCTTCACTGCACTCTCATCCCCATTCTCATTGATGCACATGTATTCCATTTTGCTCCTGCTCACCTTCATTCCTCTTCATTCCAATGCATACCTCCATCTCTCCAACCTCCTTTCTACTTTCACCACATATCACAACATCATCCGCAAACATCATGATCCATTGTGACTCTTGCCTCACTTTGTCCGTCAAGCGATCCATCACTATAGCAAACAAGAAAGGACTCAGAGCAGATCCTTGAAGTCCTACCTTCACCTTGAACCATTCAGTCGTTCCAACTGCACACTGTTCTTGCATCACTCTAATATACTTCTCATTCACTCCACACTTTCTCTTCTCTCAGCACTCTATGATATGCCTTCTCCAGGTCTATCCATCCATTATCTGTAGCCGCTTGTCCTACAGGGTCGCAGGCAAGCTGGAGCCTATCCCAGCTGACTATGGGCGAGAGGCAGGGTACACCCTGGACAAGTCGCCAGGTCATCACAGGGCTAACAATTTAGAGCCACCAATTCGCCGGGTGCTCCGGGGAAACCCACGCGGACATGGGAAGAGTATGCGAACTCCTCGCCGGCTGCTGGGCTCGAACCTTTTCACGGTGAGGCGACAGTGCTAACCACTACGGCACCGTGCTAACCACTACGGCACCGTGCCACCCTTCTCCAGGTCTACAAACACACAATGTAGCTTTCTCTGGCCTTCCTTGTACTTCTCCATTAACATTCTTAAAGCAAAAATTGCATATTGATTGCACGAATATTGTGTTATTGCATTTATTATAATTTTTATACAGTGTCAGCAAGGTGGCCAAGTGGTTAGAGGGCTTGACCGCCAAGCGAACGGTCCCCGGTTCGAGCCTCGCCTCGGACAGTGATCTGGGGCTCGCCTCCTGTCCACCCAGCAGTGAATGGGGACCTGGTGGAAACACTGGGGAAGTTAAAGGCGGCGAGGAAAGGAACTGGCCACCCTACCTCACCATGCCGACAGCCTAGATAGAGTGTGCTCTCTAACAGGCACTCCCCAACGTACGTACGAAAACGTACAGTTGTGTTCAAAATAATAGCAGTGTGTTTAAAAACGTGAGTAAAGCTCAAAATCCTTATAATAGTTTTTATTTCCATGCATTGGGAACACTGCACATTATATTCTACATCAAAACATGAAGAAAAATGTATGAATATTTTAATTACTTTACAGAAAATGAAGAAAAATGAACATTGGGCTGTTCAAAAAAATAGCAATGTCTGCATTTTTCATTACAAACTCCAAATATTTACTGTATAAACTGAAAAAATCTTAAGGATTTAGTATTCCTGTGAATCACTAAACTAATATTTAGTTGTATAACCATGGTTTCTGAGAACTTCTGGCACCTGTGAACAGGTATTCCAGCCCAGGATGATTTGACATTCCACAATTCCTCTGCATTTCTTGGTTTTGCCTCAGAAACAGCATTTTTGATGTCACCCCACAAGTTTTCTATCGGATTAAGGTCCGGGGATTGGGCTGGCCACTCCATAACTTTCATTTTGTTGGTCTTGAACCCTGATGCTGCTTGCTTACTGGTGTGTTTGGGGTCGTTGTCTTGTTGAAACACCCATTTCAAGGGCATTTCCTCTTCAGCATAAGGCAACATGACCTCCTCAAGTATTTTGATATATGCAAACTGATCCATGATCCCTGGTATGCGATAAATGGGCCCAACATCATAGTAAGAGAAACGTTCCCATATCATGATGCTTGCACCACCATGCTTCACTGTCTTCAGAGTGTACTGTGGCTTGAATTCAGTGTTTGGGGGTCGTCTGAAAAACTGTCTGCGGCTCTTGGACCCAAAAACAACAATTTTACTTTCATCAGTCCACAAAATGTTTTTCCATTTCTCTTTAGGCCAGTCGATGTGTTCTTTGGCAAATTGTATCCTCTTCAGCATGTCTTTTTTTTAACAGTCGGACTTTGCGGGAGCTTCTTGCCGATAGATTAGCTTCACACAGGCATCTTCTAATTGTCACAGTACTCACAGGTAACTTCAGACCATCTTTGATCACCCTGGAGCTGATCATTGGCTGAGTCTTTGCCATTCTGGCTATTCTTCGATCCATTCGAATGGTAGTCTTCTGTTTTCTTCCACATCTCTCTGGCTTTGCTGTCCATTTTAAAGCACTGGAGATCATTTTAGCCGAGCAGCCCATCATTTTCTGCACTTCTTTACAGTATACGTTTTACCTCTCCAATCAACGTTTTAATCAAAGCACGCTGTTCTTCTGAACAATGTCTGGAACGACCCATGTTTCTCAGGTTTTCAGAGAGAAATGGATGTACAACATGTGCTGGCTTCATCCTTAAATTAGGGCCACCTGACTGACATCTGTTTTTTCACAGAATGAATGATCTCACTAATTAAACTCCACACTGCTATTATTTTGAACACGTCCCTTTCACTTAATTATTCGATTACACAGACTCAGGAGCATGCATGTCATGAATGTTGGGTCTGTTGGTTTTCTATGACTCTGCTACACCTACTGGTAAATTATTTGCCATGTAGTAATATAATTTCCACCAAAAACAGTAATTGATCTGGTTAGTCGTGTTGGACTGCTATTATTTTGAACACAAGTGTATATGGGACTCTGACTTTTTGACACAGTGTCATTTTAATCATGAATAAATCAATACAAAAGGATTATATCGCACTTTGATTTAGTCTCAATCTAAACGGCGGCACGGTGGTGTAGTGGTTAGTACGGTCAGCAAGAAGGTTCCGGGTTCGAACCCAGTGGCCGGCGAGGGCCTTTCTGTGTGGAGTTTGCATGTTCTCCCCGTGTCTGCGTGGGTTTCCTCCGGTTTCCCCCACAGTCCAAAGACATGCAGTCAGGTTGACGTGGGGTGGCCTTGGGCCACGGGCACAGATAGAGGGGGGGATGGGGGGATTCGTCCCACCCAGATTTAAATTCACCTCGTTCGGTCCCCCCCCACTTATAGGGAGGAAAAAACGTCTATGCTGTCTTTCTTTGCATAAGGCAAACCTCACGGAAAAATCAAAAGACTAATTACCATTCGGTTTATTGAGGACCACAGCAGTACATACATAGTTGCAACTGCGCAGACTGCACAGGTTGCGAGCTCGAGCTTGGTTGCTATGGTTACCCACAACAAGTTTGACAGGCATATCGGGGACAGCTCCTAGTTCAGGACCCCAACACGGCATGACGAAGGGTGCCAAAAGGCAGAAAACGATTGCATCGTTTAAAAAAAAATGACTGTAAGTAAACTGTGCCTTACTTTATCATATCACCTTGCAATTTTTTGATAGTCTGTTCAAAGTAATGTCGTAGTGAAAGTAAAATCGTATGGAGTACAGATGTCTTTCTGGTAGCCTCCTTCTTTCGGTGGTAGCCTGTAGATACAGTGCTCAGAAGGCAGTTTTAATGTTTAATCTGGCGTTCCCTGCCATAATTTCAGCGAGCATATTGTTTCATAAGGAAACTTTGCAAAGAGTTGTTGACTGACTGCCGCTCACGCAACACACAGGCATAGTTAGAAAGTCAGGATGCACTGGTTTACACTTTACACACACACGCTTAGCCCAGCCTCTTGCTATGTTTAACAGTTGGAACTTAGCGGTTTTAAAACTAGTTTTGCAGTTTCTGTGTGTGATGATAACGTGTAAACTTTGGATTTCCATAGGCTATGTTAAAATGTTATCATTGTCCTGGCCTGCAGGTAGTTCCTGGTGATGGCAGTGAGGGAGGTGAAATAACATGTCTACACACGACCGTTCAAAAGTTTGGGGTCACCCAGACAATTTTGTGTTTTCCATGAAAAGTCACACTTTTATTTACCACCATAAGTTGTAAAATGAATAGAAAATATAGTCAAGACATTTTTCTGGCCATTTTGAGCATTTAATCGACCCCACAAATGTGATGCTCCAGAAACTCAATCTGCTCAAAGGAAGGTCAGTTTTATAGCTTCTCTAAAGAGCTCAACTGTTTTCAGCTGTGCTAACATGATTGTACAAGGGTTTTCTAATCATCCATTAGCCTTCTGAGGCAATGAGCAAACACATTGTACCATTAGAACACTGGAGTGAGAGTTGCTGGAAATGGGCCTCTATACACCTATGGAGATATTGCACCAAAAACCAGACATTTGCAGCTAGAATAGTCGTTTACCACATTAGCAATGTATAGAGTGGATTTCTGATTAGTTTAAAGTGATCTTCATTGAAAAGAACAGTGCTTTTCTTTCAAAAATAAGGACATTTCAAAGTGACCCCAAACTTTTCAACGGTAGTGTGTGTGTGTATATATATATATATATATATACATACACACGCACACATACATTATCTCATCTCATCTCATTATCTCTAGCCGCTTTATCCTTCTACAGGGTCGCAGGCAAGCTGGAGCCTATCTCAGCTGACTACGGGCGAAAGGCAGGGTACACCCTGGACAAGTCGCCAGGTCATCACAGGGCTGACACATAGACACAGACAACCATTCACACTCACATTCACACCTACGGTCAATTTAGAGTCACCAGTTAACCTAACCTGCATGTCTTTGGACTGTGGGGGAAACCGGAGCACCCGGAGGAAACCCACGCAGACACGGGGAGAACATGCAAACTCCACACAGAAGGGCCCTCGCCGGCCCCGGGGCTCGAACCCAGGACCTTCTTGCTGTGAGGCGACAGCGCTAACCACTACACCACCGTGCCGCCCACATACATTATATATATATATATATATATATATATACAAAATGGAATCATTTGCTGACAGCTCAGTCCCCCCCAGTTCAAAAATCCTATCTGCGCCCCTGCCTTGGGCTGAGGTGCCCTTGAGCAAGGTACCTGACCCCTGACTGCTCCCCGGGCGCTCTGGTGTGGCTGCCCACTGCTCTGGGTGTGTGTGTGTGTGTTCACTGCTTCAGATGGGTTAAATGCAGAGGATGAATTTCACTGTGACGAACAGTCTCAATCTACAATTAAAGCCGCAAGCGGCCTCGACGGGCCCTCGCGCCAGCGGCCAAGGGGGGCGGGGGCATGCGTCCCCGCGAAATACCTTCCACAGCGTCCTCGGCAAGAGACATTACTCCCACAATGGCGACAAAGCACAGAATTGGACACATGGCAACAATAGGGTCTCGCACTGTACGGTGCTCGGGGCCTAATAATAATAGCGAAAGTGCACAAAATTTGGCGTAAATGTCAGGTGAGCTATGAAGAGTTTGCGTATGAAGTTTGATGACAATTGAGTAAATAGAAGATGAGATATAGATTTTTGAAGAATAAATTTTTTGGTTTTTCCCATGTCAGTGGGTGGCGCCATGCTGTACATGAGCGATTATGAGTTGGAGAAATAAGTGTCTACAACAGCAACGTACTATCACAAGGTAGTGGTGTGAAGGAAAAGCATCATGCAATTATTAACCAAAAACCCGTTTTGGAGCAATTGCATCGGCCAAAAACAGCGCCCCCCATGGACGAAAATTCCCAAAATGTGGTATACATGACATGGGAGGTAGTAAGAGGGTGGCCGTGAAGTTTGACCAAATTTGAGGAAAGATTGGATTTTTTGCCCAAAAATAGCGCCCCCAGTGGCGAAAGTGCACAAAATTTGGCGTATATGTCAGGTGAGCTATGAAGAGTTTGCGTATGAAGTTTGATGACAATTGAGAAAATAGAAGATGAGATATAGATTTTTGAAGAATAAATTTTTTGGTTTTTCCCATGTCAGTAGGTGGCGCTATGCTGTACATGAGCGATTATGAGTTGGAAAAGTAAGTGTCTACAACAGCAACGTACTATCACAAGGTAGTGGTGTGAAGGAAAAGCATCATGCAATTATTAACCAAAAACCCGTTTTGGAGCAATTGCGTCGGCCAAAAACAGCGCCCCCCATGGACGAAAATTTCCAAAATGTGGTATACATGACATGGGAGGTAGAAAGAGGGTGGCCATGAAGTTTGACCAAATTTGAGGAAAGATTGGAATTTTTGCCCAAAAATAGCGCCCCCAGTGGCGAAATATCACAGAAATTGGGTAACATGTCAGAAGCCCAATGAGTGATTTGCGTGTGAAGTATGAGCAGTTTTGAGCAATCAGAAGATTTGTTATGAATTTTTAAGCATGTAAAATTTTGCATCGAAAATTGATTGACGTATAACTTCTGAACGGTTTATCCTACGTGAAACGTATTTAGTAACTTTTGTCAGCCATGTCTGTAGATGATGTGTATCAATTTTGGTGACATTCCTATGAACGGTCTAGGAGGAGTTGCGCCGTCTTCGTGGCCATGCATTTCGCACAAAAGTGAAATTACCTCACTTCCTGTTGGGCGTGGCTAATGCATCGGCATTACATTTTTGTCCGGCTTAGTGAGACACATATGCGTACCAAATGGCATGCCACTACTACAAACTACATGGTACCCAGGCACCTTAAAGCGAGAGGCCAAAATCACAACGACTTAGGGGGCGCTATAGAGGCCCTGAGCCCCGGCCAAGTTTGGGCTTCTGGTTCTGAGTAGCGGTGGCAATTCTCGGAAGTGGCGCCAAATTTCGTGCGTTTTCGCCCATGGCAAGTGCCCCGAAAATGGCCCAACAGCGGAGAAAAATAAAGAAGAAGAAGAAGAAGAAGACGGAAGAATAATAATAGTGAACTCTTACAAGAACAATAGGGCCTTCGCCCATAGGGCTCGGGCCCTAATTACAGATGAGTGCGTCGTTAAAATAACAAAACAAAAACAAGCGTAGCCAGTAAGAAGCGAGGCTATAAAGTAAATCCCGCCCCTAATACCTGATTGGCCGTCAGACATTGGCGGAAAATGGGCGGAACTCGGTGTTTTATTGTTTACGTGTGTGTGCGCGCGCGTGCGCTGAAAGTAGGTCATAAGAGCGAGGCAGCTAGTCACATATTTCTCAGGAAATTTAATTATTTGTAAATCATACGAAGCTATAACGGTAACGGAAAGACAGCGGGATTCCAGCGGGCTGTCCGGTGACATCTGCAAAGCCGGTAAATGAGCTTGATGGTGCTGTGTGCTGCTACACAGACCGCAGACTGCTAGCTGATGCTAATGTTTGCTAACTTAGCCAACCTGGATACGACTTTTTTTTTTCTGTATCAGGATGATGGCGAGACGCGCGTGTTGTTTTCTTCTTCTTCTTCTCTGGCTGGCTGTTGTTTTCTTCTTAATGCTGAACAATAACATTATTAATAAACCATTGAGCAAACAAGTAGCCTTAGCTGAGCTTAGCTAGCTGATCACTCTGATTAGGCCACAGAAGAGCTCTAATGCTGCTTTTCCGCCAGTTTTAAGGATTATAACTAGCTCATCAGTGATTTGATCACGATAACCATGTTTTTTTTTTTTAAAGTATTGTATCGCTGCTGAAGGATGATTCGAGATGATCAGTTTTGAATTCAGCTTGCTGTATTAACCCGGTTTTGTTTGTAAATTGGATTGCAGGGCTGTGCACAGAGTTCCCACCTCTTTTCCGAGGTTATTCACTAAAAACACGCTCAAAAAGTCACGAGAAGTCTCATCTGACGTCACAGGCTCATTTGCATATTCATAGGTTCATCATGATTGATTACAATTTAGGGTACATGATGACTGGTTTTCTAAAGACCCTTGGAGTAAAAGATGATGCAGTGGAGCAGTTTGATCAGAAAATAAAGTATATTATCTCATCTCATTATCTCTAGCTGGCAGGCAAGCTGGAGCCTATCCCAGCTGATTACGGGCGAGAGGCGGGGTACACCCTGGACAAGTCGCCAGGTCATCACAGGGCTGACACATATGGCCCTTTTCCACTACCCTTTTTCAGCTCGCTTCAGCTCACTTCAGCCCGACACGGCTCGCGTTTCAACTACCTTAGAGCAGCACGACTCGGCTCGCTTCAGCCCTGCTTAGCACCCAAAACTCGCACGGTTTGGGAGTGGGGCTGAAGCGAGCCAAACCGAGCCGAGTGGGGCTAGGGGCGTGAGCAGACACTCCCCTGTGCACTGATTGGTGAGGAGGAGTGTCCTCACACGCCCACACACGCCCCGCGAGCACGCTGGGATCTGTAAACACCGTAAACCCGGAAGAAGACGAATTACGAGAATTTCTGAAGCCTTATGCGCCTCGCCTCATCTATACGCTCTTGCCAGTATCTGTTGGCATTGTCGGTGACAACAAGCCACAGCACCAAGACCAGCAACACTAACGACTCCATGTTTATTGTTTACTCTCCGGGTCGTGAGACTACCGCTTAAAAGGTCACTGATGTCACTGTTTGCGCCGCCTAACGACATCACGTGACGTCCACCCACTTTCGCTAACTCCACCCAATGTGTCCACCCACTTCCAGCCAGCACGGTTCAGCGCGGTTGTAGTCGAAATGCAACTCCAACAGCCCCACTCAGCTCGACTCAGCACGGCACGGCTCAGCCCAACTCAGCCGCGTTGGTAGTGGAAAAGCGGCAATAGACACAGACAACCATTCACACTCACATTCACGCCTACGGTCAATTTAGAGTCGCCAGTTAACCTAACCTGCATGTCTTTGGACTGTGGGGGAAACCGGAGCACCTGGAGGAAACCCACGGGGAGAACATGCAAACTCCGCACAGAAAGGCCTTCGCCGGCCACGGGGCTCGAACCCAGACCTTCTTGCTGTGAGGCGACAGCGCTAACCACGTTTACAAAATACTATACCTTCTGTCAAGAATGCAGACAAAAAGAGGCCGCGATAGTAAGTAGTTCTGACTTGGACATGAAAAAATTATGAATGGAACAAGTGACTTTTAATTACTGTCAAGATCACGAAGAAGAGAGTTTAAAATAGAATAAAGTGCGAGGCTGGGACAAGTGGTGGTGGTGAGAAACAATTGGTTGATGGGAATCGTGGTGGTGATGAGTGACGGGGATGACGAGAAACATAGTTGGGGATAAGTGACGGGGCTGATAAGGATCAGCGGCGGTGATGAGTGACGGGGTTGACGAGGAACAGCGGTGGTGATGAGAGCCAGGGCTGATGGGGAACGGCGGTGGTGATGGGTGTCAGGGCTGAGGAGGAACAGCGGTGGTGACGAGGGACAGGGCTGACGACGAGGGACAGGGGTTGGCCGGGAATACCCCTGGTGGCGGGGGTTGATGGGAGCATTGTCTTGTTTAAGCCCAGGTCATTCAGGCTTTACACACTGGTGGTGAGTCAAGTGAACCTGCTCTCAGTTCATTGAAACAGCAGCTGTGACATGAGCTGGACAGCCATATCGAATACAGTACGGTCACTAACATTTGTGCAAAAAAAAAAAAAGTCACCAGATTTGTCACTGTGCTTTTTAACTAAAAGGTTCCAAAAGTCACCAAATTTAGTGAAAAAGTTGGCAACACTGGCTTTGTAGATCCTGCTTTCAGAGTTGTACATCTTCTGTTTCTCATCTCAGCTGGTGTTAAAGTGCATGGTATCTCATTATTGAGCAGTGACGCAGTTCAACTGCTTACGGTGTAATTCTCTCTCTCTCTCTCCCTCCCCATCAGGTTGCTGTTGATCTATGTGTTTACAGTTCACTCACAGTTCAAACTTGTTGAACTAAAATTCTATGTAATTCATAACTAACATGTCGGAGCCATCCTTCTCAGCATACCATGATTTAAACTTCATGTCCTGTTCATTACTTAGCAGTGTTATGTCCTGCTGGGCCACGCCCAATAACATTTATTCAGATTACATTTAAGTACTTTTTTTTTTTTTTGCTGATCAAAGATTAACAGTCTTTATTAATTTTTATATTAACTCAGACAAACTTAATATTTGGTTTTCTGGTCCCCTCATGTCTAATTCATGTTTAAGGCTTTTAAAACGAGTAAAAAAAAAAAACAAAAAAAACAACCCCACAAGGAAAATCTGTGAAACTGAACACACTAAGGGTGTATTCAGACCAGGATAGTTCGATAGTTCACTTGCTTTGGTCTGAACCAAATGGTTTTTTTATTTTTTCATTTTGGTGCGGTTCGCTTTCACACTGTACATTTTAGTAAGCGGACCAAAATCTGTCAACAAAGCCACGCCTCAATTATATTTTGACCCCAGAATAGTATCCAGGTTATTGTAATAGATGAATTTCTTTTTTGCGTCGCTAGTACCGCCACTTTTTGAAAGAATGTCCCTGATTTTAATGTAGGTCTGACGGAGTTTCTTCACTTTTAGCCGACATTGTTCTGGAGAGCGCGTGAACCCCTTCTCCTTCATTTTCTCACTGAATACAGCAAACACGTCGGCATTTTTGTGTGTTCTCTCCAAAAGCTCAGATATGTGGACATCTGCCCATATATCCACAAGGGTACGCGTTTCTTCCTCGGCCCACGTTTGCCCCCTACTCATTTTTTTGTACTCGCCTACCACTGGTGACTGAACGACTGTTGTAAGGTTCCCTTGACAACCGAAACAGTGTTTGCACTTTGTGGTGGAGTGTCAAGACTCTGTTTCCCATAATGCTCGACAAACGACGGAAGCTCCCGAGGTACAAAAAAGCAAAACTGTCGGATTAGGTCCGGTCTGCTTTCACACCTCCAAAAGGTCCGCACCAGGGTTCCTTTGGTCCGGACCGAGTCCGACCTTGCAGCTCGGTCTCGGTCCGCTTGTTTGGTCCGGACCAGAGTTCGGTGGTTTGTATTCAGACCAACCCAAAAGGTCCGGACCAAGGGAAATTTGGTTCGTTTGGTCCGGACCAAACAACGTAGGTGTGAATACGCCCTCAGTCTTGGAAGTTAAATTACATTTCTTTACCTTTTTCTGACTCGACTCGATAATGTAGGGCATAAGCATGACTCCCCCTGGGTTCGAAAAAATATTCTGTACTTTTTTCCTTGAAAAATAGTCATAAGTATTCTTCACTTTTTCTTGGTCTGTATTTTTTCTTAGTTACCGACATATCAAAGTGGACTTAATATAGGTTTATCCCAGCCAAACTGGCACAAATCAAATATATGTACAGATACTGCTAGGCTTCCCAGTTACATATAAAATCTGGGCTCCACTCCAGACTCTAATAAGAGAGACTTGATTTTGGGCGCCCTGTGCACCATCAAGCTAAAATAAACCTCTTTGGTTTGAGCTCACTGAAGGTTATTTTAGCAGGGAATTATTCAAGAGAGGTATTGGGACTCCCTTTAGCCTTTACTTCAACACAAAACTGGATTTACAATTGAACAGAGTCGAGAAGAATCTCGGAACAACCAACAGTGAAGGAATCCGATTTTGCCCTTGATTTATAAACCGGGGCGGCACGGTGGTGTAGTGGTTAGCGCTGTCGCCTCACAGCAAGAAGGTCCTGGGTTCGAGCCCCATGGCCGGTGAGGGCCTTTCTGTGTGAAGTTTGCATGTTCTCCCCGTGTCCGCGTGGGTTTCCTCCGGGTGCTCCGGTTTCCCCCACAGTCCAAAGACATGCAGGTCAGGTTAACTGGTGACTCTAAATTGACCGTAGGTGTGAATGTGAGTGTGAATGGTTGTCTGTGTCTATGTGTCAGCCCTGTGATGACCTGGCGACTTGTCCAGGGTGTACCCCGCCTTTCGCCCGTAGTCAGCTGGGATAGGCTCCAGCTTGCCTGTGACCCTGTAGAAGGATAAAGCGGCTAGAGATAATGAGATGAGATTTATAAACCGAACACAGAATAACACGGCGTTTTACATCATGCTGTTATTTAAAAGCTAGAAGACCAGGGGCGTTTCTGTCCTAGCGATTGAGAAGACCAGGGGTAAGTCACGTTTTCCTGGGGCTTGAACGGAGATTGGCATCGATAGGTTCGGCACATTATATCTCACTTCACAAGGTAATATAAAATAAAAACCCACACATATTTAGAGGTTAGGAGATCTTTATTAGTGATTTTTTTTTTTTTCACTGGGTTTTTTTTTTTGGAAATTTATGTAGTTCATGTCCGCTTCTGTCTCCTTATCATGAACACCCGTAATGTCTCAGGAACCTGAGGCATGTGTCAATTGACTTAAATATCACTGGTAAAATTAGTCATCAGTTTAATAAAATCATCTCACTCATATACAGTATATCTCTCCTTTAGGACCACAAAGATAAATTCTAAGTAACATTATTAAAAATTCCAGATGACCTCCAAGTCAGTTGTTTTCTATTACTCTTTCTTTTTTGAGGGTGGAAATACCTGGGACTAAAGCCTGAGTGATGGGGCCTAACGACGCCACTGTGTTAGCCACGGGGACTCAACACGCCATGCCGCCCGAAACATGGCGCCCTTCAGTCGCTTGCCGGTTGACAGCACTTTCATTTTGGCGCTTATTATTATTATTATACTGACCCCTGTATTATTGACACTGTGTGATGTGTTCGGAGACGGTCGGGGCTCTGACTGTGCCTCCCCCATGGCTGTTTTGGCCTTTAAATCATCTTCAGTGCTTGAAGAAGGCCGCCCAAAAAACTTAATCAGCTTAGACTGCGCCATTGTTCGGTTCACGCAGAGATAATTACACTACCACGCCAGGCCGATTAAGACACAGTGCAATTGGTTAAAAGCTTGGTGCTCATTTGGTCATTACAGTGGATATAAAAAGTGTACACACCCTGTTAAAATAGTTTTTTTTTTTTTTTTTTAATGTACAAAAATGAGACCACGATAAATAATTTAAAAACTTTCCCCACTTTTAATGTGACCTATGACCTGTACAATTCAATTGAAAAACAAACAAATCTGTTGGGGGGGGGGACGTACAATAAGCTGGTTGCGTAAGTGTGTACACCCTTAAACTAATACTTTGTTGAAGCACCTTTTGATTTAATTACAGCATTCAGTCTCTTTGGGTCGGAGTCTATCAGCCTGCCACATCTAGACGTGGCAGTATTTGCCCATGCTTCCTTGCAAAAGCGCTCCAAATCTGTCAGATTGCGAGGGCGTCTCTTGTGCACAGCCCTCTTCAGGGTCACCCCACAGATTTTCAATTGGATCTAGGTCTGGGTTCTGGCTGGGCCATTCCAAAACTTTTTTGGGGTCATTGTCGTGCTGAAAGATGAAATTCATCTTCATCTTTCTAGCAAACACCTGAAGCTTTTGGGCCAGAACTGATTGGTATTTAGAACTGTTCATAATTCCCTCCACCTTGACTAAAGCCCCTGTTCCAGCTGAAGCAAAACAACCCCAAAACATGATGCTGCCACCACCATGCTTCACCCTGGGTGTGGTGTTCTTTTGGTGATGTGCAGTGTTGTTTTTAAGCCAAACATACCTTTTGGAATTGTGGCCAAAAAGTTCAACCTTGGTTTCATCAGACCAGAACACATTTTCCCACATGCTTTTGGGAGAGTTGATGTATTTGTTTTGCAAAATTTAGCCGGGCCTGGATGTTTTTTTAGAGCCTCCTATTTTCCGTTTCAAAAAAACATTAAACTCCGTTTCAGAGAATGGCTAATTCCGTTTCAGACAATTTTTGTTTCAGTTACATGCTCAAATGACAACTAAATTTGGCATTTTTAGATTTTCAACATATAAAATACATAATTCAGAATCAGAATTCTTAAGTACATGTAATAAATGCATGAAATTTTATGTTTCAGGTAACTGGTGTTGGGAGGCATCTGCATGTTTGTTGTCCTTGTGCATCTATCCCTGTAATCCTGCTTTACTGGCCTGCTGTAGTACAACTTTATATAAAGCTTTAAACTTTCTGTACACAGTCTAATATCTTAAAGTGCCATTCCACCATTGGATGTATTCTTTGGCATAAAATACAATATATTTTGACAACATATATAAATGGTATCACTAGATAGAGAAATCTTTTAGCTTCAAAATGATATATCAAACATCATTTTTTGACAACGACAAGTATATTAATTTTGCGACCAAAGTCACCTACCCTTTTAATTTCCGCGCGTGATGTCATCGGCAGGTTACCCTTCTTGTGTACCACGTGACGTGTGACGTGGCACATATTATCAGCAATGGCGGATAGAACACGATAAAAATAATACCAATAAACCTAGCTAATACCAATAAATCTAGCTAACTGAAAGATTAACTCAATTTTTCGCAATTTTTTTGGCCCCCATATACGAGGAGAAATGACTCTCTCACTTTGGGGGTTTCCTGGTCTAAAAATAGACCGACACGTGGTACACAAGAAGGGGAACCTGCCGATGACATCACGTTTCACTACCGCGCGGAAATTAAAAGGGTAGGTGACTTTGGTCGCAAAATTAATATACTTGTCGTTGTCAAAAAATTATGTTTGATATATCATTTTGAAGCTAAAAGATTTCTCTGTCTAGTCATGTTGTCATAAAATATATTGTATTTTATGCCAAAGAATACATCCAATGGTGGAATGGCACTTTAATGCACCTTAGAATCAATACGAAATTTCACTTCACTGAAAATGTGTTTTTCATTTATTTAAGACTGTAGTTAATTAGTGCTGTTAACTTGATTGTTGACTGGCTCCTGCTATTTTCTTTAAAACTTTATATTGTATATTAATACTTTTATGGTTGTCCTTACTCTTTATACAGGTACATTTAAATAAAACAATCTCAGTTATCATTTTATCCATGTTTTTCAAACTTTTCGTTGTTATGCTTACAATGTTTTCAGTGCAACAACAGGTCTAACATAGTGTGTGACAGTGTCCATTTAATATATACTTTAAATGATTCAAATTATTTAACAGTTAACTCTATTATTAGTTTAATTTACATTTTGCCTGTAAATTATTCATTTAATAATGCACAAGTCTTCAAACTCTTTCTTCGGAACATAACTTCTTATTTAAGAACATAAACCATTAAATCATGAAAATAATCAGTTGCTATTATATAATAATAAACTGAAAAGCCTTGGTGCAAACTACTAATGGAAATCTGACTGTTCCAAATCTGCCTTCAAGATCACCATTATCATACAGCATTAGGAGTTCCTTTGTGCTTGAAAATATTCCGTGGCCACACGTTAATAACGCGTGGGAACGAGATCCTATTCCGTGGCCACGACTTGTTTAATGCGTGGGAACGAGATGATTATTAGGTGGCCACGAATTAATAACGCGCAGCCACGAGAAGTGTTAGTCATTTCATCACTGAAACTGTTGACTTTCTGGCATCAGTAGCTTCAGCCGCAAATATGGACAAGTTTGATCTGATTTCGTTTTATTTTAATCTAGGAATTAATTATAATGATATCCTTAAATCACTTGCAGTTAGACATGGAGTAATTCTGAGCAAGACACTTAATTCAGCTGCTCAAAAAGCACGGGCTCAAGCGTAGACAATATGCTGACCTTGGGGAAGTTATAGATTTCATCATACAGGATAAATCCTGTATTTATTACACAATTGACTGCTGCTTAAAAACTGGACATCATCCCATCAGGCTGGAACTTGAATCATCTGGTGGCCACGTGTTATTAATTCGTGGCCACCCAATAATCATCTCGTTCCCATGCATTAAGCAAGTCGTGGCCACGGAATAGGATCTCGTTCCCACGCGTTATTAACTCGTGGCCACGTAATATATATTTTTTTCACCCATGTCACCAGAGAGGCTCCGTAGATTCCGTTTCTGAGCACTAATTCCGTTTCTGACCCCAATTTCCGTCCGTTTTCCGTGATCGCGGAAAATCGGAGGCCCTAGTTTTTCTTTGACCTGAGCTCATAGTCCAGACTTATGGAGAATATGGGAGATTATCACATGTAGTACACAACCAGTACTTCCCAGGAATTCCTGCAGCTCCTTCAGTGTTGCTGTAGGCCTCTTGGCAGCCTCCCTGACCAGTTTTCATCTTGTCTTTTCATCAATTGTGGAGGGACGTCCAGTTCTCAGTAATGTCACTGTTGTCCCATATTTTCTCCACTTGATGACTGTCTTCACTGTGCTCCATGGTGTATCTAATGCCGTGGAAGTTTTATCGTACCCTTCTCCTGACTGATACCTTTCAACAGTGAGATCCCTCTGATGCTTTGTAAGCTCTCTGTGAACCCTGGCTTTTGCTGGAGGATGCGACTGAATAAATATCTGAACTTTATTTGGGGTTAATCAGAGTCATTTTAATTGATGGCAGGTGTGAACCCAAAAAGACTGAATGCTGTAATTAAATCAAAAGGTGCTTCAACAAAGTATTAGTTTAAGGGTGTGCACACTTACGCAACCAGCTTATTGTACTTTTTTATTTATTTTTTTTTATTTCTTTGTTTCTCCCCCCCAACAGATTTGTTTTTGAATTGAATTGTACAGGTTATACATCACATTAAAGGTGGGAAAAGTTTTGAAATGATTTATCGTGGTCTTGTGGTTTTTGTTTTTTTTTTAACATCAGAAAAACCCATCTTTTTAACGAGGTGTGTACACTTTTTTTTTTTTTTATTATTATTATTTTTTTATATCCACTGTATGTGTAGTCGATTTTTATTGGTCACAAGCACGTGCTCATTGTTTACACTCTGGCTTCCTGCCGTCTCTTCACCGGGGTTGGGTTTCAGCAAACGGAGGGATTTCTATAAAAGAGGACTTATGAGAAAAGTGACAAATGCATTCGTCGCTGTGACGACTGCTAGACGTTTTCTCTTCATCACTGATGGATTATGTTCGTCATTGATGAACGCCAGCGGGGACCCTGCATACGTACATACACACAGTACTGTGCAAAAGTCTTAGGCCTCCTGTTTTTATTTATGTATTTATTTATTTATTTTAAATACAAACTTTTATAGATTTCTCTTTTATGACTTCTACATTATCGAGTCAGTCAGTCCAAAAACTTTTTTTTTTCTAAAGCAAAGGGTCGTCTCGCCCCAGATATTGACTTTTTGTTTATGATGGCTTACTGCTTACTTTTTTTTTTTTTTTAAATGTTGAAACATTTAATTATTTTTAAGCCATTTTTGGTCGACAGCATTTCTTTACATAGGTCTAAGACTTTTGCACAGTACTCTGTGTGTGTGTGTGTGTGTGTGTGTGTGTGTGTATATATATATATATATATATATATATATATATATATATATATATATATATATATAAAATTAATTTATTTATTTATTTATTTATTTACCCCTCCTGGTTCTGAGTACAACAGCCTGTTAGCAGGTATCTGGATGGTCCGGATGATTTTGGATGATTATTGATGAATACCACTTGAATTGGTCGCAGGTGTGGCATGTCCAGGCGCAGCCGAAACAGTCGAGCGTGGCGCAGCGTGTGGAGCGGAATCCGGCGGGATGCTGATGCAAAGACGCTGGTGCTGCCCTCGGAGAGCGACGAATGGGGTTGTGACCGTTTACAGGTCAGTGTTTGAAACGGATTCGGATGTGATTTATGCTTATTAACCCAATGGACCCTTCCCACTCACGTGACCTTCGTAAACGCGACCGCCATTTTGGACATGAAGAAATAACGGTTTATGGCACAGACCCTTTCGGTTCTCGCTCATCTAGCTGCTACAATGACTGCGTAGACTGCAACAATAATACCTAACACGAATTTAAGTATCCGTCGTAAAGACGTGAAACTCGTGGAGTGACGAGTGTGTTCATTGATAAGCTAACACAATCTAAAAGTAGACATACCATCACACTGCCCTGGCGCTGTGTACAGTTTACCTTCTATGGTTTGTGCACTCACTATTTGCCATTACTTTCTCCAACCCAGTGTTTGAACTATGCCGATATTTTCGGGGGGTCCCTTTTTTTCCCTGGGGGGGTGCTTGTGCTTGTCTCAGAGTGCGGATCTCCAAACACATGAGAAGCCTATCTTGCGCACATATCACGCGGACTCCACACCTCCACACACGCATCGCATCTGAAGTCATAACTCATCAGGGGAAATCGTGTCCGCATTGGCATGTTCAAAAAACAACCTCGCGTCAACAATGATACCACACGCAAGAAAAAAAGTCAGGCTACTCAACACATCTGATCCACAGCAGCACCAAAGCATCACTGGAAATCATGTCAACAACCAATCTTCCATTTCAACACGCGTCAGCAAACAAATGGCACCACAAACATGAACGAATCGGTCAGGCTACCGATTCCAAACCCACAGCAGACGAATAATTAAATGCATCTTGCCTTAAAGCAGAATCGACCACAAAGGAAGTGTGTTGGCACTGTTGGCACACTTCCTTTCTACTAGTTTGTGTCCCCAACCTGGCAGCAGCAGTCGTTGTCTGTCGTATCGGTTTATTTTATCTTTGATGTAAACACAACACTTCGGATATGCAAATGTTTCCCGTTACACACGATTGCTATGTCCAATAAACATCATTTTGCCAATATTTTAGAGACCATCCATCTTCTCCGTCGGTCAGCATCTGTCGGGATCCGATAAAATGATAAATCTTGCCTTGTGTGTTGATGGTTACTACATCCAGGTGCACAACAATATAATGGCATGATGGAAGTCTTGCTGAAAGTAAAAACTTTCTTTGATGGCTATATTCCTTTCGATGCTTCGCTGTCGTTCCTCGTTGTTGGCTGTGGTAGACTACTGGTAGTTCATGTCCAAAATGGCAGCCGCATTTGTCGTGACGTCACGTGGGATGGGTCCATAGGGAATCGAGAGTGTCATCGATATGCTGTGTTCTCTTACAATAGTGGTTTTACTAGGAATTAAAGGGACATATTTTTAATAAAAAGGCTAATTTCGTGCAGTGTTCAGTGCCATGCTGAAATCTGAATGCCAAGATGTGTATTATCACAACTGTATGTTCTGAATGTTGCTTGGTAAAACAAAAAGATTACGAATGCCCCACACCTGATCTACTATGTTTATATTGTTTAGTACAGTGACTCAGATTCAGAGGCAGAGTATCCTGGCATTGTACCATCAGTGCCAAGTGCAGTGCCAGTAACCGGAGAGTCGTATTGTGGTTGCGATTTGGAGATGGAATCGAATTACGACCCACGTCTACGCAGTTACGCACGGCTGCGAGACTGCCACTGTGGTGAAGATGACCAAGGTACACGTGCACAGATTTATTTTAATTTCGCACCTCTATCTATTTATCGCTTCTCTGATGAATGACATATTGAGTGTTTGATTGGATGTGTTTGTGTGTCAGAATTTGACTGGGTGTGGGATGAGGGCAGTCGGTCAGCAGCGACGCTACTGAGCTGTGAGAACAGGAAGGTGAGCTTCCACTCGGAGTACAGCTGCGGCACGGCGGCTATCCGCGGCTCCAAGGAACTCTCGGAGGGACAGCACTTCTGGGAGATCAAAATGACCTCTCCAGTCTACGGAACGGACATGGTGCGGCTCCACGGCATGCTTACCGAGTCTAGCTTTGCGTTCAAGGGTGTGGCTTTTTTTGAGTTATGATTTTGACCCCTTATAACGGCAGGCATCTTTGAGCAAGAGCAGAAGTTCGAGTAAATGTCACAAAGACAGGAACTCTCTGAACAGAATGCCGATTTTCACATCTGCTACTTTCAATTTGTGGCGGCTTTACCCAAGTGAATGTTGATCTGTGAATTCATGAGGTTTGGTCTTGTGACACGGTAGTAAACAAGTCAGCGAGACTGTTCTGTCGTCAAGGCACGTGCCTGCTTCACACGCATCAGGAAATTTTTTTAGCTCATCCGGCCTTAAGGCCGATGAGTTGTTCCCATGGCGTGGCGTCTGTCATTCACAATTCAGTTAAATCGCATCTCCTCCGTCAATTCTCCACGGATTTCCATTCCGATTGTTTTGTTTGAAAGAACTCATCACGCTGCACAAAACTTGGTCGTTGTTTTGCAAGTGTAAGCCTTGGAAATTTGGAGTCCAGTTCTGCTCCACTGTTGTATGGGGTCCCACAGGGGTCCATTTTAGGGCCGCTGCTTTTTTCTTTGTATTTATTGCCCCTGGGCTCCATCCTGAGAAAGCATGGCATCTCCTTTCATTGTTACGCAGACGATAGTCAGATATATGTGCCACTGAAGAAAAAAAAATGCTTTCTCCCTCACACCACTTCTGTCATGTCTCGAAGACATGAAGGCCTGGATGGCCTTGAACTTTTTAAATTTTAATGAAAATAAAACAGAAGTGATGGTGTTTGGCCCCAGCAGCTCTTGTGAACCCTTGCCCGTTGATTTGGGCCCTTTGGCAGACTATGTAAAGCCAACAGTCACAAACTTGGGTTTTAAGATGGACAGTGATTTTAAATTGGATCGGCAAATTAGTTCCGTAGTGAAGTCTAGCTTCTTTCAAATTAGGCAGCTGGCAAAGGTGAAGCCTTTCCTTGCACAAACACACTTTGAGACAGTAATCCACGCCTTCATAACATCTCGGCTGGATTACTGTAATGCACTTTATTTTGGAGTTAGCCAGTCCTCCCTCGCACGTCTCCAGATGGTGCAAAATGCAGCCGCTCACCTCCTAACTGGAGCACGTAAGAGGGAACACATAACTCCCATCCTGGCCTCCCTCCACTGGCTGCCTGTGCACTTTAGAGTCCATTTTAAGATTCTTTTGTTTGTTTTTAAGTCTTTAAATGGTCTCCCCCCCCCCCCCCCCCCCCCCCCCCACACACACACACACACCCCTCTCTGAGCTCCTTCAACCCTACGCTCCTGCTCGGTGCCTCAGGTCAGCTGACTTGCTGCTCCTGGAGGTACCGAGGTCCAAACGGAAGCTCAGAGGGGACGGAGCTTTCTCCATTGCTGCTCCAAAATTATGGAACGAGCTACCATTGCACATTAGGCAAGCTTCCTCACTGTCCATTTTTAAAACTAGTCTTAAAACCCATTTTTACTCCTTGGCTTTTAACTCCGCATGAGACTCTGCTCTTGTTTTAGTGTTTTTATGGTTTGCTTTTATTTATTGTTTTATTGTTTCTAATTGCTTTTAAAAACAATGAAACAACTGTTTGACTGTTTTTATTTATTTCATTGCTTTTAATTGTTTTATGTCTTTTTATGTACAGCACCTTGTTTTCAACTACGGTTGTTTTAAAGTGCTATATAAATAAAGTTGAGTTGAGTTTTGCTAATGAGTTACCAATTAGGCCAAATGAACGAATTTTCCAGGCCTCTCACTAGAATCATCTCTCCTCTCTGATTGCTCGTCCGATTTCAGTTCTGATCGAGGTTTTGGTAGATCTTCCATTGAGAAACAAAACTTGGTGATTTGTTTGTTGATTTTCCTGTTGTAAACAGCAGTGTTTACAACTTTATTTTCAGTTAAATCCCGTCTCCTCTGTCCGTCAGTTCTCAATGGATTTCAGACCTGATCGTTTTATTTGAAAGAACTTGACCGTCTGCACAAAACTTGGTCATTGTATTGTCAATATTTTGCGAGCAAATGCGTAATTAGGTCAACTTCACACATTTTTCTTCTGACTAGAATTGTATCTCCTCTGTCCTTTATCATGCAAATTCAGTTCTGATTGATGTTTTGGGTCGATCTTCCATTGGGGAACAAAATTGAGTTGAAAACTTTGTTGATTTTCCTGTTGTAAACAGTTTGCCATGGAGGTTGGTCCTCTCTCATATCGTCACATTTCAGTTCTGTTGGATGTTTTGGTACTCATGGTTGTTTTGATGGCAGGTCAGATGAGTTACTACGTTGTTGAAGTTCTGGTTAGCTGTATCTCTTGTCCGCCAACGTACACTAGAGTTTTGGTGGTGAAATGAACTTTTCTTTCTCCGCTTGCTAGGATATCTAGTTAGCTATGCTTTGCATAGGTGTGTGTGATGATGTTTGTGAACGAACACCAACCAAACAAAAAATTTTAGCTCCAGTTACTGGCTAAAGATTTACCGAATTCAAGTCGCCTGCGTAATGACCGAACTTCTTGTGTGTGTTTTGTAGATGGTAGGAATTGGCACATCAGATGTCAATCTGGACAAATACCGACATACTTTCTGCAGTTTACTGGGAAAAGATGAAGACAGTTGGGGCTTGTCATATACAGGTAAACACACTATTGGGCACTGCAAGCATAATAACTTGATAATTAAATCAATTTGTCAAGAAACAGCACAACTAATTGTGTGTATTGACATCCAGGTTGAAACAGACAGTACTACTTGAAAAGCACCTTGTACTACTTTCATGTTATTGCATTATGACAAAGTATTGGGAAGATTCTTGTCAAAATCTTGCTTGCGGAGAGACGGGTTTGCACTATATGGCCAAAAGTATGTGGACTATGGTTGTGGCCATCACAACCATATATTTGGTTTTTCTCCAAACTGTTGCCACAAAGTTGAAACCATATAACTGTCTAGAATTTCCTTTGTGTGTTGTAACTTTAAGATTTCCCTTCAATGAAATGAAAGGACCCAAACCTGTTACAGCATGACAGTGCCCCTATGCACAAAGCAAAGTCCATGAAGATAAGGTTCGCCAAGGCTGCAGTAGAGGAACTTGAGGGCCCTGAAATCAACCCCACTGAACATCTTTGGGATGAACTGGAACTGTGGCTACAACTCGGGTCTCCTCGCCTGACCTCAGTGACTGAATGAACACACATCCCAACAGCCAGACTCTGAAATCTCATGGAAAGCTTTCCCAGAAGAGTGGAGGTTCTAATAACAGCAAAGTGGGGAATAAATCTGGAATGGGATCATCAACAAGCATACATGGATGTATGTGATGGTCAGGTGTTCGCAAACTTTTGGCCATATACTAGTGCATCTCAAAAAATTAGAATACCATGAAAAAGTTCCTTTTTTCATAATATAATTCAAAAAGGTGAACTTTCATTTATTCTATATTCATTACATGTAAAGTGAAATATTTAAAGCCTTTTTTGTTTTAATTTTGATGATTATGGCTTATAGCTCATGAAAATCAGAAATCCAGTATCTCAAATTATTAGAATATTCCCTAAGATCAATCAAAAAAGGATTTACAGTACAGAAATGTCCAACTTCTGAAAAGTATATTCATTTATACACTCAATACTTGGTTGGGGCTCCTTTACCATGAATTACTGTATCAATGCGGTGTGGCATGGAGGTGATCAGTCTGTGGCACTGCTGAGGTGTTATTGAAGCCCAGGTTGCTTTGATAGTGGCCTTCAGTGTATCTGTATTTTTGGGTCGGGTGTTTCTCATCTTCCTCTTGACAATACCCCATAGATTCTCTATGGGGTTCAGGTCAGGCAAGTTGGCTGGCCAATCAAACACAGTAATATCATGGTCAGCAAACCATTTGGTAGTAGTTTTGGCACTGTGGGTAGGTGCTAAGTCCTGCTGGAAAAGGAAATCAGCATCTCCAAAAAGCTCGTCAGCAGATGGAAGCATGAAGTGCTCTAAAATCTCCTGGTAGATGGCTGTGTTGACTTTGGACTTGATAAAATACAGTGGACCAACACCAGCAGATGACATGGCACTCCAAATCATCATAGACTGTGGAAACTTCACACTGGGCTTCAAACACCTTGGATTCTGTGCCTCTCCACTCTTCCTCCAGACTCTAGAACCGTGATTTCCAAATTAAATGCAAAATGTACTTTCATCTGAAAAGAGGACTTTGGACCACTGAGCAACAGTCCATTTCTTTCTCTCCTTAGCCCAGATAAGACACTTCTGACATTGTCTCTGGCTCAGGAGTAGCTTGATATTAGGAATGCGAAAGTTGTATCCCCTTTCTTGAAGATGTCTGTTCGTGATGGGTCTTGATACACTGACACCAGCCTCAGTCCACTCCTTGTGAAGCTCTCCCAAGTTCTTGAATCAACTTTTCTTGACAATCCTCTCAAGACTGCGGCCATCCCTGTTGCTTGTGCACCTTTTCCAGCCACCCTTTTCAGCAATGACCTTTTGTGGCTTACCCTCCTTGTGGAGGGCATCAGTGATCATCTTCTGGACAACAGTCAAGTCAGCAGTCTTCCCCATGATTGTGGTTGTGTGTACTGAACTAGACTGAGAGATACACTGTGTTCATACTGTTTTACTCAAACTCGAAATGAAATATTCTAATATTTTGAGATGTTTTTGTTTTTGTACTGTATGCCATACTGATTAAAATAGAAAAATGCTTGAAACATTATTTTGTGTAATGAGTATATAATATATAAAATTTTCACTTTCTTAAATAACTGATGGAAAATATTGAACTTTTTCACAATATTCTAATTTTTTGAGATGCACTAGTACTTGTATGACATCAGGCTTTTAATAAATTTTTTTTTTTGGCTCTTCTGAAATGATTCAAGTGAACAGATTGAAATCTGCTTAGTGAGATTACTGCAGTTTTTACGTGGATAATCTGAGTATAATCCTGATGTGTAGCACTCATTCAGCACAAGGGATCATGGGAGTTTCTCTGTTTGTAGTGATATATTCTTACTGTATGGAACGTTTGAGGTAGTTTTTAACGATTTTCAATACAAACTGAAAATTTCAACCCCTAATTTATTTAATCAAACCTTCCAGAGCAAGAATTTCAGAAAATGAAATCTCAGAAGTTAGTGTTGCTTACAAATTTCATGTAGCAAGTCATGTAGGTAATTTAAAAAAAAAAAAAAAAGGCCTCAATGAGGCTGTAGCTCATACCAGCCACTGCTGTTGTGTGAGTTTGAAATCTAATCAATCCTGTGGGAGGAGTAGCGATTTTTGTGAAATTGCAAATGATCCCTGTGTAGCTGCATCCATGGTAGGTGGTGCCACCTGATGAACAATTCTTATGTCTTTAGAGTCTTCTGGGTGAGTTTCAGTGAAAACGTCTTAGCAGTTTATAAACGATAGTGTTTGGTGTGACGTCACCCAAAATTTTCAAACGTGCATAAAATGTTAAATATGACTGGTGATGCCGCTGTCTTGACAACTTTTACACAAACCAACTTGTGGAACATTCTATACGAGTTTGATCAAAGCGATTTTTGTGAAATTGCTCGTGACCCCTTTGTAGCCTCATTCATGATAGATGGCGCCACCTGGTGAACAACTCTTGTTGTTACAGTGGTGCTTGAAAGTTTAGAATTTTCTATATTTCTGCATATGACGTAAAACAACATCAGATTTTCACACAAGTCCTAAAAGTAGATAAAGAGAACTCGGTTAAACAAATGAGACAAAAATATTATACTTGGTCATTTATTTATTTAGGAAAATGATCCAATATTACATATCTGTGAGTGGCAAAAGTATGCGAACCTTTGCTTTCAGTATCTGGTGTGATCCCCTTGTGCAGCAATAACTGCAACTAAACGTTTCCGGTAACTGTTGATCAGTCCTGCACACCGGCTTGGAGGAATTTTAGCCCATTCCTCCGTACAGAACAGCTTCAACTCTGGGATGTTGGTGGGTTTCCTCACATGAACTGCTCACTTCAGGTCCTTCCACAACATTTCGATTGGATTAAGGTCAGGACTTTGACTTTGCCATTCCAAAACATTAACTTTATTCTTCTTTAACCATTCTTTGGTAGAACGACTTGTGTGCTTAGGGTCGTTGTCTTGCTGCATGACCCACCTTCTCATTAGATTCAGTTCATGGACAGATGTCCTGACATTTTCCTTTAGAATTCACTGGTATAATTCAGAATTCATTGTTCCATCAATGATGGCATGCCGTACTGGCCCAGATGTAGCAAAACAGGCCCAAACCATGATTCTACCACCACCATGTTTCACAGATGGGATAAGGCTCTTATGCTGGAATGCAATGTTTTCTTTTCTCCAAACATAATGTTTCTCATTTAAACCAAAAAGTTGTATTTTGGTCTTTTCTGTCCACAAAATATTTTTCCAATAGCCTTCTGGCTTGTCCATGTGATCTTTAGCAAATTGCAGACAAGCAGCAATGTTCTTTTTGGAGAGCAGTGGCTTTCTCCTTGCAACCCTGCCATGCACACCATTGTTGTTCAGTGTTCTCCTGATGGTGGACTCATGCTAATTAACATTAGCCAATGTAAGAGAGGCCTTCAGTTGCTTAGAAGTTACCCTGGGGTCCTTTGTGACCTCGCCAACTATTACACAACTTGCTCTTGGAGTGATCTTTGTTGGTCGACCACTCCTGGGGAGGGTAACAATGGTCTTGAATTTCCTCCATTTGTACACAATCTGTCTGACTGTGGATTGGTGGAGTCCAAACTCTTTAGAGATGGTTTTGTAACCTTTTCCAGCCTGATGAGCAACAACAGCGCTTTGTCTGAGGTCCTTGGAAATCTCCTTTGTTCATGCCACTTCCACAAACGTGTTGTGAAGATCAGACTTTGATAGATCCCTGTTCTTTAAATAAAACAGGGTGCCCACTCACATCTGATTGTCATCCCATTGATTGAAAACACCTGACTCTAATTTCACCTTTAAATTATCTGCCAATCCTAAAGGTTCACATACTTTTGCCACTCACAGATATGTAATATTGGATCATTTTCCTCAATAAATAAATGACCAAGTATAATATTTTTGTCTCATTTGTTTAACTTAGTTCTCTTTATCTACTTTTAGGACTTGTGTGAAAATCTGATGATGTTTTAGGTCATATTTATGCAGAAATTTAGAAAAATCTAAAGGGTTCACAAACTTTCAAGCATCACTGTATGTGTCTTTTAAAGTCTTCTGCATGAGTTTCAGTGAAAACGTCCCAGCAGTTTACGAAGAGTAGCGTTTAATGTGACGAGTTACCCAAAAATTTCAGACGCCCATAAAATCGTAAATATGGCAGTCGGTGCCACCATCTTGACAACTTTTATGCGCACCCGCCTGGTGAGCATTGTGTGCGAGTTTGATCAAAATCTGATCAATCCTGTAGGAAGAGTAGCAATTTTTGTAAATCGTGGACAGACGATGATTAGCCCAGGAGTAATAGGGTTATACCCGGAACAAATTAGTAACAAGCTGAAAATTTCAGAATACCTTTAGGAATAACATACTAAAAGTCCCCGGAAATCCCCCTTGTGCTCTCTGAGAAATTCAAGATGGCGTCCAAAATGGCCGCCAAATGGAGATCTGCCCATATCTCAGGCCCAAAACAAAATATTAATGCAATTAAAAGGTCAGAATATATGTTTTGTAGGGTAGGAGAGTAAATTCCAACATGTGTGTATTAATTACATTGTGTATTAACATTATATAATAACAATGTACACATTATTATAACAGTATATTTGTGTATAGTGTGGATCCATTGGTTACTCGTTCACTCCTTATCATCCTATTCTGTTCACAAAACAACAAACACAATTACTAGGGGTTGGAGCACTTATTTTCATTAATATTAATTAAAGTAAATTGGTGGTGTAAAATGAAAAATGGCATGTTAAAAGGTCATGCTGAGTTCAGTCATTTTTAAAAGGTCATGCTGAGTTTAGTCTTTTTTTGTCCGAACACACTGGCATTGCTAGTAGTAAAGACTGGCGCTAGAAACTCAAAGATGAATTTTTTTCCACCCTTAAACAAGCTTGAATAAATTCCCTACTTCATTGATGGTACAACAAAGGTCCAAGCATTACAACTGAGGCACTGAGAAGTGTTTAAGTCTACTCATTGTTTATAAGCAAGAGCTTTTATTGAGGCAGACCTTTTTGTCATGAAAGTCGCCAGAATGTTGAAGAAGTGTACTGAAACAGCTTGCCATTGTAGTTTTAGAAGATAGAGTTCTCAAATTTAATTTCCCTTTAATATTTTATCAAAGCTTAAAGATGCACTAAATATTAAGGAAATTGATGTCTAACTGTTGTCTTACATTATGTTCATGTATGTAGGTAGCCTACTAAGCTAATCTGTCAATCATGTCAACCATCAAATTCCATGTAATTTCCACATTAATGACCTTGTAATCTTGGTTAATTTTAATTTTAACAGTGTGACAATGGTGAATTTGCATTGCTTGTATGAGAGAACATATAATTTAACATTTTAATTGCATTTATATTATGTTTTATCCCTGAGATATTGAAAAATCTCCAATCGGCGGCCATTTTGGACGCCATCTTGAATTTCTCAGAGAGCACAAGGTGGATTCCCGGGGACTTTTAGTATGTTATTCCTAAGGGTATTCTGAACATATTCTGAAAAATTCAGCTTGTTACTAATTTGTTCCGGGTTGGACTCAATTTTGAGCTAATGCTCTTGGGCTAGATGGACAGACGTGTGATTTGCGTAAGCTCATCCTGCCTGGCCTACAGCCGAATGAGCTAAAAATGCATCCACAATAACTTTTTTTTTTTTTTTTTTTTAAATTGTGTTTCAGTATTCTGTGTAATGAATTATGAATGTTGGTCTCTAGGGTTGTTGCATCATAACGGTGACAAAGTGAACTTCTCATCGCGGTTTGGTCAGGGATCCATCATCGGCGTTCACTTGGACACCTGGCACGGAACTCTGACCTTCTTTAAAAACCGCAAATGCATTGGTAAGAGGCGCTTTACACATGACTAATAATCATGATGTCATGATGTTGAGATCATGCTGAAATTGTATTGGCTGCAGAACAGCACAGGAGAAATTGATGCACACGTACAGTGCTCGTCAAAAGTTTGGGCACACACTTGCTCATTACTTTGAATCTACACTTTTGACTGGTACCAAACAAATCCTATATAAAGTCAATTCATTTATGTCTTATATATTGCATTATTCCTATTCAGTGCCGTTTCTGTCCGTGTGTGTATAGGTGTAGCTGCTACAAAGCTGCAGAACAAGCGTGTGTACCCGATGGCATGTTCGACAGCTGCCAAAAGCAGCATGAAGGTGATTCGCTCAGTCTCCGCCCCCACCTCACTTCAGTATCTCTGCTGCTGGCGTCTGCGTAAGCTCCTCCCTTCAGGAGCTGACGCCCTCAGAGTGTTGCCCCTCCCACCAGGACTCAGGCACCTCCTACATTCCAAACTTGGCTGGGTGCTAAGCTTAGACCACTCATATACGCATACAAACTCGAACGCGCACACACCAGCCGGGCCCTCTTCAGGCAGCGAATCGGACGGCTGCGCTTCAGATCCCGAGGCCTGCCAGAGGAAACGCTGCCGCTGGACCTGAGGCAAACACGTGTGTGTGCGTGCGTGCGCACACACACACGCATCGATAAACATATATGTATACACCCATACACACACACACTTAGTTGTCACGTCTTTTCAGTTTCTAACTCATACAAATACAATGGACTGAGAGAGAAAAGGTTCAAAAATGTCTTTGAGATGTTAACGCACCTGATTTAACAACTAGCCTCTCCGCATTGAGGATACCATTTTTGATTTTAATCTCTATATGAGACTTAAAATTGTGTGGATCATGGTCAGACATGCATAATTCAGTACTTTTCTGGATGAACAGATCATGTAAAAGATGCGCACATGCAGTCTGGTGTATCATGACTCAACAGTGAACCATCATTCTGCTTTATAGTGTTGAATGTTCCTGCTCTGTCCTGTCTGTCTCTTTCAGGGGTTTGGAACAAAAACAGTCATGTGTTTCTCCATCCCATATGAACCAGTTGTATAAAATCTCAGTATTATCTTTACCTTTAACCTTCAGCACTGTGCCCTTGTCTTACCTGTACTTCAATATAGCTTATATCCATACGGTTAGAATGAGTAAAATGGACACTCCGATGCATAGTTGGGTTTAGTTAATGTTAATTTGATGTTCCGTAAAATGTGTAATTCACCATCCAAATCTGCAAACAAGGTGACTATTTTGACAGCAGGTCTCATCAGTATAACATTTGATATGCTGAATGCTACATTTAACTATTTCTTGAAGTTACCACATTGGAGAAGTTTGGAAGAATCACATTAATGTCTTTTGCTACAACAGCTATGCCACGATATCGTGGTATATAGCGGTGTCGTCCGAGCAGAAGTGCCAACATGTATGGTTTGGCTGGAGTATGTTTAAATAATATTGGCTGGCTTTGAGTGGTATATCAGATCTATTCCATTCAGCTAGCATGGTATTGAATAAGTCGAAGACGAGTAGCTGAATGGAATAGATCTGGTATACCATGATAAAAGCCAGCCAATATTATTATTGTTATTATACATGCACATTCCTTTGGGGTGTTCAATGTGTCTTTGAAAATTCTGTCAATCTTCTGTATTTAACGATGCAAACCTGGCGGCCATGTTTGTTTACAAATTGTCAGTCGCTCGCTAGTGTGGAAGTTTGCCGTCTCTGACGTGACACGTCATGTCTTAACCATGCAACATCGTAAGCCATATTCAACGCTCATTCTCTATTGTGTAGAGTGACGTAATACACGTAGGATAAGCGATATGCTAACAATATTGCATGCCATCAATCCAAATGAAGGAAACCTGCTAGAAGGGAATAGAACATGTTTTTATTCCATTGAAAAAGTGTCCTGAATGTATAATAATTGCGATTTAATTAATGCATCGTCCATTCAGTCGATATGTTTTGATATCAAGAAAACGTAAAATGACTTCTGAATTTACTCATTTATTATATTAATGGGGCAGCATGGTAGTGCAGAGGTTGGCACGGTCACCTCACTGCAAGAAAATTCTGGGTTGGAACCTTGTGGCTGACCGGGGCCTTTCTGTGTGGAGTTTGTATGTTCTACCTGTGCCACCATGAGTTTCCTCCGTGCCCTCCGGTTTCCTCCAACAGTCCAAAGCCATACAGTTGGATCAACTGGCTAATCTAAATTGCCCATAGGTGTGAATGCAAGTGTGAATGGCTGGGTGCAATATATTGGTGACCTGTCAAGGGTCTACTCTGCCGCTTGCCCAATTCAGATTGGCTCCAGTGCCACTGTGACCCTCATTGGATAAGTGCTCTAGATGATTGATGAATATATGGCTATATTGATGAATTATGATGGCTATGATTTTGTTTATAAAAATCGGCATGATCAGTGCCACTTCTGGAAGATTGTCATCCACTTGTCCTTTCCTTCCCAAGTTGTGGTCTTGGCAAAATCCTCAGACGCTCATGGCCTCTACACTGATTTGAGCCAGACTAGCAGACGGTAATTCCGCAATCAAGCTACATTTTAACTCCAATATTGTGTATACAGCTCCAATAATGCCAGCTTTTTGATGTCTCTGCTATTGTTCCTATGTCTTACATGTTCAAATTCTCGTATCGCCCCAGCCTGGTGACCTTTTAAATGTGTATGGATGAAGCCAGGATACATATAATTAAGTTATTCCACGAAATGGAGTCGTACATGAGCTGATGGCCGACAAGGCGCGTAGCACCAAGTTGACTACAAGCCATGTACGACGAGATTGAGTGGAATAACTGTTTTATTCTATCCAGGTTCACTGGATTTTCGGAAACATAGCATTTTTAGTTTTTGCAAATTCGATAAATAAAAACTTGATTACAAAACGTCTGGCAAAATCATTTCCGCTTCGAATGGAAACAAACCGGCGAAATGACAGTAGCAAATTGTGAAAAATGTGGTGATAATTCTTGAAAAATAAAAAAAAGATACATTCTGACCATCAAATACTTTTATTCCATATTTTGTTGAATTTTTTTTTTGGGAGGGGTCGGGTCTTTAGGGTTTTTTGACAGTTGGCCAACCAGCTTGGGGGGGCAAGATTCTTTTAGCTATTTCTGTTTCTTTTAAATACTTGATGATTTTTGGGGTTTGTTTTCGAGTAGAGTTTTTATTTCTTCCTCGGTTGGTTCAGCAACATGCTCCGCCATTTTGTTTTTCTCTACTCACGGTATATGAGCTGATAGCCTAGTAGTAGAGTAGCCAATCTGAGCGTGTGATTGCTCATATCCAGTGAATATGGATAGAATAAAAAAAAAAGATATAAAATTTTTAAAAAATAATTTTTTTTTTTTTTTTTGTCTTGCTCTTACAAATAGAAACTGCTGGGGAAAAATTTAGGATCTGAATGCTTGTTTTGCAGAAATGCCATTTCAACCTGGATTTGAATTGAACGGATGATGCACAAATCACAATTTTAGTCTGCTTACTACACCCGTTGAAAACTACGCTTTCTGCTTTCTCAGATAAAGGGGGTGTGAAATGCAGATTTGGTCCTGATGATGGTAATTTCCTCTTGCATCAAATTTTATCAGCTCAGAGCTCACACTTGAGGGCGAAGTTCAAACCTTTCTGCTGGGTTTGTGACAAAAGACAAGCGGGAATACCGTGGGGCGTACTATGTCCTCGTATATCCTCTGGTTGGTAAAAGTGTAGAGTAGAATGCACGGTTTACCATTTATCCTCCTAGCACAGAGCCGTCTTGTCCACCAGCATACGCTAAGGTTTTCTCTTAAGATCCTACTCTTTATCTCTGCCTGCTACGATCTTGTTTTCAGAGTTGGTACTTTTCTCAAGGACACTTTCTTGGTACTGCAGCAATGAACCTGACAAATTATATTCCATCTTTATTACTATCATCCTCTTAACTTTTCTGTCCTTTCAGGTGACATTTTTTTGTATTATTCTATGTTAAATAGGAGCTTTTAAAACACTTATTCCTGCTTTTAATCATTTTACTCCAGACCTTTTGCCAAGTCGTCTGGCTAGCGTATTAATGTCTAATGGGTGTGGTCTTTTGCTGACATTTAGTCATACTGTTCCAGTTTTATCAAATCCTGGTTGAGTTTTTATTTGTCACTGGCATAGTACTGTTGTGTAAGAGTGGCTGCCTGTGAATTGTGCACAGCTGTGTCAAACGCTGCCATCAAATACCTGCATGAACCTGTGATTTGAACTCACTTTGGTCTTAACACAGCATTTGTGGTGCTTTGTGCCATCATCATGACCTCTCTAAGGCTTCTCACTGGGGCTGCTTCTACCCTGATGCAAAGCAAAAGCACTTCATACCGGATTTGAAGAAATAAAGAGAGTAAACCAACAAATGTGAAGTTAATGTTTTGCTTTTGCAACAAGATCTTAGATCTTTCTTTTATCTCAGTTAGAGGAGCTAACGTTCAATTCTTATGCTGTCTAAACAGAATACCTGCCCTTATTCTTATAACAATACTTTTTTTTTTTTTTTTTTAATGTCTCCCTCACAGAGTTGTATTTATCAAGTATGGAGTTTTAAGTGTGTGTATAGGTTTTGTAATTCACTGTACAAACAGTTTTTGTTATGCATTAAAGCACTTTTTCCGCTCACTGTATGCATATATAAATGCATACAGATCCTTTATGTTCCGGGGGTGGGTTTCCTAAAAGCCTCTTAACGTAAAGAGCATCTTAACTAGGAGAGCGAGAGTTTTCATTGTGCTGCTTGCTCTACCATTTAACGATGATCTTTGTGCTGCGATGCTTTTGGGAAACTCAGGCCTGTTGTGTACATATTGTATGTATTTAGCTTTCTCTCTCTCTCTCCCTTTACTATATGTCAAGCATGGGTTTTAACTGATGTATGATTTTAAAGGGATTGGATAAAAATCCTACACATGCGAAGGGGAAAAAGGCTGGATATGTAGACTGTTTTTTAAGCATAATAAAGGATTAAAACCGGTCGCGTGTGTTTATTTAGTTGCAAGTTTTTAAGTACGTTGACCTTATATTGTACCTACAATCAATGGCCTTATCAGGTACTGTAAACCTACCGTACATGTGTCCTGACTGCCCGTTGCTAATTTTTCTGCCACTTCTTATACGTCAGTGGAAGGGAAGCAGCATCAAGCCACTGCTGACCAAGCTATTATTTGTGTGGTAGACCACTGCAATTTTTATACACTTTAATACACACAGCATCACTGTTAAACCTGATGTATAAGCAGTACACACTACCATGTTGTTGAGTATACAGAGAATAGTCCTATAGTCATCTTTTTAATAGATTAGGTACAAGGGGCTGGCAAGCGGTGCATAACAGGAGACAGTCTACAGCGTAGACATAATCATGGAATACCGCTGCCTTGCACATTTGGATGGTTTTCCTCCTAACTCATCCAGTTCAAGTTGGTTATGCGTAAGCATCCTTATTACCTTCGCCAACTTTTTTGGAGGAGATTGTTTTCGCCTCTGTTTTGTTTGTCTTTTGTGAATGGATTTTGATGAAATTTTGAGGAAAGGTGAGCCATGGTGTAAGAAACAATTGCTTAGACTTTGATGCAAATCCAGATATGTATGCGGATCCAGGGTTTGTTTGCCCTAGCCTGAAGGTCAGAGAAGCAGCCTTGGACCCAAAAGGTCGCCGGATCGATTCCCAAGACTGGCAGGAGAAACATGAGGGAAGTTAAGTGAATGAACAGCATTTCCCCTCCCTCTGTATCATGGCTGAAGTGTTCTTGAGAAAGACACCTAACCCCCAACTGCTCCCCAGGTGCTGTAGCATAGCTACCCACAGCTCTGGGTATGTAGATGTGCTCATTGCTCACTTGTGTGTGCGCGCATGTGTGTAGTCATTGCTTCAGATGGGTTAAACGCAAAGGAGGAATGTCACTGTGCTTGAGTGTACATGTGATAAATAAAGGCGGCTTCTTCAACGTAACTCAAAAATTACTGAACAGATTTTGATGACGGGGCGGCACGGTGGTGTAGTGGTTAGCGCTGTTGCCTCACAGCAAGAAGGTCCTGGGTTCGAGCCCCGGGGCCGGCGAGGGCCTTTCTGTGTGGAGTTTGCATGTTCTCCCCGTGTCCGCGTGGGTTTCCTCTGGGTGCTCCGGTTTCCCCCACAGTCCAAAGACATGCAGGTTAGGTTAACTGGTGACTCTAAATTGACCGTAGGTGTGAATGTGAGTGTGAATGGTTGTCTGTGTCTATGTGTCAGCCCTGTGATGACCTGGTGACTTGTCCAGGGTGTACCCCGCCTTTCGCCCGTAGTCAGCTGGGATAGGCTCCAGCTTGCCTGCGACCCTGTAGAAGGATAAAGCGGCTAGAGATGATGAGATGAGAGATTTTGATGACAGTTTGAGTAAAGGTGAGCTATGGGCCAAGGAACAATTGATTAGATTTTGATACAAATCCGGATATGTATGTGGATCCAGGATTCTTTTGTTGATATTCTAGTATGTGGCTTGGCAGAGGTATACACTCTACCGCGTGCCCTTCTAGTTTAGCTAATGAATTTGATGGGGAGAGTTGGGAGTAGTGAAAACACCAGAACGTACAGGGAAGAGGTACTCCAGGATGAGGACTGAGAAACACTGAACTACCATTACTATACCTATAAAGAGCACATGCATCATGGTACATCAGTGGTTCTCAAAGTGGGGTCTGTGATTTTGAATTTTTTGGTTACTGTGCTAAAATTTACAAACCGCCATTACCAAAGTTACCATATTTATAATTGAGTTCTTACAGTTATTTGCCTACTGGACTTGAATCGAATGAGTTTAATGAATTTAATCCAAGCCTCAGTATCTAAAAAAACAAGTAGGGCTTGGATGATGGAAATTTAAGAAATAAAAGCTTTATGGCTGCAATAAGTAACCAAGATCATCATCATCTTTTGGCTGCTCCTGATTAGGGGTCGCTACAGCGGATCTTTTGTCTCCATTGCTTCCTGTCTTCCGCACCCTTCTCTACCACACCTGCCACTTTCGTGCATCTCCTCTTTGGCCTTCCTCGTTTTCTCAGGATGTGCCCATCCCATCTCAGTCTCATCTCTCTTAGCTTAATTCCCAACTTCCCAAGCTCTCCACATGTGCTGTCCCTCTGATGTGCTCGTTCCTTATCCTGTCCAACCTCCCATCGCAAACCTTAACATCCTCAACTCCGCCACCTCCAACTTTGCCTCCTGTCTCTTCATTAAGGGTACGGTCTCCAATCCATACATCACAGCTGGTCTCACTACTGTCTTATACAGCTTACCTTTCACTTTTGCTGGGACTTTCTGATCACAAATGACTCCCGAAATCCTTCTCCAACTGCTCCACCCTGCCTGCGCACTCTTTCTCACCTCACTATCGCAGCCCCCATTTTCCTGCACAGTTGACCCCAGGTACTTGAATTCACCAAAAGGTTTGAGAACCCCTGTGGTAGATGTAACCAAGATCTCATTCTCATCTCATTATCTCTAGCCGCTTTATCCTTCTACAGGGTTGCAGGCAAGCTGGAGCTTATCCCAGCTGACTACGGGCGAAAGGCGGGGTACACCCTGGACAAGTCGCCAGGTCATCACAGGGCTGACACATAGACACAGACAACCATTCACACTCATATTCACACCTACGGTCAATTTAGAGTCACCAGTTAACCTAACCTGCATGTCTTTGGACTGTGGGGGAAACTGGAGCATCCGGAGGAAACCCACATAGACATGGGGAGAACATGCAAACTCCACACAGAAAGGCCCTCGCCGGCCACGGGGCTCGAACCCGGACCTTCTTCCTGTGAGGCAACAGCGCTAACCACTACACCACCGTGCCGCCCTAGTAACCAAGATATAATTTAAAAATACATATAAAATGAGCCAAATGTTTGAATTGCGTGATTAATGTTCATACAGTAAACATTTGATATTTATTTGGCGGCATGGTGGTGTAGTGGTTAGCACGGCCACCTCACAGCAAGAAGGTTCTGGGTTTGCGGCCGACGAGGGCCTTTCTGTGTGGAGTTTGCATGTTCTCCCCGTGTCTATGTGGGTTTCCTCCGGGTGCTCCGGTTTCCCCCACAGTCCAAAGACGTGCAGGTTAGGTTAATATGGGACGGCCTTGGCTGGGGTGCCCTTGAGCGAAGCACCTAACTCCCAACTGCTCCCTGGGCGCTGTTAGCATGGCTGCCCACTGCTCTGGGTGTGTGTGTGTTCACTGCTTCAGATGGGTTAAATGCAGAGAGGAATTTCACAAGTGTGTGATGAATAAAGTTGTGCTTTCTTTCTTATTTACATGCAGCTGCAAAAGGTTTGAGAACCCATGTAGTAGACGTACCTCATAAACTATCAAATACAAAATGTTTATTCAGTATATTGTGTATTTCTAAAAAAAAAAAAGACATTTACATAAATTACATTTTGTATATTTATGTAAATTAATTTTGTATATTTATTTAATTTAAAAAAAGCGTACATTTTACGAGAAGAGCTAGGAACTCTTGGAGCGAACCTCAGACTTTTTAAGTGTTTTTACAGTAGAATTATATGCCATCCTGATGGCTGTGCAGTAGGCCGAACAACTCCAGAATAAGAAAGTGCTGATTTGTAGTGACAGTGTGTCAGTTATCAGTAGTCTTGGTAAGGGGTTGTCAAAGAGCCGGCAAGATTTGATCTATGAAGTCCTGATGGAAATTAGGGATGCCAAGAGGAGGGGCGTGGAGGTGTCATTTTTATGGGTCCCGGCACATGTGGGCATTTCATTACATGAAAAGGCTGATAAGTTGGCCAAGAAGGCAGCCAAAAAAGACACGATGTCCACATACACCTATCTAAGTCAGAGGGTAAAAGCATTGTATGGCAAGAGATAATTTTGAGTTGGCAGTCACGTTGGGAGCAAGAACAGAAGGGCAGACACTTTTTTTCACTTGCTAGTAGAGTAACAGACTCAGTTCAGGTTTACAAAAGAGGAGGAGGCAAACGGAAGGAGAATGTTATTATTTCTAGATTGAGAATTGGACACACATTTCTGAACAGTACCTTATTTATTTTGGGAAAACATCAGACTGGATTATGCACCAATTGTTCCTGCCAGGAAATGGAGACTGTACATCATGTGTTACTCTCTTGTGGGAAATACGATTGCCAAAGGCAAGAACTGGTCAGACAGCTGATGGAGATTGGTCTGGAAGAGGTTTCTCTGAAAAGTGTGTTGAACATGGGGTCAAGTGGGAAGAGAAGAAGACCTTTTTTCCAGTTTTTAATGGACACTGGCCTATATGGTAGAATTTAGTGCGCTGCGTTTTTAGTTCAGTAGGTGGCAGCAATGCAACTTTTTAGGATGCCGGCTGCCTTAAAACCCCGAAGAAGAAGAAGCACTCTTGGAGCTGTAGCTCCGTTTCCGCACGAACTACTTACTTTGCTGCCACAGTACCGGAAGTTGCGTTTGTGGAGGTCAAGTCAAATAAAAGAGGTAAGAGAAGTGTGTTATTCTTGTTGTAATCACGTGTGTGCGTGTTGTTTGTTTTACGTTTCCGAGCATTGTGCTGTTTGTGTGTATATTATAGGTATGTGACCAAAAATTTCAGAACACTCATATGGCTGGTTTGAGGAAATAGTAAGATAGAGCAGGTGGTGTAGTGGTTAGCGCTGTCGCCTCACAGCAAGAAGGTCCTGGGTTCGAGCCCCGGGGCCGGCGAGGGCCTTTCTGTGCGGAGTTTGCATGTTCTCCCCGTGTCCGCGTGGGTTTCCTCCGGGTGCTCCGGTTTCTCCCACAGTCCAAAGACATGCAGGTTAGGTTAACTGGTGACTCTAAATTGACCGTAGGTGTGAATGTGAGTGTGAATGGTTGTCTGTGTCAGCCCTGTGATGACCTGGAGACTTGTCCAGGGTGTACCCCGCCTTTCGCCCGTAGTCAGCTGGGATAGGCTCCAGCTTGCCTGCGACCCTGTAGAACAGGATAAAGCGGCTACAGATAATGAGATGAGTAAGATAGAGCTGGAAAAGACCTTCAAAATGACACCTAGATCAATATTAAGGAAGTTATGGAAATTTAAAGATTCCTAAGTGGCATCCCTTTTGTTTCTATCAATTAACAATAAAACAATAGAGCCCAAAGAGTCCCAAAGAGACGATTTCTGACTGTTTCTATGCCATTAAAGGAAAAAGAAAATTTAAGTTAGTATTATGGTAATTAACCCCTAATTAGAATCAGTAATTAGGGTAATTAGTCGGTTCATCTGAAATAAACACCGTGGGAAAAATCCTTCTTCGAGTCTGTGAAAACTTGGGTCTCCAAAATGCAATAAAAACAGATATTAGAGTACTAAAACACTGAAAATTGAAGGAAAATGCAACCATTATTATTAATTAGTAATCAGTAATTAAAGCTATTAACCAATTACCTGTACATGTTCATGACGGTCCTTTTTCATCGATAATTATATTCCCGATTAATTATAATTGTATTGCAAAGAATGTCCTCTACATTTCTGTATCCTAATCCATGAATTATCATTATGTAACATTGTAAGCACTAGGCTTACATTGTGAGATCATCCATAATAAAGTCAGCTGCCAGAGAAGGAAAAACTCATTTCTTTTTTTTTTTTTTAAAGATTTTTTTTTTTTGGGGGGGGCTTTTTCCACCTTTTATTGGACAGGACAGAGACAGGAAACGAGCAGGAGAGTGAGAGAGACGGGGAGGGATCGGGAAATGACCTCGGGCCGGAACCGAACCCGGGTCCCCGGATCCACCTGAGCCACGGCGCCCCATCCACCTGAGCCACGACGCCCCCTCCACCTGAGCCACGACGCCCCCTCCACCTGAGCCACGACACCCCCAGAAAAACTCATTTCATAGTCCACCTCATCATCATCCACTGTTGTCCCAGAGACAGAGTATCCAACCTCGTACACTTTCCTCTTACCTCTTCCAACAACTTTCTTAATCCTCCCCTTGTATAAAGCCAGCTCTCCTTCTTCATACCACAAATGTCCAATATCCCTCCCTATGGCCTTCCCACTTAGCAAATCAATCAAGTTCTCTTGCTTGTCCTCACTGAGCTGTGGAAACTCTTCTGGAATTAGACTGATGTCCATGGATTTTAGTCTCTTTTCCAGTTTCTTTCTGGCTGCACTATCCCGTTCTTGTCCTTTGTCAGCCTGCCGCTTTGAAAGTTCAACCATCAGATCTTTCATCCTTTTTCTTCTTCTGATTCTCTGCTTCTTGCCAAAGCTTACAGCCATTTTCAATAGTCTACAACGCTTTCCCTCAAGAGAATCGAGATATTCAACAGTTCCATTCTTCTGAGCTCTAAGTTTGGATGAAATGTAGCAAAGTGTTGCTGCCGGTGCCTTTTTTCGTGCAGCACTAAACATGCCCATCATTTGCTCGCTATCTATATTATGTGAACGTGCTGACTTGGTCTCCTTCTGTAATTGTTCCGTAATGTCAATTTCTAAGTATTTCTTATATTGTTTTTGTAGAACATCAATGATAGCTTGGCGGCAATTCATCATGTCGTCAAATACATCTTTATCCTTGGGAGACTCCCTCAACTGGAGAAGAGTTCCATCAGCCATGGACAAGTCGTTTCCAAAAAAAATCCGTACATCGTGTCAAGGTGCCTCGAGGTTCACGCTCCTGGTCTTTCAGTTCCGAAACGACAGTCTTCACACAAGAAATACCATCAATGTGGTTAATTTCGGTAGCAGCTGATGTGTAGAATCGAGCCATCCAAGGCCCAGTCAACAACTTTCCTATTAAGCCAACAACCTGCATCTCTACATGAGCAGTTTCCAGTGAGAAGTCTGCTGCAATACTTGACCGTGGTCCACTACAAGAGGTCCCCTTCTGGAACAGTTCTGCAAAAAGTGAATGGTACTGCACTAGGGTGCCACAAATATGGAAAAATATATGGAGGCGATTGCCACGGTAACGGGGCAGCAGACCACGGGGTAAACCATTCGCTTCCAGAAAGATCACAAATCCCTTTGGATCGCCCTTACTGTTTTTATAATGCAGTTTGTTGATTTGTACGACCAGGTCCCCAGCAAGACAATCTGACCCCAGAATCTTCTTTGGAATATTACCATTTCTTTCATACGTTTTCAATGAAGCCCGGACTTTTGTGGCCACTGAGTCTAGTGGATGCAGGTGGCAGTTAAGTTCTGTCAAGGTTTTATTCCATGCTGCATTCACTATCCTTATTGCTGCATGATTTGCCGCACAGCGATCTGTTAACGTATTGGTGACATTCTGAATTAGTTTACTTCTTGTTCCCTGAAAATCCTGTGATTCAAAATAGGAGTAAACATTAGCCAAATTATCAATAGAATCAGTGACATGAGTAGCATAGTCCTCAGCCGTTCCTCCGGGAAGTTCATCAATTGCAATGGAGTAACAACTTTCTTCGGTAGTGAAGTGAATTTCGTTAACATGAACGTGTTCTTGCGTCGTGGTGTCAAAGCCTAAAGTGGAATCCTCACTGGAAAGCAAAGCCTCTGCTGCTTGGTATTCACTGATCACACCAAGTTCTCTCGCCATAGATTCTACTGTAGATCTATGCGGTATTGCTTCAAGTTTCACCTTGCAACGGCGAGCGAAGTTCTCTATTAACTTCGGGACACAATTTGTAGGCACTTGATTCACCAATGCATCAAATACCATCATCCTCATGTCTGCAGAGTAAGATTTCTGGTCAGACTTGGTTTCAAGAACACCCTCCATCAAATCAACTTTTTCCTCAAGAATACATTTTTCATTTTCCAAGTCATGAAGCTTTCCCACTAGATCTAGAATCATGCCTTCATCACTCTCTCCAGTTGGACTTGGCGATGAAAAGTCAAGTGCTTTTCTCCTGGCTTCCTTGTGGTACTTCATTTTTTTTTTTTTTTGTTCTTTTTCTTCAGTGTACTAACACTTCCCCGGGCAGATCTAAGCTCATCGGCAAGATCACTACTATTAAGTTTTTCTTTGACCCGAACTAATTGAGCCTCTTTTCTTTTCAGTGTTTGGTTAAGTCTTTTAATTGATACTTTCTTATACTTCTTAGCACATGAAATCAAAGATGTATCACACCGAATGGTTTTCTGCATGTGCTCCATTTTCCCACGAAGGATAACCATATCCTTGCGAATTGATTTACACCTCGTGCATTTGGATAGCTGTCTGGTTTTTATTGGAGATGGAGCAGGTAGTTGCACAATCACACTTGGATTCACTGGCACCAGTAATTCCCTCCCATCAGACTGATCTGCACCTGATGATTGAGTCTCTGGAAGTACTGGTTGATCTTGATTATCTGACTGAGGGGTTAAACAAAACAACTGCTGGCATATGGAACTAAATTTCCTGAACTGCTCTGCATTGGAGAGACACTTGAATTTGCCCAGTGTTTTATCAACGAGTTTCTTTATCTCAACCTTCAAGTGTGATGATAATCGACTGCGTTGTGTGGCGTCCATTGATGACTGATCAATTAATTCGTAAAGTTTTCTTTCTGTCATGGCCCGACTGCTCTTACATTCTAAGACAAACAAGAAGAGAACATGTCCATTTAAGAAGGAGGTACTCTGCGCAGGCAACTGAGCAAACACATCCAGGAGATGCTGCTTTGCAATCCCAGGTTTTTCCTCCGGACTACGAAACCATGTCTCTTTCTTTTTGGGAGGCATGCTGAATCAGAAAAAAATTAATTATAATAATTTATTTCACTTTGCATTAATGAAGTCTCATGACCAATTTGACATTCCAATGAATATACCGATTTTAACTACCAAAACCATTTCAATCAACAATGACATATGAGAAACATGTGCAGTTTGTTTACAAAACAAACGAGATCAGCCAATGAGCCACTGGGAAAGTGATCACGTGACCTGAACTCGCATATTCAGCACCAGTGGACAGCTTGCAGAACACGTTCTAAATCTCTAATCATTGGGTCCCCTAGACCATGATCATTCAAAATATGCGAATTTATAATGTCTTTAGGTATTGATGAAGGATACTGGCCCAGTTTATTTGCAGTTCATCATATTTTAATTAGAGAAAATGCCGATGGAACATGGACAAATTTCCAACGATTTCAATATGGCAGACGGGGATGAGCGTGAGGGGTATGCATTTTGAGGCTGACAGAAAACCAAGTTTTAACGAACCAATCACCATCAAACTTGCTGACAAGAAAGATTAAACATAATACTAAGAGACCACCTACCTTTCAAATATGTCCAAAATCGATAAACGGTAGTTTCACTTTGTTGAAATCGGACAAAATTTTCAATGCCTGATAAAGTGGAGAAATCTTCAATGGAAGCGAACAAGACTGCCTCTGGTCATCAACCGGGTACTAAACTACGTCATTAAATGGGAATCCCCGGATTTCCGTGCTTTTGACCAATCCGAAACGTGATTTCTTAGGGGATACCCATCGGCGCTCCTCAGAACGCGGTCACACTGGGAATGGAACAAAATGGCGGCAGCTAGATCGGAGATGTGCGCGTACCTATATGTTATTTTTTTAATGTAAGACTAGATTGTTTGTTTGTCCTAAATCCACACCTGATGCCTCTGGGCTCTGTAGCTACTAAGCAGGAGTTTGTAATGTCACATACTCATCATGATTGTAGTTTAACCAAGGATTGATTGTGTTGCCAAACACATCTGGATATTGTCAATGCCTCAGTAAGAAATGGAATAGAATGCCTTTATTGTCACTATAGAGATCCTGCAGTCACGTGACCGGAAAGTACACAACCGCCATCTTGTTGGTCAAAAACACCGCTGAATACTGCTGCACTCGTGTACAGAATGGATCAGTTTCAACCGACGGACTACACGGCTCATTTTTCTAATGAACAGATAACTAGATATGTGTCTAAAATAAGCGATCTACAGATTAGTGACCCTTATGGCTTACCGGACGGAGTTTTCACAACCGGATTTTGAACTGCCAGCGGAATACCCGGACGTGTATGATTTACCTCATCAACTTTCCCTCGCTGTTCAGTGGTGAAGCACTGCGTGCTTATAAATCTCTGCACAGTTATCTTTACAGAAACTCAGGATTTGTCAGCGACTCAGATGTGGCATCTTGTAAACAAGAAAATAATCCTCATTGGACGGGTAAGTCACTTAAGTATTGAGTATAGCACTGACCAGCTGATTATAGACTAGAATAAGGTAATTCCAGCTGTAATTCCAAATCGTCCGTCTTGTTTACCATGGATCTGGCGTTGGAGAGGTAGAGGCTTAGCAGTGGAGGTTTGAGTGGCTGTTTTCTGAGCTTAGTCAACAGGCCGGCTCTGCAGCCTCTCTTTTGCTTCCGCTCCCGGCGCCGCCTCCTTCGCTTTGCTTCCGATAACAATCCACGGAGACCCTGCTGGTCTCACTATCTCGTCCGGAATGTTGTGCATGCGATGGAAATCGGTACAAACCGTCATTTTCTGCTGGAAACCAGGGTCCAGTAAGTCCATACGGTTGTAGTGGATATTGAAGTCCGGTACAGACGAACAACACGCAAAAATACACACAAAAAACATAAATGTGCACAGGTAGGGAGAGCTTGTAGCCGCAGCCGTTGTAGTAGAATTGTATATAGTAGGGTTTTCCAGAAGAAAAGGTAGAACCAGAAGTAGAAGGTGGAAATATGGCGTTTGACCGACAAAATGGCGTCTGTCACAATCTGGATCGGCTGTGACGTCACATGCAAGTGCTCCTAGATTAAAAGCAACTACAATAACAGTGCAAACAGCGTGTAGAGGAAAAAAAAAAAAAAAGGTGAGGGGGTAAGGTGCACAGTCCTGAGGTGTATGTGTTGTATTTCACATTGTGGAGTGATGTATTGTACAGAGAGAGTCACATTATAAAGTCTCATCTCCTCTCATTATCTCTAGCTGCTTTATCTTGTTCTACAGGGTCGCAGGCAAGCTGGAGCCTATCCCAGCTGACTACGGGCGAAAGGCGGGGTACACCCTGGACAAGTCGCCAGGTCATCACAGGGCTGACACATAGACACAGACAACCATTCACACTCACATTCACACCTACGGTCAATTTAGAGTCAACAGTTAACCTAACCTGCATGTCTTTGGACTGTGGGGGAAACCGGAGCACCCGGAGGAAACCCACGGGGAGAACATGCAAACTCCACACAGAAAGGCCCTCGCCGGCCACGGGGCTCGAACCCAGGACCTTCTTGCTGTGAGGCGACAGCGCTAACCACTACACCACTGTGCCGCCCACATTATAAAGTATTGTACATTATAAATTATTGCACGAAGAGAGTCACATTGAGGCGACACGGTGGTGTAGTGGTTAGCGCTGCCGCCTCACAGCAAGAAGGTCCGGGTTCGAGCCCCGGGGCCGGCGAGGGCCTTTCTGTGTGGAGTTTGCGTGTTCTCCCCGTGTCCACGTGAGTTTCCTCCAGGTGCTCCGGTTTCCCCCACAGTCCAAAGACATGCAGGTTAGGTTAACTGGTGACTCTAAATTGACCGTAGGTGTGAATGCGAGTGTGAATGGTTCTGTGTCTATGTGTCAGCCCTGTGATGACCTGGTGACTTGTCCAGGGTGTACCCTGTCTTTCGCCCGTAGTCAGCTGGGATAGGCTCCAGCTTGCCTGCGACCCTGTAGAAGGATAAAGTGGCTAGAGGTAATGAGATGAGATGAGTCACATTGGGTCATTCCGTGTGAAATCATCAGATTTTCCAAAATCTTCCCAGGTCACCGACTCGGATTCTCATGGGTTTTTTTTTTTTTTTTTTACAAGTACCCACATATATGTCTGAACACATGCAAAATATTTCTGCTTAATTCCAAGTAGTTTTTTTAGATATAATTTTTTTTAATAAGGGTACCCACAATCCTATTTTACACTCACGGATGCATTTTGAGCTTTTTTCATTTTTAAAAGACATTATCTCAGCTAAAAATGCAGATATAAAGCTCAAATTTGGAATACACCCTATTTGAGCACCCCAGATACAGTAGTAAATTTCAGAAATGGGATACGGAGCTAACTTTTCCATTCTGTAGCATCACAAAAATGGCAGTTTGTCCATTCTCGCAAAAAATTACAAAATTTCAAAGAGCTGTACTAAAGAAGGGATTCAATGGATAATCTTCATATTGTAGAATACACATGTGGGGTACTAATTGTGTGTAAAACATTGTGGTCATAACTTGAAGGGTTTTTGAATTATTGACTCTTGAAAATCGAACATGATCGTAGAATGTCAAAAATAGGCCTCCAGTCTCTTTATGATTTGACCATGTGGGCAAGTGCTCAGCCACTTCATAATTTTTTTTGTGGAGAGCATTTTGATATTACAACTTTGTCAATTTTTTTTATCTAGCTCAAATGCCTTCATAGTGAAAAAAATTTGCAATGTAGGGTACCGTAACATGGCGCGAACCAATTTTGAACCTGTATTTGCATATTCAGAAAGCAATATATCAGCTCTGAATGGAAGCATAAAGCTCAAATTTGATATTTACACTATTTGGCACCCCAAAATAATGGATCAACTTTGAAAGACAGATTACTGAGCTTATTTTTTCACTTCAGCCCAAGGCCGTCCTATGTTACCCTAAACCGCATGTCTTTGAACTGTGGGGGACAAACAAACAAACAACCCGGAGGAAACCCACGTAGACACGAGGAGAACATGCAAACTCCACACAGAAAGGCCCCTGTCGGGCACTTGGCTCAAACCCAGAACCTTCTTGCTGTGAAGCGACAGTGCTAACCACTACACCACCTTCGTGTTATTTATCAGGATGTCCTAGCAATCTTTACAAGGACAATTGTGTAGATTGGTCTCGGACATTGAACTAGAGAGAGAAGATAATCGAGACAATCCACGTAAACATAAAAGCAGAGCTCATGAGTTAACAGGATGAACCTGCTTCCCTAGCCATGCAGTTGCAGTGAGCCGTGATCACTTCTCCGTCCTGTTTCACCAATACCCAGGTCTTTAAAGGGGAACTGAAGGCAATTTTTTTATTTTAAAATTAAAATTCTATTTATCTAATTTTATAAAATGTAGGAATGCATTTCTGACAACCATTTTGTCACTGTTATAGCAAGTTATGAGTGTTTGAAATATGCTATGTGATATATCAGTCCATTCGTCAAAGCAATGGCCGTAAACGAGATTCGCTGAGACCTGTGCGAGACATCGTAGGGCGGAAGTAAAACGTACAGCGGAAATCAAAGCGACCAACATCTGCCAGCGTTGTCAAAAGACGCGCGTGCCCTCTTTCAAATGCTGACGTAATCAAGTCGGAAGTTTTCCCTGTGTCCGAAATCGCTCCCTACTCACTATATAGTGGAGACGCCATTTTGTAGTGCTGTCCGAAAACTTAGTGAGGATTACGTGGGAAATGTGTTCAGTATAATGTATTTATCACAAAAATACATGTCTGTATTTATTATTTTGAAAACCCACCAGCAGCCTGATCTGGCATGTTTTAATTATGGGTTGTTTTACAATCAGGGTACAAAGTTTGTGTCACAGGGGTCCAAAATTCAAATTGATTCAAACTGGTTCTTGTACGTTTTTAAGTGAAGGACAAGTTAAAGAACAGATTTCAGGTAATTTTTTGACGTGTGTATGGTAGTTTTGTGTAATCTGCTATAAGATGGGAGAAACAAATGAAGTGATTCTCGGAGAGGACTTTTTTTTTTTTTTTTTGACAATTCAGAATCCACTACTTCCATAGTGCTTTTAAATATAAGGCTGTAAGCTTTGTGTTAGTTGTCTCTAATATTTATTTCCCAATATCTTGACCACATTTTAGGATGAAAATAATCATTTTAGATGTTATTTTATATTGAAAAATTAGCTGTCTTGGAGAGGACATTTTTTTTACACAATTACATCCTAATTTGATCAAAATAGTCTGAAAACTTACTGGCGTTCAACATTAAAACTTAACTATGTTTCCAATGATATGGAACCAAATATTTGTTTTATGGTATAAAGAATGATTTAAGTGCATCCCTTTTGGAGCTACCTGTGGTCAAAAAAGCACTTTTTCTAAATGACACGAGTAATTGTGCTAAATATGACACATATTGCCAAACATTCACCAAAAATAACGTTATCACCAAATGTTTTTTTGCATGGTAAATAGAGCTATCACAGGGCTACAATAAACAACCAAGTTTATTTAGTCAAGCCTTTTGATATTGAAGATAAGTGTTAAATGTGATTTTTAGCTTGCGTACCTTGATTGTCAAACAACCCTTATGCAACAGTAATGACGTAAATACCGGTGCGACGGACTCGTCCTTATCCTGTCGTCTTTCCAACTCTTCTGTACTCCACATTGGTTTGAAGTCGTATGGAATAATCTCCATCACTGATGAAGCTGGCAAATCTCAGAATTAATCTAAATTGGAATCATATGGTGATCTGGCCGCTGTGTAAACAGTTTTCAAAATGGCGGCGCTGACACTTCACATTTGAAGTCTCGCACAAGTCTTGTGAAGATCGCGCAGATAAGCGACGCCTGCCGTGGACCAAACGAACTACATTTCACCATGGCGGGTGTAGTGGTTAGCACGGTCACCTCACAGCAAGAAGGTTCCGGGTTCGAACCCAGCGGTCGGCGAGGGCCTTTCTGTGTGGAGTTTGCATGTTCTCCCCGTGTCTGCATGGGTTTCCTCCGGGTGCTCCGGTTTCCCCCACAGTCCAAAGACATGCAGTTAGGTTGATGTAGGGCGGCCTTGGGCTGAGGTGCCCTTGAGCAAGGTACCGAACCCCTGACTGCTCCCTGGGCGCTCTGGTGTGGCTGCCCACTGCTCTAAGTGTGCGCGTGTGTTCACTGCTTCAGATGGGTTAAAAGCAGAGGATGAATTTTACTGTGCTTGAAGTGTGTATGTGACAAATAAAGGTTTCTTCTTCAACATGGCTAAAAACCGAAAAGGCCGATAAGTGTAATATGATATGCCAATACAAGTCATGATGATAAAACCGAAAGCTTATTAAGTTAATTAAGAAATAAAGCAAGTTTGAAGTGCCTATCACGGGTAAATTCAGGAGCAAGATCAATGTAATTCTCCTATTTTATATTAAACTTTGGTCAAATATTGGTCACACTTTGCATTTTGTGCAATTTTTTTACCTTGCGCAATACCAGAAAACTTCAGTTGAAATCAAGCCATTTGAGGCGAATTGGTCCGCCTCTGAAAAAACTTGGCATTTGGATTTCCCGGAAAACGTTGATTTTCATGACATCGCGTGCGGGACGCCTCCCTCTGAATCCTACGTCAGCACTGGTTTGTTTGAGAAAATGACCTGGTGGTTTTCTGCAAATTTCTTCAACGTTATCGCGTAATTATTAAAATGGTTAACAGATGTATCATAGGAGGGTGTAGCAACACCAATCTTGATGGGATTAGTACTCATCGTTTCCCAAAAGACCGGACAATGAGAGAGAAATGGGAGCGCTTGGTCTACACAGGCTGTGCACTGAAACCGTGCAAAGCTCGCGCAGCCTGCTGGCGCTTCCGCAGGTAACGTCACGAATCTGGCTCCAGACTCCCTTGGGATTTTTCCAGACGCATTTTGTTATTTTATTTTTTTCTGCTGTAGACAGATGGCCTTGTGCAAAATTACCCTTCTGGATGAGTGTGTAAACTCTCATATTAAAAAAAAAAACGAAATTGGTCCAGGATATGCACTTTAAAAATGACTTCAGTTCCCCTTTAAAGGGGTTTCTGTGGATCTTTATGAATGATTTACCCAGAAGAGAAGAGCAGGAAGGATTGAGAGTCAAGCAGCTGTGGTTTGTTTACACCCATTATTAAAACTTGTAGCGTCCTCCTAACAAACATTGCAAAGACGTGTACAAAAAGCCCAAAAATTCCTACTTACCCGGGCCTAAACGATACAGGATTTATCTTGTAGTGTCCTGATCCTCAGATCTTTAACCCAGCCACATATAAAAAGTTGCACACCTCCATGCTCTTCCAGGTTTTTGTTTGTTTGTCCGTGTAGAATGTCGTCTGCAGCACCAGGTAGTTTGAGATGTCAGGAACTCAATGGATGAATAATTTTCCAACTCGTAGGAAAAAATCCTTCTTTACTAGCATGTCAGGATCGATCCCATTGCAAAGAGCAATTTTTCTGAAGGTATCTTGGCCGTGCATTGGCTTCTGAACTGCGAAAATAGTCGGACACGGTTTCGCTCTTTCATAATGATCACCAAATCAGTTTGCCTGACCACCACTTCATTCACCAGAAGTAAACTTGTAAGCAAAGGTCACGTGACTGAATACATCCTGTACATTATTTTACAAGGTCTTATTGATGATATAAGTGTATAATATTATACACACACACACACAGAGACAGACAGGCAGCTGCATTTGTAATTTAAATTTTTGTTTCATGTTTAAACCTCTAATGTTCATGCCATGTTTTGTCTGGGTACCAGACATTGTAAACAGAACAGCTGTATACTAATATTTACAGTTTATATAGCACCTGTACAAATGTTCTAAGCGCTTTACAATCACAAACTAGTAAATAATTCAATAACTAATTAAAAGGCTGGCGGCACGGTGGTGTAGTGGTTAGCGCTGTCGCCTCAGTAAGAAGGTCCGGGTTCGAGCCCCGTGGCCGGCGAGGGCCTTTCTGTGTGGAGTTTGCATGTTCTCCCTGTGTCCGCGTGGGTTTCCTCTGGGTGCTCCGGTTTCCCCCACAGTCCAAAGACATGCAGGTTAGGTTAACTGGTGACTCTAAATTGACCGTAGGTGTGAGTGTGAATGGTTGTCGGTTACCCCTTTTCCACCAAATCAGTTCCAGGGCTGGTTCTGGGCCGGTGCTGGTGCTGGTTCACAACTCGTTCAACTTGCGAGCCAGCTGAGAACCAGTTTGCTTTTCCATAGCTCGCGGTGCTAAGGGAAGCCACGTCAGTTACGTCGCTGTATACGTCAGTTACGTCGCTACGTTTGCATAAACCTTGGCGCGAATATCGAAGCAAAAACAACACAGAAGAAGCAGCAGCAACAACAACAATAATAATAATAATGGATGACTTCGCGTTTGTGCAGCTGCGGCTTCTCGTCGCTTAAAAATGGTGGTTTTTTGCGGTCTTGTTATTGTTGTTGGTCTTAACAACTCTGCCCCCCCGCTGACGTAAGCGGTTCTTTCCTCTGGCCCAGCAGAGAGTTGGTGCTAGCCTGGAACCGGTTTTTCTGGCCCAAGAGCCAGTTCTTTGTCAGTGGAAACAGAAAACCCGGTTCCAAACTAAGCACTGGCCCCGAACCAGCCCTGGAACTGCTTTGGTGGAAAAGGGGCATGTGTCTCTGTGTCAGCCCTGTGATGACCTGGCGACTTGTCCAGGGTGTACCCCGCCTTTCGCCTGTAGTCAGCTGGGATAGGCTCCAGCTTGCCTGCGACCCTGTAGAACAGGATAAAGCGGCTACAGATGATGAGATGAGAACTAAAAACTAAACAGCTATAGATTAAAAGCGAGCCGAAAAAGATGCGTCTTAAGGTCTGGCTTTGAAAACATTAACGTTCTCGGAAATGCGCACACAGGCAATTTATTCCAAAGAAACAGAGCATATGAAGGAAAAAGACCTAAAACCATAATTGTTCAGTCTGTATTAGACTGGGACAAGCCGGATAGCAGAAGTAGAGGAACGTACGGTTCTTCTAGGTCTATACACTGTCAAAAGCTCTTGTAGATAGGAAGGCGCAGCACCATTCAGACATTTAAAAGTAAGTAGATTAATTTTGAACATAATTCTAAATTCAACTCCAGCTCCTGTAAGACAGGCGTTATGTGATCGTATTTGCCCTTCATATGAATAACTCAGGGGCGGCACGGTGGTGTAGTGGTTAGCGCTGTCGCCTCACAGCAAGAAGGTCTGGGTTCGAGCCCCGTGGCTGGCGAGGGCCTTTCTGTGTGGAGTTTGCATGTTCTCCCCGTGTCCGCGTGGGTTTCCTCCGGGTGCTCCGGTTTCCCCCACAGTCCAAAGACATGCAGGTTAGGTTAACTGGTGACTCTAAATTGACTGTAGGTGTGAATGTGAGTGTGAATGGTTGTCTGTGTCTATGTGTCAGCCCTGTGATGACCTGGCGACTTGTCCAGGGTGTACCCCGCCTTTCGCCTGTAGTCAGCTGGGATAGGCTCCAGCTTGCCTGCGACCCTGTAGAACAGGATAAAGCGGCTAGAGATAATGAGATGAATAACCCAGGCTGCAGCGTTCTGGACAGTCTGAAGTTTGTTGACTAAATATTTAGGAAGGCCAAAAAGCAGAGCATTACAGCTATCTGTCTTGGAGCACACAAAAGCATGAACTAAATCTTAATAGTCTCTAAGACTGAAAGAGCTGCCGCTCTTTCAAACCAAGATTTATTAAACATGCGCTTGCGATAGCTATCTGTCCTTTTGTTGGATTTGTACTTTGATTGGACAGTGTGTAGTTCTACTTTGTTATTCTCCAAATGCATCTTTGGGTAAAAAAAAAAGCATGTTGGAGTAAATAATCTAAACCGTTACTGATTGGCTGCATGAATCTACAGTCTGGGCTTGAAAGAAATCAGCCCAGAGACTCAGATTGTTGGCACGCCCGCGTCTAAGACGCACTATTTCGAATAATGAACGCATTGTCGAGAGGGGCAGGGGCCAATATGGACGCGAGCATTTTATACCCTATTTGGAACGTTTCGTGGCGTATTACTTGACTTCATGGTCTCAGTATCGAAAATCTTGCACAAATATGCAACTTCCAATATAATTATCTGGATATTCAACAGATTTCAGCATCGGATGAATTTGTTTTGACCGCCGCCATATTGAATATACGTCGGACCCGTTCGTGTATTTACGCCGCCCCGTTTGTAGCATCCCAAGCGAGTAAAACCTGATCCAAGTCTTTCGCTAGGTGGCGTCTTACAGTCTATGTATGAATATTCGAAAGAGACAAGAAAACATGGATAAGAAAAGAAAAAATACATCTATTTTGTGGCATGGTGGTGTGGTGGTTAGTGCTGTCGCCTCACAGCAAGAAGGTCCGGGTTCGAGCCCCGTGGCCGGCGAGGGCCTTTCTGTGCGGAGTTTGCATGTTCTCCCCGTGTCCGCGTGGGTTTCCTCCGGGTGCTCCGGTTTCCCCCACAGTCCAAAGACATGCAGGTTAGGTTAACTGGTGACTCTAAATTGACCGTAGGTGTGAATGTGAGTGTGAATGGTTGTCTGTGTCTATGTGTCAGCCCTGTGATGACCTGGCGACTTGTCCAGGGTGTACCCTGCCTTTCGCCCGTAGTCAGCTGGGATAGGCTCCAGCTTGCCTGCGACCCTGTAGAACAGGATAAAGCGGCTAGAGATGATGAGATGAGAGGAGACATCTATTTTGTCATTCTTTGGCAGAAAGGGAGTACATTCACCTGAAAAAACTGATACCCCTGATACCCAAGGTAATTAGTCATACTAGGGCCAAGTTTACATGAGACCGTATCTGTCTCGTTTTCTTCGCGGATGCACTGTCCGTTTACGTTGAAACGCCGGGAAACGGGAATCCGCCAGGGTCCACGTATTCAATCCAGATCGTGTCTGGTCCGGTGCTGTGTAAACATTGAGAATACGCGGATAAGCTGTGCTGAGCTCTAGCTGGCGTCGTCATTGGACAACGTCACTGTGACATCCACCTTCCTGATTCGCTGACGTTGGTCATGTGACGCGACTGCTGAAAAACGGCGCGGACTTCCGCCTTGTATCACCTTTCATTAAAGAGTATAAAAGTATGAAAATACTGCAAATACTGCCCATTGTGTAGTTATGATCGTCTTTAGGCTTGCCATCCTTCCACTTGCAAGTGGTAAGTGACTTGCGCACAGCGGCTCAGTCCCGAATCACTGCTCGTGCACTTCACTCGCGCGTTCTGTGAGCTGCGCAGGGCCGGAGTGCGCACCCTCCAGAGGGCACTCGCTGTTCAGGGCGGAGTGGTTTGGAGCGCAGCCGCTGAGGAGGAAGCGATGAGCCGCACTGACACATTTCTCAACTTACGTGCCGAATTAGTCATGTGATTAGCATATCCGTGTATTGGCGTTGCTGTGTGCACGCTAATCGTTTTTAAAAATGTTAATCTGATGATCCGCTGATACGGTCTAATGTAAACCCCACCTAGATTTTCAACAACAACTACTGCAACAGCAACCACTACTACCACTGCCACTACCACTGGTGACTACTACTACTATAGACCTACACCAAACTGAAAACAAGTTAATAAAATAAATTAATGAAATTAGAAGTAGTGATGATTAGAGACAAGCAGAATTAGACCGTCACAGCATGCAAAAAACAAACCCATTCTTATGCTGTAATTTACAAGGAGGAGATAATATAGATGTGATATATAGTGGCCTGTGGTTGAATTCCAAAATATTGCCACTGATTAAACAATATCTCAATATATTTGGTTGAAGCATTGATTTTTGTCATCTACATTGCTTCATATGGCTTCTAATACCAAAAAAAAAAAACAGAATTGAGAAGAAAAAAACAGCCCCTGGGCTGCCCCAGCTGTTCACTGGGCTCGCTTCGCTCACTAGGTTCGCTTCAACTGAAGAATAATCACTGGGCCCCCCATTGTAGAAATGGGCCCCTGTTTTTTTCCCAGGAGGGGCCCTGTGGGCCCCTTGACCTGCAAACAATCTGAGTCTCTGTCAGCCCCAGCCTCACTTCACTGTTTGTCTTGATTGCAAGTGGAGATATACTTGGCTCCATCAAACTAATTTGCCTCTCAATACATTTGTTAACCGCAAATAATCTGATGTGAATGCCAAAAAAAAAAATGCAAACCTTATCGAGGAAAGGGGGGTATTCGGCCCCGGTACATTGAAAACGCCTGGAATTTATCACCAGTATATCAGACATTATTGCAGGTTACTCAGAAACCAATTGGAATGCGCGAGAACTGAAGCCGGTAAAATGAAATAGAAATTGAAAGTTGGACTCTTCTGCTGGGGGTTTATTGCCCCACATCTGTATGGAATAGGCTCTAATGTTTTTAAAAAAATGTTGACTTATTGGAAAATTGTTGCGCTTTTATCATTGGATTTGATGGCAGTTCATTTGTAATTTTGTGTGTTTGTTCTGTTAGTGTTTAATAAAGTTACATACTTTTATACCACATAATTAAAAAAAAAAAATGTCAGGCCTAATGATGTCTTTCTGTCTTACCCCTGCGAGCCCATTTGTACCACGGCCCTGCCTGTGATTTAAAAATGACGTACCATTCATCTGATGAGAGAGCGCCATCAGTCTGAAACACACACTGACATGTTATAGGTTTTTCTCTCTTGTGTGTTGTTTCTTTAGTCACAATGGCAAAAAAGAAGCGTTTGAGACTGATCGCTGAGATGGCCCGAAAGATCCGGGCTTACCGAGAGCTGAAAAATCGGCCGCGGGATTCGCAGCGCTATGCCCTGGACTATGAAACCATGACACGGCCGCTCACCGGTAAGAGGCTGCCGGTGCTGGCCTGGCAGGACGTGCGGAGGGAGACTCCGCTGTTCAGGCTCCTGGCTGGCATGCGCATGTTTGGCGTGGGACGGCTCTTTACATGCAAGTCGTGGCTGGAGGAGCACACGGAGCCTTGCTACTGGAAGATAACTAAAGTGAAAGTAGACTACACAGCAGAGGTCAGAAACCTACAGAAAGCATGAAGCGTGTTTAGAGTCAAAGATTAGGAACTTGTTGATTTTGTCTTTTTTTTCCTCCTGTAGAATATGGACCATGGGAAAGCGTGGGGTATTTTGACATTTAAAGGTAAGCACAGAATCACGATTAAAAAAAAAAAAAAAGCAATAATAACTCGGTGAAATCCAACAGATGCAAAGCTTTATGGCTTTTAAAATTTATGATCTTGAGGGATTTAAAAAAACTAAACAAGCAGCTCTAGTTGGTTACTTATTACTTAGTTCCCTCTCTAAAGAGGACACCGTTTATCTCACCAATTTCTGAAGCTATATTAAGCTCTCAATTTTTACTCGAATGGATATTTATTGTAGCCCTGTGATGACCTGGCGACTTGTCCAGGGTGTACCCCGCCTTTCGCCCGTAGTCAGCTGGGATAGGCTCCAGCTTGCCTGCGACCCTGTAGAAGGATAAAGCGGCTAGAGATGATGAGATGGGATATTTATTGTTGAATCAAACAGTGTTTGATAATGTGGTGGATAATATGAGATTAGCCTTGGTCTCTACTAAAGAGTCTATAGCTTGTCTTAAAGTGCCTATCACGGCTAAATTCAGGAGCAAGATCAATGTAATTCTCCGATTTTATATTAAACTTTGGTCAAATATCTGTCACACTTTGCATTTTGTGCAATTTTTTTACCTTGCGCAATACCAGAAAAATTCAGTTGAAATCAAGCCATTTGAGGCGAATTGGTCCGCCTCTGAAAAAACTTGGCATTTGGATTTCCTGGCAAACATTGATTTTCGTGACGTCGCGTGCGTGACGCCTCCCTCTGAATCCTACGTCAGCGCTGGCTCGTTTTCTCATAAACAAACTGGTGGTTTTCTGCACATTTCTTCAACGTTATCGCGTAATTATTAAAATGGTTAACAGATGTATCGTAGGAGGATGTAGCAACACCAATCTTGATGGGATTAGTACTCATCGTTTCCCAAAAGACCGGACAATGAGAGAGAAATGGGAGCGCTTGGTCTATACAGGCTGTGCACTGAAACCGTGCAAAGCTCGCGCAGCCTGCTGGCGCTTCCGCAGGTAACGTCACGAATCTGGCTCCAGACTCCCTTGGGATTTTTCCAGACGCATTGTTATTTTATTTTTTTCTGCTGTAGACAGATGGCCTTGTGCAAAATTACCCTTCTGGATGAGTGTGTAAAGGGACATACTTTCATATAAAAAAACACGAAATTGGTCCAGAATATGCCCTTTAAGACACAAATCTGGATGTGACTTCATACAATTTCAAAAAAGTTGGGACGCTGTGTAAACTGTGAATAAAAACAGAACGTGAAGATTTGCAAATCATGGAAACCCTATATTTCATTGAAAATAGTACAAAGACGACATGTTGAACCTGAGAAATTTTATTGATTTTGAAAAATATATGCTCGTTTTATTTTTGAATTTGATGTCAGCAACACGTTTCAGAAAAGTTAGGACAGGCGTATGTTTACCACTGTGTTGCATCACCTCTACTTTTAACACCACTCTGTAAACGTTTGGGAACTGAGGAGACCAACTGCTGTCGTTTTGAAAGAGAAATGTTGTCCCAGTCACAATTTCAGTTGCTCAACAGTTCGGGGTCTCCCTTGTTGTATTTTGCACTTCGTAATGCACCAAATGTTTTAAATGGGAGACAGGTCTGGACTGCAGGCAGGCCAGTTTAGCACCTGGGCTCTCTTACTACGGAGCCATGCAGTTTTAATGTGTGCAGAAAGTGGTTTGGCATTGTCTTGCTGAAAGAAGAAAGGCCTTCCCTGAAAAAGATTTTGTCTGGATGGCAGCATATTGCTGTGAAGTTTGTGTATATATCATTCAGCATTAATGATGTCTTCCCAGATGTACAAGCTACCCATGTCATGTACACTAATGCACCCTCATACCATCACAGATGCTGGCTTTTGAACTGTGCACTGATAACAAGCCGGATGGTCCCTCTCCTCTTTAGCCTGGAGGACGTGGTGTCCATGATTTTCAAAAAATAATTTCAACTTTTGATTCGTCAGACCTCGGGACAATTTTCCACTACTTCTCAGTCCATCGTAAAAGAGCTCGGGCCCAGAGAAGGTGGCAGTGTTTCTGGATATTGTTTATATCTGGTTTTAACTTGCATTTGTGGATGCAGTAATGAACTGTTTTCACAGACGATGGGTTTCTGAAGTGTTCCTGAGCCCATACCGTGATTTCCACTACAGACACGTGTCTGCTTTTAATGCAGTGTCTCCTGAGGGCCTGAAGATCACAAGCATCCAGTGTCAGTTTTCAGCCTTGTCTCTTGCATACAGAGATTTCTCCAGATTCTCTGAATCTTTGTGATATTATGTACCATAGATGATGTGATCTGCAAATTCTTTGCAGTTTTACAGTGAGGAATGTTATTCTTAAATTGTTGCACTGTTTGCCCACGCAGTCTTTCACGGAGCGGTGAACCCCTCCCCATCTTTACTTCTGAGAGACTCCGCCTCTCTGGGATGCTCATTTTGTACCCAATCATGTTACTGACCTGTTGCCAATTAACCAATTTTTATTTTATTTTTTAAGCATTACACAACTTTTTTTTTTTTTTTCAGTCTTTTGTTGCCCCGTCCCAACTTTTCTGAAATGTGTTGCTGACATCCAATTCAAAATAAGCATATATTAAAAAAATAATTTTCAGTATTTGATATGTTGTCTTTGTACTATTTTCAATGAAATATAGGGTTTCCATGATTTTACAGATCTTCACATTCTGTTTTTATTTGTTTTACACAGTGTCCCAATTTTTTTTTTTTTTTTGGAATTGGGGTTGTAAAATAACCATTAAATAGTTGAAATTCCAATGATCAGTATGTACAAGCATCCACATCTGGTGTTATCTCATAAATATTAGATGTAATGGTTATCAATGTCCTGCATCTACATTGTGTTCTAGGTAAAAAAGAAGATTCTGAGCGGGAGATAGGTAAGGTCATGTACCACGACTGGCGTTTGATACCTAAACACGAAGAAGAGGCCTTTACACGCTTCGAGCCTGTCCCTGAACCCCCCATCCGACACGTGCGCTACCCGCCGCTCCTGCGTGCCATGATGTTGGCACAGCAAGCCAAGGAGCTCGGCGTCAACGCCAGCACCCTTCCTGAACCCAGCCTACCTCTTCAACGAGACGTGCTGCTCAGCAAAGAGTACTTCCGCAACCAGGAACAGCAAAAACGGGAGGGAACGCCCGTGTAAGCAGAATTCAGAAAATTTGAAGATCAAAGATCAAACCTTTTATGAGTAACCTTAATGAATTCCTCTTGCATTCCTTTCATTACGGGGTTTATCTCAAAGTAGAAACTTTTCCTACCCAACGTTTCCTAACGTTAATATTTAGACGAGAAACACGTTTCTGATTAACATGCCATGCCAACACTGTTATATCGTCATGGTAGCCATGTCTGGGAAATCCGAATGGCTGAAACATCATCTGCCCATTTGTTGAAAGATTAGGACTGTCCAGGACGATTCCTTGGAGTCAGACCACTGAAGGATGACTCGGAGACTATGTAAACCTTAGGCTGTTTTTTGTATTGTATTTCCTTAAAGAGGAAGGAGTAATCTCGCTAGGTGATGTCTATTACTGTACATGCTCTGATAATAGCATTTGCATTATTTATAAATAAAAATGAGATACTAATGACAAAATTATAACAAACATTTCTCCTCATGACTTGGGCTGCGGTGTGGTTGTGCCTGTTTTTGCCACAATATTTCAACGGCAACACTGTTCAACATTTCTGTTGATTTTGTACGATGTCGTGGAAACTCCCCCAAGAAAGAACGAGACCGTCAGTGACAGCATAGCCCACTCCGACCCCGTCTAGTCTAGAAGGAACGATTTAAAGTGGGCCACCTTGTGCAATAAATGTTGCAAGCTATATACAGAGGCTATATATACACCCTAGGAATACTGACCTATTTGCCAGAAAGAATCCAAAACGGCGAAGAATTGACTGAGAAGAAGCATATTTTTTTTAATTGAACTGCTCATTAAGGCTTAATTAGTCCATAACTTCATTAATAATTGTAATTAAGCAAATCTGGGTAGAAGTTATATACATCCTAGGTATCCCTACCTTCGTGCCAGAAAGACTCAATCTGTGAAGAATTGAGGGAGAAGAAGCGATTTGTGTGGAAACTGCTCGTTAGGGCTTAATTACTCCATATCTTCATTATTAATTGCAATTATGCAAATTTGGGTAGAAGCTACTGTATATGCACCCCAGGCAGACCTACCTTCCTGCCAGAAAGAATAAAAATCGGTGAAGAATTGAGAGGGAAGAAGCGATTTTCGTGAAATGTGGATGACGACAGACGGACGACAGACAACACACGATGGCGTAAGCGGATCACCTGTCAGCTGGATGAGATAATAATTCAAAGTCAAGGAGTTTGCAGAAAAGTTTAAACTTTTATTAAATCAATTAACAAAAGCCAAGTCAGTCTGCGGCGTGATCTGACTCCAAAATACAAAGCATCCATTTTTATCGTGTTCTAACAAAGTTTGAGACAATTTGCCAAGTATAATGAATTCTGATTGGTTCACACATCTCACTATACAAGACCTCGTTTCCATTAATATTTTCTATTGGTCCATATAAACCCTCTAAATTTTAGGTTTGTCTCCACCAATATTTCCAATGTAGCACTGAAATTATTATTATTATTATTATTATTATTTTTTTAAAGATGCTTTCAGGTCTCGCTCTACCAATATTACCAAGGCCACACTGGGCTAACTTAATAATAATTTAAACAAAACTTTCTCATTTTATATGATTCAAAGTTCTGTAACTATTTTTTAACCAATATTTATTTCTTTTTAAGCAGAATCAACTTAATTTACTCTGCACTGAAAATCAACATGATTGGCTTTAAATCAAAATACAATCAACATAAATTACTGTTGCCCCTTTTCCACCAAATGAGTTCCAGGGCTGGTTGGGGGCCAGGGCTGGTGCTGGTTCACAACTCGTTCAACTTGCGAGCCAGCTGAGAACCAGTTTGCTTTTCCATAGCTCGCGGTGCTAAGGGAAGTTACGTCGCTGTATACGTCAGTTACGTCGCTACGTTTGCATAAACCTTGGCGTGAATATCAAAACAAAAACAACACGGAAGAAGCAGCAACAACAATAATAATAATTAAAGCCGCAAGCGGCCTCGACGGGCCCTCGCGCCAGCGGCCAAGGGGGGCGGGGGCATGCGTCCCTGCGAAAAACCTTCCACAGCTTCTGCGGCAAGAGACATTACTCCCACAATGGCGACAAAGCACAGAAATGGACACATGGCAACAAGAGGGTCTCGCACTTCGTGCGTTGTCGACCATGGCAAGCGCCTCAATAAGGGTCTTGAAAAGAGTTTGCTTGCCAAGTTTGACAAATCAGAAGCTGCAATATCATTTTTGCCATAATCAGCACCCCCAGGGGCGAAAGTGCACAAAATCTGGCGTATATGTCAGGTGAGCTATGAAGAGTTTGCGTATGAAGTATGATGACAATTGAGTAAATAGAAGATGAGATATAGATTTTTGAAGAATAAATTTTTGGGTTTTCCCATGTCAGTAGGTGGCGCTATGCGGTACATGAGCGATTATGAGTTGGAAAAATAAGTGTCTACAACAGCAACGTACAATCACAAGGTAGTGGTGTGAAGGAAAAGCATTATGGAATTATTTACCAAAAACCCGTTTTGGAGCAATTGCGTGGGCCAAAAACAGCGCCCCCCATGGACGAAAATTCCCAAAATGTGGTATACATGACATGGGAGGTAGTAAGAGGGTGGCCGTGAAGTTTGACCAAATTTGAGGAAAGATTGGATTTTTTGCCCAAAAATAGCGCCCCCAGTGGCGAAACATCACAGAAATTGGGTCACATGTCAGAAGCCCAATGAGTGATTTGCGTGTGAAGTATGAGCAGTGTTGAGCAATTAGATTTGTTATGAATTTTTAAGCATGTAAAATTCTGCTTTGAAAAATGATTGACGTATAACTTCTGAATGGTTTACCCTACGTGAAACGTATTTAGCAACTTTTGTCAGCCATGTCTGTAGATGATGTGTATCAATTTTGGTGACGTTCCTATGAACGGTCTAGGAGGAGTTGCGCCGTCTTCGTGGCCATGCATTTCGCACAAAAGTGAAATTACCTCACTTCCTGTAGGGCGTGGCTAATGCATTGGCATTACATTTTTGTCCGGCTTGGTGAGATACATATGCGTACCAAAGGGCATGCCACTACTACAAACTACATGGCAACCAGGCACCTTAATGCGAGAGGCAAAAATCACAACACGTTAGGGGGCGCTATAGAGGCCCTGAGGCCCGCCTGGATCTGGGCTTCTGGTTCTCAGTAGCGGTGGCAGTCTAAGAAAAAGGAGCCAAATTTCGAGCGTTGTCGACCATGGCAAGCGCCCCAATAAGGGTCTTGTAAAGAGTTTGCTTGCCAAGGTTGACAAATCAGAAGCTGCAATATCATTTCTGCCATAACCAGCACCCCCAGGGGCGAAAGTGCACAAAATTTGGCGTATATGTCAGGTGAGCTATGAAGAGTTTGCGTATGAAGTGTGATGAAAATTGAGTAAATAGAAGATGAGATATAGATTTTTGAAGAATAAATTTTTTGGTTTTTCCCATGTCAGTAGGTGGCGCTATGCTGTACATGAGTGATTATGAGTTGGAAAAATAAGTGTCTACAACAGCAACGTACTATCACAAGGTAGTGGTGTGAAGGAAAAGCATTATGGAATTATTAACCAAAAACCCATTTTGGAGAAATTGCGTCGGCCAAAAACAGCGCCCCCCATGGACGAAAATTCCCAAAATGTGGTAAACATGACATGGGAGGTAGTAAGAGGGTGGCCGTGAAGTTTGACCAAATTTGAGGAAAGATTGGATTTTTTGCCCCAAAATAGCGCCCCCAGTGGCGAAATATCACAGAAATTGGGTAACATGTCAGAAGCCCAATGAGTGATTAGTGTGTGAAGTATGAGCAGTTTTGAGCAATTAGAAGATTTATGAATTTTTTAGCATGTAAAATTTTGAAGTGAAAATTGATTGACGTATAACTTCTGAACGGTTTATCCTACGTGAAACGTATTTAGTAACTTTTGTCAGCCATGTCTGTAGATGATGTGTATCAATTTTGGTGACATTCCTATGAACGGTCTAGGAGGAGTTGCGCCGTCTTCGTGGCCATGCATTTCGCACAAAAGTGAAATTACCTCACTTCCTGTTGGGCGTGGCTAAAGCATTGGCATTACATTTTTGTCCGGCTTAGTGAGATACGTATGCGTACCAAATGGCATGCCAGTACTACAAACTATATGGCAACCAGGCACCTTAATGCGGGAGGCCAAAATCACAACGACTTAGGGGGCGCTATAGAGGCCCTGAGCCCCGGCCAAGTTTGGGCTTTTGGTTCTGAGTAGCGGTGGCAATTCTCGGAAGTGGTGCCAAATTTCGTGCGTTTTCGCCCATGGCAAGCGCCCCGAAAATGGCCCAACAGCGGAGAAAAATAAAGAAGAAGAAGAAGAAGACGGAAGAATAATAATAGTGAACTCTTACAAGAACAATAGGGCCTTCGCCCATAGGGCTCGGGCCCTAATAATGGATGACTTCGCGTTTGTACAGCTGCTGCTTCTCGTCGCTTAAAAATGGCGATCTTTCGCGGTCTTGTTATTGTTGTTGGTCTTAACAACTCCCCCTCCCGCTGATGCAAGCGGTTCTTTCCTCTGGCCCAGCAGAAAGTTGGTGCTAGCCTGGAACCGGTTTTTCTGGCCCCAGAGCCAGTTCTTTCAGTGGAAACAGAAAACCCGGTTCCAAACTAAGCACTGGCCCCAAACCAGCCCTGGAACTGCTTTGGTGGAAAAGGGGCATAAATGTGTGATTGATTACATCAAGGTGTGTGTGTGGAGGGTTATATATGCATAAAATCACCAGAACTGCTGCTTTTTCAAATGTATCCCCAGTGAAACCTGTATATTTAAGTTATTCCACGAAATCGAGTCGTACATGAGCTGACAGACGATGAGGTGCGTAGCACCGAATTGCCTTATAAGCCATGTACGACGAGATTGAGTAGAATAACAGTTTTATCCTATCCACATTCACTGAATTTTGAGAAACGGAGCATTTTTATTTTTAGCAAATTCAGTAAATAAAAACTTTATGCAAAACGACCGACAAAATAATTTCCTCTTAGAATGTAAACAAACCGGCAAAATGACAGTAGCAGTTTGTGAAAAACGCCATAATTCTTGAAAAGTAAAAAAAAAAAAAAAAAGACGTTTTTACCATCAAATACTTTCATTTCATATTTTGTTACTCCTTTTTTTTTTTGTTGTATTTTTTGGGGGTTTTGTTTTCGAGTAGAGTTTTTATTTCATCCTCAGCTAGTTCAGCAACACGTTCTGCCATTTTGTTTTTCGCAACTCACGGTATATGAGCTGATAGCCTATTTAAGCTCGTATACCGTGAGTAGAGGAAAAATAAAATGGCGGAGTGTGTTTCCTGATATTTCTGCAGCAAAACATAACTGAAAAGCTAACTAGTACTGATGGTCCAATCGACACTGACACCCCAGTGTGTATATCAAGCACTTCTACCGATGCCCCGTATCAAAGTGCATATCATTTTTAAGGAGAACCACAGGACCAATACAGTTGGAGTGTTGTTCGTGGGACAGAGGTGTTGGTGCGGTATATAAGAAGGCGAAGCTTCGGCTGATTTCAGTGCCAAGAGACTAGTGTGACATTTGTCCTTGTTGACTGTAGTTGTGTTAAGAATTGGAACCTAAAAGGAAACGAAAAAGTTCTCTATTTGGGAATATTTTAAAATGACATCATTCTGTACAATAAGAAAGTATTATTTGTAAAGAAGACTACATGGCCTGAAGGTTAAAGAAGCAGCATTGGGCCCAAAAGGTCACCGGTTCGATTCCCAGGACGGGCAGGAAAAATACGAGGGGAGTTGAGTGAATGAACAGTACTTTCTCCTCCCTCTGTATCATGGCTGAAGTGCCTTTGAGCAAGGCACCGAACCCCCAACTGCTCCCTGGGTGCTGGAGCATAGCTGCCCACAACTTTGGGTAGGTGTGTGTGCTCATTGCTCACTTATGTGTGTTCACTGCTTCAGATGGGTTAAATGCAGAGGAGGAATTTCACTGTGCTTGAGTACATGTGACGAATAAAGGCTGCTTCTTCTAAATTCTCACACTTCATTCCCATTATGTTATCATATTGATGTTAGTGATGGATAGCTTGATGGACGAAGTGAGGCAAGAGTCACCATGGAACATGATGTTTGCGGATGATGCAGTGGGGCAAAAAAGTATTTAGTCAGCCACCAATTGTGCAAGTTCTCCCACTTTAAAAAGATGAGAGAGGCCTGTAATTTTCATCATAGGTACACTTCAACTATGAGAGACAGAATGGGGGGAAAGAATCCAGGAAATCACATTGTAGGATTTTTAATGAATTAATTGGTAAATTCCTCGGTAAAATAAGTATTTGGTCACCTACAAACAAGCAAGATTTCTGGCTCTCACAGACCTGTAACAACTTCTTTAAGAGGCTCCTCTGTCCTCCACTCGTTACCTGTATTAATGGCACCTGTTTGAACTCGTTATCAGTATAAAAGACACCTGTCCACAACCTCAAACAGTCACACTCCAAACTCCACTATGGCCAAGACCAAAGAGCTGTCAAAGGACACCAGAAACAAAATTGTAGACCTGCACCAGGCTGGGAAGACTGAATCTGCAATAGGTAAGCAGTTTGGTGTGAAGAAATCAACTGTGGGAGCAATTATTAGAAAATGGAAGACATACAAGACCACTTATAATCTCCCTCGATCTGGGGCTCCATGCAAGAACTCACTCCGTGGGGTCAAAATGATCACAGGAACGGTGAGCAAAAATTCCAGAACCACACGGGGGGACCTAGTGAATGACCTGCAGAGAGCTGGGACCAAAGTAACAAAGGCTACCATCAGTAACACACTACGCCACCAGGGACTCAAATCCTGCAGTGCTAAACATGTCCCCCTGCTTAAGCCAGTACATGTCCAGGCCTGTCTGAAGTTTGCTAGAGAGCATTTGGATGATCCAGAAGAGAATTGGGAGAATGTCATATGGTCAGATGAAACCAAAATAGAACTTTTTGGTAAAAACTCAACTTGTCGTGTTTGGAGGAGAAAGAATGCTGAGTTGCATCCAAAGTACACCATACCTACTGTGAAGCATGGGGGTGGCAACATCATGCTTTGGGGCTGTTTTTCCGCAAAGGGACCAGGACGACTGATCCGTGTAAAGGAAAGAATGAATGGGGCCATGTATCGTGAGATTTTGAGTGAAAACCTCCTTCCATCAGCAAGGGCATTGAAGATGAAACGTGGCTGGGTCTTTCAGCATGACAATGATCCCAAACACACCACAGGAAAATGCGGGCTGCGATAGTGAGGTGAGAAAGAGAGTTGGAGAAGGAGTTTGGGAGTCATTTGTGATAGGAAAGTCCCAGCAAAAGTGAAAGGTAAGATGTATAAGACAGTAGTGAAACCAGCTGTGATGTTTGGATTGGAGACCGTACCCTTAACGAAGAGACTGGAGGCAAAGTTGAGGATGTTAAGGTTTGCGATGGGAGTGACGAGGTTGGACAGGATAAGGAATGAGCACATCAGAGGGACAGCACATGTGGAGAGCTTGGGAATTAAGCTAAGAGAGATGAAACTGAGATGGTATGGGCACGTCCTGAGAAGAGATGTAAAGCATGTTGGAAGGAGAATGTTGAGGATGGAGCTGCCAGGCACATGAAAACGAGGAAGGCCAAAGAGGAGATACATGGATGTAGTGAGAGAGGACATGAAAGTGGCAGCTGTGGTAGAGAAGGATGCGGAAGATGGAGCAATGAAGACGAAAGGTCCGCTGTGGCAACCCCTACTCGGGAGCAGCCAAAAGAAGATGATTGATGTTATTCATATTTTCGGTTAAAATGAAACTCATACAAGCATACAACCTTATTTCAACACTTTAATCAATAACCATGTTCATTTAGTTTATGACAGTGTATCTTGTATGTCTTATCCATATCTGAGACCGAACAACATTCTGCTATTACTTCTGTAATCCGCTAGATGTCGCTGTTACACAACACGCCGACACAGTGAAGGGGAACGTGCTTCACAAGACTCCATCTACCCATTACTACTAACTAGTTAGGTTACTTTAAAGAGATGACCACCCTGTTGCTAACTCACTCCTTCTAACTAATGTTAGCTTCTCCGTCACTAAAGCAGAAACGACTATAATAGACCTTTTTGGATTCAAAATCATGTGATCTGAAATCGGTAAACACAAATCCAAAATGGCGGTCACTGCGGAATATTCACCAAGGACGATCTTTGAAACCATATTTTCACTGCCTGCTAGCTCAAAATCCCCTTCCCCTTCTGAGGTGGTTTGTGTGTCTTAATCGCTCAGCAAGGCCTTACATCTATGGATTTCCGCTAGCTTTGCGGGAAGTGACCTTTATCTTGTTCACGACTCGGCAGAGCGTCAGCTTTTAATCTCCTTACTTTGCTTTCGGTATTAATACAATCTTCATCGCTAAAATACCCTGAACACACTTTCGTCGAATTAGATAGCTTGAAATCTTTTCTTTTATCTCTTTTAATTATTGTGATACACATTTAACTGGCTCAGCAAGACGAAGGTTTCAATGCTACAGCACACACAACTACCAAACAATGCAAATTCATTTGTAAGTTTAAGAATTTCTTACAATAGTTTCCTGGCGTTTTTTATTGCTCAGAAAGGAATGCAATGATAGTTGTCTATCAGCTGAATTGTTATTGCAGCCATAAGCTGCACAATACTTTTGAGCTATACAGGTAATCCATGCAAACATGTGAGGCACGTAGGGATTTGTTTACCCATTTCAAATCACGTGACTCTCCACAGCACTCCAATGGAGTGAGGAGGTCTATTTGACAAGACATCTATCTAATCATCATCTCCAGCACTGTTACCAGGTTGGGGACCCTATTGATCCACATGTCACATTAATTGGAGCATAGTTTTACACCGAATGCCCTTCCTGCTGCAATCGTCTCATTTTGGGGCTTGGGAAACAACCCACACATGGACAATTTAGAGTAGCCAGTTAGCCTAACTGCATGTCTTTGGACTGTGGGGAAAACCTGGGGAGAACATGCACACTCCATACAGAAAAGCCCCTGTCAGCCACTGGGCGCAAACTCAGAACCTTCTTGCTGTGCACTACACTGCACTGACAAAACATCTAATCAATCTGTTAAAAGCCATCGTGGTGCCTCGCTGCAAATCAACCAACCAATCAGAGCAGAGCTCATAAGCATATTAATTAGCTCATTTAAAAAAAAGGGAAAACAAGGGCTGTGAAAAATTCACGGATTCACAGAGTTCCATGGATTTGATTGCAAAAATACCATTTTTGTAAATCGTGTATTTTTGCAAAAAAAATGTAGGGGGTGGGGGTACTCTGCTAATGGTTGGGGACTGTACTCGCCGACAAGTACTTTGTTTACTGGATTGGGGGGAATCTAACGCCAGGTGTCTCTGTATTTTACAACATCATACAAGTTATATATACACAACATCGTAGACCGTTTTACGACACAGCGCCATTTCTTTCTTACCATTTTTGGGTTATTCTTCTCAAACAGGTGTTGACAATATAAGTTTCTTAAATGAGAAGCGTTATGTTTGGAGAAAGGAAAACACTGCATTCCAGCATAAGAACCTTATCCCATCTGTGAAACAAGGTGGTGGTAGAATCATGGTTTGCTGCATCTGGGCCAGGACGGCTTGCCATCATTGATTGATTGAACAATGAATTCTGAATTATACCAGTGAATTCTAAAGGAAAATGTCAGGACATCTGTCCATGAACTGAATCTCAAGAGAAGGTGGGTCATGCAGCAAGACAACGACCCTAAGCACACAAGTCGTTCTACCAAAGAATGGTTAAAGAAGAATAAAGTTAATGTTTTGGAATGGCCAAGTCAAAGTCCTGACCGTAATCCAATCGAAATGTTGTAGAAGGACCTGAAGCGAGCAGTTCATGTGAAGAAACCGACCAACATCCCAGAGTTGAAGCTGTTCTGTACGGAGGAATGGGCTAAAATTCCTCCAAGCCGGTGTGCAGGACTGATCAACAGTTACCGGAAATGTTTAGTTGCAGTTATTGCTGCACAAGGGGGTCACACCAGATACTGAAAGCAAAGGTTCACATACTTTTGCCACTCACAGATATGTAATATTGGATCATTTTCCTCAATAAATAAACAACCAAGTGTAATATTTTGGTCTCATTCGTTTAACTGGGTTCTCTTTCGCTACGTTCACACTGCAAGGCTTAATGCTCAATTCCGATTTTTTTGTGAAATCCGATTTTTTTGTGAGGTCGTTCACATTAACAAATATATGCGACTTGTATGTGATCCTCAGTATGAACGAAAAGCGACCTAAAAGTGTTCCGCATGCGCACTGCAGGATACGACGACGTCACACGCAGTGAGCATGGCCAGTGTTTACGGAAGTAAAACCGCCCGGTTGCGGTATGACCCGTCCAATGTAGCTTGAATAGCTGCATCCCCCCAAATGGAAATCAGCTCCCTAACCTCTGCGTCCTTCCATTGAGAAGATTCAGAACCTTCACAGCCCGAAGCGTCCCTCGCATTGATGTCATGCGCAGGGGCGCAGATACGTTTTTTGAACTGGGGGGGGACAAAGCTGCCAGCAAACCAACCCCAACCCCGATATGCCTGTCAAACTTGTTGTTAGTAACCATAGCAACCAAGCTCGAGCTCGCAACCTGTGCAGTCTGCGCAGCTCAATCAACCGAATATCAGTCTTTGTTTTGTTTTATGTGAGTTGTTGCAAGTTGCAACTATATGTATACACTGCCGTGCACCTCAATAAACCGAATGGTAATTAGTCTTTTGATTTTTCCGTGAGGTTTGCCTTATGCAAAGAAAGACAGCATAGACGTTTTTTCCTCCCTATAAGTGGGGGGGACCGAACGAGGTGAATTTAAATATGACTCGTCCCACCCTCTATCTGCGCCCGTGATTATGCGCCATGTTGTTGTAACTTTTTTGAGAGACCCGCCGCCTACTTCAGCGCAGAATAGTGACGTTTGTGGCTTGTTGATGACGTGTAAGTCGGATGAATGCGACCTGGCGGTTCAGACTGAAGTCGCATATGAAAAGAGCGGATAGGAATCGGAATTAGCACCACATATCCAAACGGCCTGGGTCGGATTTGAAAAAATAGGATCTGTGTCGTTCATATTGTCAATAAAAGATCGGATACAGGTCACATATGGGCGAAAAGATCGGATTTGAGTCACTTCAGCCTGCAGTGTGAACGTAGCCTAAATCTACTTTTAGGACTTTGTGTGAAAATCTGATGATGTTTTAGGTCATATTTATGCAGAAATATAGAAAATTCTAAAGGGTTCACAAACTTTCAAGCACCAGTGTGTGTGTGTGTATGGGTCTGTCTCAGAAACTGGGTGCTGTGGGGGTACCCCACTAAATATACACAGTCAATAAACTATACGGTTTTGAATGGTGGTGTTGGTTTTAATTTGAAATAAAATGATAAAAGAAATAATACAGATAAAACTAAATCTTTGATGTGAATACTCTATTCAGAATTTGGCAAAAATTCTGCAAATTTGTGGAAAAATGGTGGCTTGATCTGGGACATGATAAATGGTTGACTACATCGCATTCCCTTAAAAAGGTTGTAGTCCACTGAAAAGTCTACAGTTATCACTAATTGTATTTTAAGTTGTAACTTTATACACCGAAGGATTGGTGCGCTCACAGAATAGTCATGACCGGAATAAAACATCATGCAAATATTTGATCACCGTTGTAACTCTATTTTCCACAGACCCAAAACCAATACGATCGTGTGTTTTGATCTAAATGGAAAGCCTCAGGGTCAAGGTCACGCACGACCTCACCAAAAGTAGTAACTTAAAATCACTACGCCATATAAAAATGTAGTTATAAATCTGCGATTTTGTTTTTTAAAACGAAAGCTGAAAGTTAGGTATAGAATATGTTTCTTACAGAATATGTTATGATGGTAGCTGGTCTTGTATGAATTTCTGAGCTATAAAATGAGTTGTGGTCTATTTTTTACCGTAGCGTGTTATTTGTGTGCGGGGAAGGACACACATTAACAATTTGCATGTGTAGAATGGAATTTTCCACTCCAACAGTTCGAAGTTGATCGTGCTTCCATTTGTGGTCTTTCTGTTACGCGGGTGATCTGTTCGGACGTTATCACTGAAAAGGTGAGTTTTGACAGTTTTATTTTGTTTTCGTCTTGAAGTATAAGGCAATAGAATGTTTCTTTTTCATATTACTTTCATATTTCGTAGTGTTTGCGTATTTTGGCCAATATTTTGCAACCATGGTCAATTTAGATCGAACTTTTGATAGAATCTATGGCCAGTCATTTTGTCCCATCCCCGCCTCGCGCTCCGTCCGGTGCGGTAGTGATGTCCCACAGCAGAGACCCACGCGACCTTCAGCCGGTACAGTTGCTGTTCTTTTACCACCGTTCTTGATTTTTCCATTGTGTCCTATTTCGCCATATCAAATACCCAAAATGTATCATGTTATTCATATTTAAGTGAATAATCAATTCAGTCATCATAACTTGGCATTTTTAACCCAAGCAATCAAAAAGAGGAAATTTATTCAATATTTTCACTTATCTGTGAAGGAGGGGCTTTAATTCTTCATGATAGAAGAAGAAGAAAAGAAAGAAGAAGAAACCTTTATTCGTCACATGCACACTTCAGGCACAGTGAAATTCATCCTCTGCATTTAACCCATCTGAAGCAGTGAACACACGCGCGCACACACACCCAGAGCAGTGGGCAGCCACACCAGACCGCCCGGGGAGCAGTCAGGGGTCAGGTACCTTGCTCAAGGGCACCTCAGCCCAAGGCCGCCCTACGTTAACCTAACTGCATGTCTTTGGATTGTGGGGGAAACCGGAGCACCTGCAGGAAACCCATGCAGACATGGGGAGAACATGCAAACTCCACACAGAAAGGCCCTCGCTGGCCTCTGGGTTCAAACCCGGAACCTGTATGATGATGTTATTTTATCTCATCTCATTATCTCTAGCCGCTTTATCCTGTTCTACAGGGTCGCAGGCAAGCTGGAGCCTATCCCAGCTGACTACGGGCGAAAGGCGGGGTACACCCTGGACAAGTCGCCAGGTCATCACAGGGCTGACACATAGACACAGACAACCATTCACACTCACATTCACACCTACGGTCAATTTAGAGTCACCAGTTAACCTAACCTGCATGTCTTTGGACTGTGGGGGAAACCGGAGCACCCGGAGGAAACCCACGCGGACACGGGGAGAACATGCAAACTCCGCACAGAAAGGCCCTCGCCGGCCACGGGGCTCGAACCCGGAACCTGTACGATGTAGTTATTTTATATGTAAATCAGTTTTACAAAAGCATTTGAATTGTAATAAAAAAAAATTCCACAGTGGAGGCCAGATAAAGCAAGATACTATCTTTATTCTTATTAAACATGACAAAAGAAATGTTAGGTAAATGCAAAAAAAAAAGTAAAAGTAGAAAATTTATTTTTTGACCATAATGTCCCAAATGAGAGAGAAGTTTCTGAGACAGACCCATATAAGTTGGCCTTGGATTTTACTTTTTCTACTTCACAGCCCTGGAAAACAGCTTGTTTCTTTCAAGGGTCAAATCATAGGGCTGTAAATGGACGTGTAAAACCACATCTGGGTCTTTTTTTTACTTTTCGAAGTATAAACTTTATATTTAGAATCATAGAACAGTTTAAAAGAGTGAATAAATGCAGCACCTTTTAAAGAAAAGACTGAAATGCTAAAGCTAATGCCTTCAAGGGGTTTGGGAGGGCGCGCGTGCGCGCTGATCGGGTCCTTAGTGCGCAGGCGCGCTTTCAGAGAGAGAGAGAGAGAGAGCGAGCAGCTTTATAACACAGATATGATTTGTCTTTTCTTGACGCTTCTCGCTTATGTCTTTAAGACAGGTGAGTGCATTCTGGACACTGGGCTTCATTACGGTTATCTGAAATATGAAATAATATACCCGGTGTTCTCGCGTTAACCCTTTGTGCAGGGTAAAGGTATGAGTGTGTGCTAGTGTGCAGGGTAAAGGTATGAGAGTGTGCTAGCTCAGCTGAGGATCTTGGAGTTGCCATGCTGGGAGTAGTTCACACAGGACTTAGCTTTTACTCTGGTCTGTGTGTGTATGAGCACTTTTACAATAAAAGACACACACACACCTGGTGTTTAAGAATCGGGTCAAAGCTATGCACTTGGAATAGCTATAAACTAGCACATTTAATTCGCCTTGAACCACCATAAAAAAGTGCCTGTAGGTATTTATCTTCAACCCTATCTGTAACTGCTTCAAAAGTTGTTGTTTTTTTTCCTTTCTCCTTCTCATAATTCTCAGTTTTGTTTCCTTTCCCATCCAGCACGAAGGAGAGACACAGAACCTGTATTTTTAAATACATTTCTGAGTGGACAGTATCTCCATCCTTGACTCTTGTCTCATCTCATCTCATTATCTGTAGCCGCTTTATCCTGTTCTACAGGGTCGCAGGCAAGCTGGAGCCTATCCCAGCTGACTACAGGTGAAAGGCGGGGTACACCCTGGACAAGTCGCCAGGTCATCACAGGGCTGACACATGGACACAGACAACCATTCACACTCACATTCACACCTACGGTCAATTTAGAGTCACCAGTTAGCCTAACCTGCATGTCTTTGGACTGTGGGGGAAACCGGAGCACCCGGAGGAAACCCACGGGGAGAACATGCAAACTCCACACAGAAAGGCCCTCGCCGGCCGCTGGGCTCGAACCCGGACCTTCTTGCTGTGAGGCGACAGCGCTAGCCACTACACCACCGTGCCGCCCATATCGACCACAAAGTTGTGGCATTCGAGCTGAGCCAGCCATACCTGAGTGCGTGACGTCACAGCAGGAATTGGTTTTAAAGGGCACATCTTGGGTAAATTCAGTAGCGAGATCAATGTAATTCTCCTATTTTTTTTTATTAAACTTTGGTCAAATCTCTGTCGCATTTTTTTTTACCTTGCGCAATACCAGAAAAATTCAGTTGAAATCAAGCCATTTGAGGCGAATTGGTCCGCCTCTGAAAAAAACTTGGCATTTGGATTTCCCGGGAAACGTTGATTTTCGTGACGTCGCGTGCGGGACGCCTCCCTCTGAATCCTACGTCAGCGCTGGTTTGTTTATGAGAAAACGAGCTGGTGGTTTTCTGCAAATTTCTTCAACGTTATCGCATAATTATTAAAATGGTTAACAGATGTATCGTAGGAGGATGTAGCAACACCAATCTTGATGGGATTAGTACTCATCGTTTCCCAAAAGACCGGACAATGAGGGAGAAATGGGAGCACTTGGTCTACACAGGCTGTGCACTGAGACTGTGCAAAGCTCGCACAGCCTGCTGGTGCTTCCGCAGGTGAGGTCACGAATCTGGCTCCAGACTCCCTTGGAATTTTTCCAGATGCATTTTATTATTTTATTTTTTTCTGCTGTAGACAGATGGCCTTGTGCAAAATTACCCTTCTGGATGAGTGTGTAGAGGGGCATACTTTCATAAAAAAAAAAATGAAATTGGTCCAGGATATGCACTATAAGGTCGTGGCCTTTTACAGCTATAGACCAAAGTCATATGAATAAAAATTTATGGTGAAAGTAAGAAATACCGTTACCGACTTGCTCAACTAAGACTGATTTGACTTCATTGATTGTAGGTTGGGGCGGCATGGTGGTGTAGTGGTTAGCGCTGTCACTTCACAGCAAGAAGGTCCTGGGTTCGAGCCCAGTGGCCGGCGAGGGCCTTTCTGTGTGGAGTTTGCATGTTCTCCCCGTGTCCACATGGGTTTCCTCCGGGTGCTCCGGTTTCCCTCACAGTCCAAAGACATGCAGGTTAGGTTAACTGGTGACTCTAAATTGACCGTATGTGTGAATGTGAGTGTGAATGGTTGTCTGTGTCTATGTGTCAGCCCTGTGATGACCTGGTGACTTGTCCAGGGTGTACCCCGCCTTTCGCCCGTAGTCAGCTGGGATAGGCTCCAGCTTGCCTGCAACCCTGTAGAACAGGATAAAGCGGCTAGAGATAATGAGATGAGATGTATTGTTAATGCTTAAAACTATTCCTGTGCCATTCTTGAGGTCTCAAGGCATTTATAAACAAAAAGTGAGGCCATGGTTCTGCGTCTCGTCTCTCGTCTCGTCTTCTTCCGCTTATCCGGGACCGGGTCGCGGAGGCAGCAGTCTAAGCATGGAAGCCCAAACTTCCCTTTCCCCAGACACCTCGGCCAGCTCCTCGGGAAGAACACCGAGGCGTTCCCAGGCCAGCCGAGAGACATGGTCCCTCCAGCGTGTCCTGGGTCTTCCCCGGGGCCTCTTCCCGGGGGGACATGCCTGGAACACCTCCCCAGGGAGGCGTCCAGGAGGCATCCGAAAAAGATGCCCGAGCCACCTCAGCTGATTCCTCTCGATGTGGAGGAGCAGCGGCTCTACTCCGAGCCCCTCCCGAGTGACTGTGCTTCTCACCCTATCTCTAAGGGAGCGCCCAGCCACCCTGCGAAGGAAACTCATTTCGGCCGCTTGTATCCGCGATCTTGTTCTTTCGGTCATTACCCAAAGCTCATGACCATAGGTGAGAGTTGGAACATAGATCGACCGGTAAATTGAGAGCTTCGCCTTTTGGCTCAGCTCCTTCTTCACCACGACGGACCGGTAAAGCGACCGCATCACTGCGGAGGCTGCACCGATCCGCCTGTCGATCTCGCGCTCCATCCTTCCCTCACTCGTAAACAAGATCCCGAGATACTTAAACTCCTCCACTTGAAGCAGGACTTCTCCACCAACCTGGAGAGGGCAAGCCACCCTTTTCCGGTCGAGAACCATGGCCTCGGACTTGGAGGTGCTGATTCTCATCCCAGCCGCTTCACACTCGACTGCAAACTGCCCCAGTGCATGCTGAAGGTCCTGGTTTGAAGAAGCCAACAGGACAACATCATCCGCAAAAAGCAGAGATGAAATCCTGTGGTTCCCAAACAGGATTCCTTCCGGCCCCTGGCTGCGCCTAGAAATTCTGTCCATAAAAATTATGAACAGAACCGGTGACAAAGGGCAGCCCTGCCGGAGTCCAACATGCACTGGGAACAGGTCTGACTTACTGCCGGCAATGCGAACCAGACTCCTGCTCCGTTCGTACAGGGACCGGACAGCCCTTAGCAAAGAGCCCCGAACCCCATACTCCCGAAGCACCCCCCACAGAATACCATGGGGGACATGGTCGAATGCCTTCTCCAGATCCACAAAGCACATGTGGACTGGTTGGGCAAACTCCCATGAACCCTCGAGCACCCTATGAAGGGTATAGAGCTGGTCCAGTCAGCGCTCGAAACTAACGGTGTCCCGGGGACCATAAAAAATGTCATCGGGACAAAAAATTATCATGTCTGGGACAATCCCGGGACAATGGAAAAAAATAGATCTAGAAAAGAAGTTCTACATTAATATTATTTACAAAGCCGTAACGCATACGTAGACATTCACCTAATTTGTCAATTTTAATTTTAAAACGTTAACAGCGAAAAATACATAGTAGCTACACTTTCGATGCACCTGCATCCGTAGGCTACAGAGCAGCGCATTCTGTTCTAGAATCTTCGGCCGGAGTCCGCATTATATGGACTTGGAATGGAATTGCTACCGCACACGCTGCGCCGACTCTTGCCAGAACAAAAATGCTTAAGTGGCTGAAGTGGACCGACCGCGGGGAAGAAACTGAAAGCCCAGACATAATGTCTCCGGGACCTTCAGGATCCAAAGTGTCATCGCCTGGTCTGCAGGCAACGCTAGCAACTGAATGAACTTAATGAACACTGTTAGACACGTTATAAAATACAACAGGAATGATGTGGATGATGTTGACGGAAGATACCGTTCAACAGAATAAGTGAGTTTTCTTGGTGTCTTTCTCGTTCAGAAAGTTTAGTCAGTCAGCAGCACAACTAGGCTAGGACCTGGCACTATGTTGATGTTGCTAACATTTGCACCCACGTTTCGGCAGCGAAAGTTCATAAAATGGATGACGGAAAGTTCATAAAAATGGATAACGGTAATGGATAACGGAAAGTTCATAAAAATGGATAACGGTAATGGTGAAAATTATAAGTTGGCCTTATAAGTGCCAACAGATATTCAAGGTATAAGTAGATGAAATGAACATAAGGGGTCTTATTTTCAACTAAAGTGTACTGCAGATGTAGGGAGTTGAAACATTTTCTGAATGAGCTAGTTGGCCCCTTTAAATAAACAGGTATCTATTCATACAGTGAGATCGCCAAAGTTTAATAAACTGAAAATGCAATAACTGTAATTTTGAAGTAGATGATGTATAGGACATGTGTCACTTGTGTCTTGTGACTTATTGTAAAAATATAAAGGGTTCAAAATCGCATAGTTACAAATGTAATAGTAACTTCATATGATAATATTAACCACTGGTTATTTCAGAGAGGAAAAAAATAGGGACACTATTGCTTCCATTCGGGACAATACAACACAGAATTCGGGACCACTGGGGGACACAAAGAAAAAAAGTTAATTTCGAGCCCTGGGTCCAGTGTTCCGTGACCAGGACGAAAACCGCATTGTTCCTCCTGGATCCGAGGTTCGACTATTGGTCAAATTCTCCTCTCCAGTACCCTGGAGTAAACCTTCCCTGGGAGGCTGAGAAGTGTGATTCCCCTATAATTGGAGCACACTCTCCGGTCCCCTTTCTTAAAAAGAGGGACCACCACCCCAGTCTGCCACTCCAGAGGCACTGTCCCCGACCGCCACGCAATGTTGCAGAGGCGTGTCAACCAAGACAGCCCCACAACATCCAGAGACTTGAGATACTCAGGGCGGATCTCATCCACCCCCGGTGCCTTGCCACCGAGGAGCTTGCAAACCACCTCCGTGACTTCGGCTTGGGTAATGGACGAGTCCACCTCTGAGTCATCAGCCTCAGTCTCCTCAGTGGAAGACATGACGGTGGGATTGAGGAGATCCTCAAAGTATTCCTTCCACCGCCCGACAATGTCCCCAGTCGAGGTCAGCAGCTCCCCACCCGCACTATAAACAGTGTTGGCAGAGTACTGCTTCCCCCCCCCTGAGGCGCCGGACGGTTTGCCAGAATTTCTTCGAGGCCGACCGATAGTCCTTCTCCATGGCCTCACCGAACTCCTCCCAGTTCCGAGTTTTTGCCTCCGCAACTGCCCGAGCTGCAACACGCCTGGCCTGCCGATACCCGTCAGCTGCCTCAGGAGTCCCGGAGGTCAACATGGCCCGATAGGACTCCTTCAGCTTGACGGCATCCCTTACTTTCGGTGTCCACCACCGGGTTCAGGGATTGCCGCCACGACAGGCACTGGAGACCTTGCGGCCACAGCTCCGAACAGCTGCGGCCACAATGGAGGTAGAGAACATGGTCCACTCAGACTCAATGTCCCCCGCCTCCCTCGGAAGCTGGGAAAAGCTCTCCCGGAGGTGGGAGTTAAAGACCTCCCCAACAGAGTGCTCGGCCAGACGTTCCCAGCAGACCCTCACCATACGTTTGGGCCTGCCAGGTCTGTCCAGCTTCCTCCTCCACTAGCGGATCCAACTCACCACCAGGTGGTGATCACTTGACAGCTCAGCCCCTCTCTTCACCCGAGTGTCCAAGACATAGGGCCAGAGATCAGATGAAACGACTACAAAGTCGATCATCGACCTCCGACCTAAGGTGTCCTGGTGCCACGTGCACTTATGGACACACCTATGCTCGAACATGGTGTTTGTTATGGACAAACCGTGACTAGCACAGAAGTCCAATAACAAAACACCACTCGGGTTCAGATCGGGGAGACCGTTCCTCCCAACCACGCCCCTCCAGGTGTCACTGTCGTCGCCCACGTGAACATTGAAGTCCCCCAGTAGCACAATGGAGTCCCCAGTCTGAGCACCCCTCAGTACCTCTCCCAGGGACTCCAAGAAGGCCGGATACTCTATACTGCTATTTGGCCCGTAGGCGCAAACAACAGCAAGAGCCCTCTCCCCAATCCGAAGGCGCAGAGAGGCGACCCTCTCGTTCACTGGGGTAAACTCCAACACATGGTGGCTGAGCTGGGGAGCTATAAGCAAGCCCACACCAGCCCGCCGCCGCTCACCACAGGCGACTCCAGAGAAGTGGAAAGTCCAGCCCCTCTCGAGGAGCTGGGTTCCAGAGCCCGAGCTGTGCGTGGAGGTGAGCCCAACTATCTCTAGCCGGTACCTCTCAACCTCCCGCACGAGCTCAGGCTCCCCCCCCCCCCCCCCCCCCCCCCCAGTGAAGTGACATTCCATCTCCCAACAGCCAGCCGCTCTGTTCGGGGATCAGGTCGTCGAGGCCCCTGCCTTCGACTGCCACCCAATCCACACTGCACCAGTCCCCTACTACTGCTACCTCTGTGGGTGGTGAACCCACAGGAGGTCGGGCCCACGTCACCTCTTTGGGCTGAGCCCGGCCAGGCCCCATGGGCAAAGGCCCGGCCACCAAGCGCTCGCATACGAGCCCCAACCCCGGGCCTGGCTCCAGGGTGGGGCCTTGGCTGCGTCATACCGGGCGACGTCACGGTCCTTGCTTTTTTTCTCCATAGGGGTTTTTGGTGAACTGCTCTTGGTCTGGCCTGTCACCTAGGACCTGTCTGCCTTGGGAAACCCTGACGGGGGCATAATGCCCCTGACAACATAGCTCCTAGGATCATTCAAGCACACAAACCCCTCCACCACAATAAGGTGGCAGTTCTAGGAGGGGATGGTTCTACGTATCTCCTTTAAACATGAGCCAAGGTGTGGCTGTGTGATGTCAGCATGTTTTGGTCCCCTGGATACAGAGGAGCCCCAGGGATTTGTGGACCCCATGCAAAGATCTCACACTGGGCCCCACCATCCCGCCAACCCTGAAAATAAAATAACACTGTGCAGACAAGCATGCATCATTCTGCATACAGTGGACATCACTGTTTGATGCAAGACTAAGTACGTTTACATGCATACTAATATTCCGGATCAAAACCATCATATTCTGTTTGGACATTCTGAATTTAATATTTTCTGATTAAGCCGTGTGGGATATGCTGATATTATTCAGGTTGTAGGAGCAGTGTTTGGACATATATACAGCACACTGAGAATATGCAACTCAATTGTGTTGTTTGTTTTTTTTTTGGCAGTTTGCAGTAGAGGTCTTCGCGGGTCGGATTTTTCAGTCCCGCTCCCGCCCGCGCCCGCATTGTGCAGTCACGCTCGCGCCCGCAAAGAATTATGATTTTCTGTCCCGCTGCCGTCCGCGCCTGCCATATTTTGTCCCACTCCCGCCCGCAAATCCCGCATGATGCAGATGTTCGTGTTATTTCTTAGAAAAGTTCTTGTCTTGACACAGCGTGATGGTGCCCCACCCCCTACTTAGATGGATTTGAGCATAAATATCTACAGCTCACGTTCACGTTTGTTATTGTTTACCTTGTTTCTGAATTCAGTATGTAGTGTCTCTAATAATAATAATTAGTGCTGTCAAGCGATTAAAATATTTAATCGCGAATCACACATTTTTATCACATGAGAAACCATTGCAATTCTCTGATCAGCATAAAAAAGTGAATAGGCTTGCTTTGTACCAAGGGTGGTGTTTTTTTATTTATTTATTGCAAAGCAGAGCTAACAAGAGGAGTGAACTTCACTCTTCTTCCACTTCAGTCAGTGAAGTGATTTCCTGCTTGAGTTAGTCTACAGCTCTATCAGAGAGACAGGTTACACAGTGACGGTAGGCTTGACATGCTTGATTATAATATAAAGTACACTATTATATTAACTTGTTCGTTGATAAATATTGCATTGAATCTGATCTTTACTGTTTCATCTCACTTAACACATTTCGTACTTTTACACTTTTTCTGCCTGTTGATGCGTCGCGCTGTCCAATCAGAGGCGGCCAAATTTGCATATTACAGGAAGGATTTCTGGGATAGCATTGAGTTTACAGGCGCTGTCTTCTTAAAACTGAATAAATATTTAAAAAGAGCCAAATGAGCCAGTCTTTTGAACGGCTCTTTTCAAAGAATGGATCACAAAGATGCGGATCCCATCAAAGAGCCATAAATCCCATCTCTACTAGTTTCAAAAGCTTATGAAAAACCTACATCATGTCAGAGTGTTAATCTCGCGATAAAAAAAATTAACGCCGTTAAAATTGAGTCAAGTTAACGCGATAATAACGCGACATTTTTTACAGCACTAATAATCTCATCTCATTATCTCTAGCCGCTTTATCCTTCTACAGGGTCGCAGGCAAGCTGGAGCCTATCCCAGCTGACTATGGGCGAAAGGCGGGGTACACCCTGGACAAGTGGCCAGGTCATCACAGGGCTGACACATAGACACAGACAACCATTCACACTCACATTCACACCTACGGTCAATTTAGAGTCACCAGTTAACCTAACCTGCATGTCTTTGGACTATGGGGGAAACCGGAGCACCCGGAGGAAACCCACGCGGACACGGGGAGAACATGCAAACTCCACACAGAAAGGCCCTCGCCGGCCCTGGGGCTCGAACCCAGGACCTTCTTGCTGTGAGGCGACAGCCCTAACCACTACACCACCGTGCCGCCCCAGCACTAATAATAATAAAAGACAGGCGAGCACGTAATTCCGAGTGGAAATTTGGTATATTTATTGTTCAGCCATACAAAACATTAGGCTAACCCAGTTTACATTTGTTAAGCATTTCTAACTAGAATATCCTATAGAATACCCTATAAGCATGGCATATATAAATGTTATAACAAAACACAGTCCTAGCCTACTTATCACAGCAAGCAAAGGGCAGCTGATTTCCATCCGCGTCGTACACGAGTGAGAACGACTTCCAAATGTCCGATTTCAGGACTCTTGACTTTTTAACGGTAAATGTACCTCTTTTTAAAGCAGCACTTACTTTTGAAGCACTGTGAGATTCAGTAAAGGAGCTCTGCTCTTCTGCCATGATCGGAGATCTCAAACACGGAAGAGGAAAAGAATCGAGAAACGAACAAGAGATATTTATCCTCTCCTGGATCAGAATCAGAATCATAATTCTGATGACCAGCTCATCTAAGGTGTCATTGAGGCATCATGTTAGTGTGGGTCACTGGAGGCTGGGTGTGAACGGTGAGTCATTAGAGTGATCAAAGGATATCCCGTTAGGGTGATCAATGGCAAATTTAAGATGCCATTCCTCACTCAATCTGGCAATCTGACTCTCTCTGCAAATTTAGGCATCTTAAAATGTTTTTATTAATGCCAAATAAAATGTCCAGCACAAATTATATATGATGGACATAAATTAATAATTTATAAATTTTATTTCAAACACGTTTTTCGTTAGTGGGACTGCAGCTTATCATGGCTCCCGCCCGCGCGTGCATATGTGCACTCCCGCTCCCGCCCGCGCGTGCATATGTGCACTTCCGGTCGCGCCCGCAATGAGCTTTCAAAATTTGTCCCGTGCCGCACTGCTTTGCGGCGGGTCCCGCGAGTCCCGCGGGACTCCCGTGGGAGTGCAGGGCTCTAGTTTGCAGCACACAGCCTCAACCAGCGAGACAGTCGGAGTATGTAAACGCATGGTTCCCAAGGGTCCTTGAAAGTTTGTGAATTAGTAACTCCTGCATGCACATGATGTTGACTGTCATGCAACTTGCACATTGTTTTGCTGTGCTGCATTAGAGAAGGCAAGAGACCACAGAGTCTACCATTCCTGTAACAGTACAATTGAGAAGTCTTGACACGTTCAAGCCGGTCTCTCTCTGTTTAATTGCTGACCGTGAGCTTTTGTAAAGCCTGCTAGTTCTCGTTCTACAAATTCTTAGTGTTGTAACAGTAATGAACCTTAATCCGTGTCTCAAACTATACCGTATTGGGTTCTTGAATTTGATGGAATCGGGCCTTGAAAAGTCCTTGAATTTAATGTTGAAGAATATTTTGTAAACATGGTGAATGATACCATCTAAAAGAAATGTGCTAAAAGTCATATGTTTTACCGTTTAAATGTAAATTTAATGGTAAAAGTCTTTGAACTTAATGTATAATTTAAGTTATATTTAACCTTTTCAGTTAAAAACTGCATTTATAGAATGATATAACAACCAAGAGAATAAAACCAACAGTATCCCTGTGTCTGAAATAGCTCACTCGTTCACTACTCCCTATATAGGGAATTAGTATATAGAGGACACTATTGTGAAATTGGCAAAATGGAAAAAAATAAAAATAAAACCCGCTTTTGGACACTAGTCAGTCACGCTGGTATTTACGCCATTACTGTCGCACAATTAAAACGTGCCAGATCAGCCGGCTGGTGGGTTTTCAAAATAATAAATGCATATTATACTGAGCATATTTCCCACATTTAATCAATACAAAGTACAGGTAGTCATCGACTTATGACTGTGTTTGGTTACGACTGACCGGTCGTAAACCAATCTGGTCGTAAGTCGGCCTATGTTAAATGAACGTCAGTATATTGTGATGATGTAATCATCTTAAAGTCTTATTTTATCAACATTTTTCTTATTTCATTACCTTGGCTCATTATTTGGTTTAAGTCAAACACTGCATACTCAGGGGTGAAAGTAACTTTTATTTCCTGCCAGTATATTATTTTGAGCTATAGTGCGCGCGCCGAAAAATACACCTAATTATTTATTATTGTCTACTTATCAAGCATTCACTAGGACTTCTTATCACTCAGTAGTACTAGTATAGTACTTTTATCACACTATCACTCTTTCATCCACCTGTATCAGTTTTTGATTATAAATAAATTGCAAACACACAATTTCAACAACACAATCGTTTTATTTACATTTTTTTTAGCTGAACAGTTGAAAACTTACTTTTCATTTTGGACATTGGACACAGAACAGTGTAACAGAACAGAAAAGTGAAAGTTACTTTGATTACCAGCTGCGCACGTTATAGCACAAGATCTGGTTAAGCCGTACGCGCGCTGTAGCTCGCTCGTTGTTTGTCCAGCAAAACACTGCACACATAATAGAAGAGGCTGGATGCAGTGTTGCCAGATTGGGTGGTTTTAAGTGCATTTTGGCAGGTTTTGAACATATTTTGGGCTGGAAACCGTCAGCAGTATCTGGCAACACTGGCTGGATGTTGGGCGCTGCCGGGAGCTGGGGCGGAAACTGTTGTACGCTCAGCTGGGAAACGCTTGCCAGTCATAACCAGACGGTCATAAAGTCGATCGGTCATAAGTCGACGACTACCTGTACCTGCGTCTTTCAGTTCTTTTAACTCAAGGCTGAATACTTTCTTCTTTGCCGCTGCCTTTTATTAAATCAAATTTGAAACTTTTTTATTTGATTTCTTTCAGCGTGACTGCAATGCATGATGGGATGTATATTGCTTTGGTTAGTGACCATCGGTTGTACACTACTTTTTGTGATGCATTGTGGGATACTTTGAGTGCACTATATAGGGTGTAAATAATCCTCACTAAGGTTTCGGACAGCACTACAAAATGGCGTCCCCACTATTTACTGCACTATATAGTGAGTCGGGAGTGATTTCGGACACCGGGTATGTTTTTTTGTTTTTTTTTTAATTAAGTCAACACACCAACTAGAAAATAAGCAGCTGTAAAAGTGGAATAGGAAATGAAAAGGCCTGATGGTGGCGCTAGAGAAAAGGTTAAGTGATCACCAAATCAGTAGGTTTGACATGTCATTCAGCACAATGCTGCTCACCACCTCCTCCTTCAGTTAGGAGCGGGGCTGGTTCATTGGTATGGGGAACGGGAGACGGGCTGCTGAAGCTGTATCTGTCGGGACTGGGCAGCTGATTTTAGAATGAAAAACTTGCTGAAAGTTTGTTTGCATTGATTGTATGTTGACTAAAAGAGAAACAAAATGCCAACAGTCAGGGGAAGAAAAATGGTATTTCACTGTGGATTAGGTTAATTACTAGGTTAATTTTCACCGTTAACAGACTACACCCATGTTTCTTTGTGAAAAAATGGGTGACGCTACCCTTTTTTTTTTTTTTTTTTTTCTCTCCTGTCTTTTTTTTTTTTTTCCCCCTTTGGGAAGCTGAGACATAATGCTCCACCAGCAGTCTTTACTTGCTGCTAACAAGTAACTTTCACCCCCGGTTTGGGGCCAGAACCAAACCATTTCCTGTAAAGGGGAGGGGGTAGTTGATCTCGTTCAAGGATAGAAATGTATATAAGCCTATAAAAATTCTAAGGAAAATAATAAACAGCAACAAGATGTAGAAAAATAAGGAAAAAGTCAGCAGCATGTTAAAATATGTAAATAATACTCCGTTTAACAGCTGTAACATCAGTATTGCAGTCTACAAGAAATTTAAAGTCAGTAAAAATGATAATTTTGGGGTAAGAAGCCTCCGACACAAGGGAATAAGTCTAAAGGCGTGTTGACTCGGAGTGTTTTACTTTCTGAGGGATGAGATGAAAAGATTGATTGATTTGCCACAGGCAGGAACGACTTCCTGTGACGTTCTTTGATGCATTTCGTTAAAATCGGTCTTTCAACTTTTCTTGTACTGAATGTACTCCTGTACTGGACCATCACGTCATGGAATGAGCGAGTCATGTTGTCCAAGATGCCATGTAACTGGGACAGCATCATTCTCGCTGACACAACCACCAGAGAGTCCAGCAGTCTACTTTTTGCCAAAAGAAAAAGGAACCATTTAGTTTTATTAGTGTATAGTTGAAAATAAAATATTTTATGAATGATGGGCCACTAATTTAATATTAAAAAACAAGCAAACAAAAAAAAAACCCTAATCTTCCAATAATTTTAATCTCCCTGTCAGTCGCAGGCCCTTAGAATCATCCTACCTCCCTAAGTCTAACTCTGCAGTGTCCATAAACCAAAAAAAAAAAAGACTCTGCTCTCTCAGGACATTGCTGCGTGTCTTTCTTTCCACCTGCTTGATTTGCCTAATGCAAACCAAGTTATTATAGTTATTTAAATGACATGCTGGTGGTGCACACCACTGTCAAGTATTGCAGGTTATTATTGTTTTATCAATGAAGGCAGTACAGTAGTAATAATTACAGCAGATATGCGTGCACATTCAAATTCAAAGTTCTAGCGCTCATGGTAATTGTAGTTCTCAGTACCTGGTGTGTTTTTAATAGCAAACATTTCCCATGTATCCAAGCGCCTCCTCTAGAAAAGTGACAGCTAAAGTTGGAAATGAAACCCAACCTGTAATGTCACTTATTCTCTGTAAGGATACAGAAACAACACTTGAGTCGTAATGGAGTATCAAAGCAAGAGGCGTCGGAAAGAAAACCCAGATGGCAATGTGGTCAACAGTAGTCATGAGTCAGGTTTCAGCAAGAGGAAAAAGTCTCTAATAATACTAGTGCTAATGTTAACATCAACTTTCCAGTGTTTTAAAGACATTCTTCTGGCTAATTTAATTCATAACCAAACTCAACAGCAAAACCACTCAATCAGATGTTAGTTGTGGCATATAAATCATTGTAAAGCAATTTTTAAACTCGCCAGATCGGTTTCTCATGCAGAAATCACTTGCCTTATTGTCCGTCCTTAGCAATAATAGCTGTAACATGGAGACAGTAGCAGCACAAAGTAGTGTAATTACCTCACATTCGAGACATGGCTATGTTTCACAGATCCCTGGCTGATGTCGAACCACTGTTTGAAAAACAGTGTTAGATTATTACATTGACGTTGATGAGAAGTGTAAAGTTCTGCTGGTATGTGGATTTGCAGGATGGACGGGTGTGAACGAGCGCACTTTCATCGCCGTGAAGCCGGATGGTGTCCAAAGGAGGCTAGTAGGAGAAATCATCCACCGCTTTGAGAGAAAGGGCTTTAAACTAGTTGGCCTGAAATTCCTGCAGGTAAGAAAAACCCTGAAACTTATAGCGCCTGTGAGTTTACACATACCGGTAAAAGCCATGCTTCTAGGCTGGCATGATGTTACTAGCAAAAGCCCAAAAGGGGTGAGCCTATGTACTAAGCACTTTTTAAAATTATCATTAATTTAAAAAAAAGACTTGTATGGGTTTTGATGTTGTACCAATTTCATATTACTGACTCCTCTGTAAAAAGGTTGAAGCTTGTGGTTTTAATCCCCCGCTGGCCGAAAGACCTGAAGGGGGATTATGTCGTGGCGATGTCCGTCCCAGGAAAGGGTACTCAACTTCTGAGATCAACTCTTCTCACAATTTTTAGAGGAATTTTACAAAACTTCGCAGAAGGCTTTGTTATAGGACAGTAATGCGCATATTGCAATTTCGTTTGCAATGTATTGTAGCTAGGGATGGCGAAAACTAAAAAAAAATCTTGACCGACCACCGAGCCTCATTAGCCGGTTAAAGTCGGTTAACCTATGAGTTTAAACAGGGATGCAAATGGCGCGCCTTTTAGCGGATGCCGCCTTTTTCACGGCTGAATCGTGCAAAGATCCGATTTTTTTGGGGGGGGCGTTGGAGTGTCTGAATAATTTCATCAGAGTAAATTCTGTATGCTCAAAGGAAGGCAATCGGATCTGCACGATTCAGCCGTGAAAAAGTCGGCATCTGCGCCTTTAGTTTGTGTGGAGAGATATGATCTGCAGTAACATGCATTGTTGGCTACAGACCGAAACATACTTTCAGAATGCACTGGCCAAGGCAGGACTAAACTCGATGTGCCTTCTAATAATAATTAAAAAAAATAATAATAATTTGTAAGCTAAAAAGCCTGTCTCTACACTTTTTTCTTTTGCCGAGTGGCAGCTGTGTTCAACTGGGGCGGGACATGACTGAATGGGTGTTTCTGATTTATTAGCGGTCTTTAACTGGGGCGGGAGGGCGGGACATGACTGAATGGGTGTTTCTGATTTGTCAGCTGTCTTTAACTGGGGCAGGAGGGCGGGACATGACTGAATGGGTGTTTCTGATTTGTCAGCTGTCTTTAATTGGGGCAGGAGGGCGGGACATGACTGAATGGGTGTTTCTGATTCATCAGCTGTCATCCTTACACCGCATGGCATGCCCCAAGCGTTTACAACACAGAATTCCAAGTCCTACGCTCCAAAATCGGCAGCTTCAAAAAGATTGATTTTTTTTTTTTTTTTTTTAACCGACAACCAAAAAAAATTAACCGGTTGACGCTGATTCGGTCAAACGGTCATCGGTTAACATCCCTAATTGTAGCGAGGGATATTGTGCTCTCAGAGCCCTCTTAAGAGGTGCCAGTAATTCTGGATTTAGATTGCAGCCTCCCCCCACAATCTAGATCATCCCATCAAGAACTTTGTGTGCCCTATCACAAACCTGTGTGTGTTTTATTTGTTGTTCAGGCTTCTGAGGAGCAGTTGAGGGAACACTACTGGGAACTGAGAGAGAAGCCGTTCTACAAAGGCCTTGTGAAATACATGAGCTCTGGGCCTATTGTAGCAATGGTAAGACACAGACGTTCTTCAATATATCTATAATAAACTATAAAAATTAATAAACTATAGTTTATTAATCTGCTCCTCCATATTTGATTCTCTAATTGTGTTGTGCTCTACAGCATGTTTATGATTTTTTTTTTTTTTTTGTGATCCACCACAATCTGTTAAAACTTACACAGGTATGGCAAGGCCTGGATGTTGTGAAAACCTCCAGAAAGATGCTCGGAGAGACAAACCCTGCCGACTCTCTTCCAGGAACCATCCGAGGAGATTACTGTGTGGAAGTGGGCCGGTCAGTCACACTGCTAATTAATATTAAAGTGTAGCTACTGGGGCTGGGTACCAAAGTATGCACTATACTAGAGAAGTGGACAAATAACTAGATTGTGTCTGGGCTGTTAGGGTTTTTCTGCCCAGTGGGCAGGTAGCCTGCTGATGTACATTTGAGGTCTGAGGTTTACATACACTTATCATGGACATGAATCTCATGCCGATATGGTATGGCGATTTACTGACACAACACAAGTGATGCATAACTCTTCTTCTTTCGGCTGCTTCTGTTAGGGGACGCCACAACGGATCTGTTCCACATATTTGATTTGGTTTTACATGGGATGCCCTTACTGACGCAGCCCTCCCCGATCTGTCTGGGCTTAGGACTGGCACTAAGGTGGTGTTTACATTAGACCGTATCCGTCTCATTTTCGTCGCGGATGCACTGTCCGTGCACATTAAAACGCCGGGAAACGACTCCACAGGCGGAACAACTTGAATCCACCAGGGCCCACGTATTCAACCCAGTTCGTATCTGATCCGGTGCTGTGTAAACATTGAGGAACGAGGAAACGCAGTGCTGAGCTCTAGCTGACGTCGTCATTGGACAACGTCACTGTGACATCCACCTTCCTGATTCGCTGGCGTTGGTCATGCCACGTTGGTCATGTGACGTGACTGCTGAAAAACGGCGCGGACTACAGGAAACGACACACAGCGGCTCAGTCCCGAATCACTGCTCGTGCGCTTCACTCGCGCGCTCTGTGAGCTGCGCAGGGCCGGAGTGCGCACCCTCCAGAGGGCACTCGCTGTTCAGGGCGGAGTGATTTGGAGCGCAGGAGGAAGCGCTGAGCCACACTGAGGTTTATTTACACATTTCAACTTATTTACCTCCTTCAGGCGCTTAAACTCAGTGAGAACATGAACATCACAGCCAGGTGTGTTTATCTGCTGGAGAAGGTGTTCACTTGCCATCCTTCTACTTGCAAGTGGTGAGTGACTTGCGCATGCCCGATATGCACTGGGATCATGTGACGTGCCGTCTAATTAGTCATGTGATTAGCGTATCCGTGTATTGGCGTTGCTGTGTGCACACGAATCGTTTTAAAAACGTTAATCTGATGATCCGCTGATACGGTCTAATGTAAACACCACCTAAGTATGCACTGGCTTGTGCAACCCCTAATTAGGGATTTTACCTAATCTGCATGTCTTTTGAAGTGGGAGGAAACCCACACAGGCACAGGGAGAACATGCAGACTCCACACAGAAAGACCTCTGTCGGCCGTGAGGTTCGAACCCGGAACCACCTTGCTGCGAGGCGACAGTGCTAACGACGGTGCTGCTTGTTTTGTGCAGTACATTATTTTACATTTTCTTTAAAAACATTTCTAATGTAGAATCTGCTGGCTGGCTACATAGTCATGCGTTCACTGGGAATATTATATTTATTGATTTTGCATCCCTTAGTCAGCGTTAATGCACTAAACTAACTTAATACATTTATTACAATTTATTAGGTAACAAGATACTGGGCAACACTTTGGAGCTTTGACGTGCACAGTGGGATCGCTAATCAACTTATTTGTCTATCCATGCCTCATATTCCCTAAACCACAAAAATCCCATTGTTTTTTTTAAGTGATTTCAGGAAATGCTAGGTTGAATAAATTATTCAAATGAATAATTGATTAATTTGAAATGTGTTTGAGAGCTTTTTTTTTTTTTAACCACTAATGGGGAAATTTTGCAGAGACTGTTTCCTGAGAACTTTGGATGCACTTTGGGCAATTTAATTCTTATCCATGCTTTCATCTTGTATCTTTTAAACCAGGCCTCAGAATCAGTTTTTTGTTTTTTTAAAGATATGACATGTGGGACAAATTACAAAATAGTAGCTTAATATGTCCTGGCGAGTCCTCATTAAACTGGTGCATGTTTTGTGTTGCAGGAACATTATCCATGGCAGTGACTCCGTGGAGAGTGCTCAGAGAGAAATCTCCCTGTGGTTCAAAGAGCACGAGCTCATCTGCTGGGAAGAGGGCACGGAGCACTGGATCTACGCATGATGCCCTCCATTTCCCACATCTACACACAGCATTGTGGCCTGATATACAGTATATGTAGCAATACGAAATTGTTTGTTTCCTGAAGTACAGTTCGACAGAATTGGTACAAAAGCTTGAATTTCTTGTGGCACTTCTAGGAAAGCGCTAGCAGGTATGGCAGAGCACTCTGTACTTGGAGCACTCTCTTTGAAAGAAGTCTTATTGCTGTTTTGAAAGGTTAAAATATTGATTAGTAGTTAAATGCATGCTGTTTCCTTTGCAATGTTCAAAACGTACAATGAAGTGTCATCTTGTTTTTTTTTTTCCCCTAGATGGAAGTAGAAACACTTGTAGTAGAGAACCTGGGTTAGATCTGTATGTGTATATAATTTAGGACAGGCTAACTCAACTATTATAGGCTAATTGTGTGCCAAAATCGCTATCCGGGGCGAACAGGGTGAAAATTACCAATCCAAGATGGCTGCCGGTAGCCATATTGAAAAAAAAATCAATTTTTGAACCACTCACCACAGAAGTATGTGCAATACTTCATTTTATGGGTTTTTGGGTATGGGGAATCCATTAGTGACGACATTTTCATGATTCAAGGAAACCAGTGATGGGCAAGGTTAAAAAAAAAACCACACCAAAAATTGGTGTTTAACAGAAAACATGAGAAAAATAGAATAACCCTATCTCAAACATGAAATCATGGAATTGGGAGACCTGTGCACATAATTTAGGAGAGTATAAGAAAGCAAGCATTTGATTAATATAAAGAAATTGTATTTTCAACCATACTATTATGATCAATGGAATGTTAACTTGGTGAAAAATACAAAACATTACTTTAGTAGGCAGCAATATCTTGAAAGCCTAAATGTTTAACAGCCAACAATACAACTTTTAACATCACGTTATTACTGTTTGTGTCGCATAAACCAGGGGTCAGGAACATGAAAAGTAAGATGATAATAATAATACCGGCGGCCATCTTGGATTGATAATTTTCATGCTGTTTGCCGTGGATAGCGATTTTTGGCACACATCCGAAGTTATTCCTTGGCGTCAAATTAGTCTATAACAGTCAAGTTATCCTCTCCTAAATTATGTGCACACCTGTCTAGACTATTAATGCTATAGAATATTTATCTTCAGCTCATTCATCAAGGGCCTGTTAGTCATTCATCAGCTTGCGTTTAAATGCTGACGACTGTTACATATCGAGTTCTGGATGTGAATAATTGCAGATTTAAGCCAAAAAAATGATCTAATACTTGAGTAATGTAGAATTTATAACCTTGACCAAAATGTACTGTATGTATTTAACAGTCTCAGAAGGAAGGCTTATGCTAATATGAGCCATTGACCACGCCCCTCAGCAACTTTATTAAAGCTATATATGTTTTTAAACTTTAGGAAAAGAAAACGCCAGTTTTGTTTCAGTATTGCTCGAGGCCTCTTGTAGATCCTGAAGTGTATGTGTTATTGTATGTACGAACGACAAAAGCAATAATGAGCTGAGTGAGCTTGTTCACCTTACAGGGCTTACACTTGTGCTGTTTTTGCACTAGCTTTCACTTTTTAGCTCGTCTGACCATAAGGCTGATGAGCTGTTGCCGTGGCGTCCGTCGTCCACAATTCAGTTAAATCGTATCTCCTCAGTCAGTTCTCCACGGATTTCTGTTCCAATTGTTTCATTTCAAAGAACTCATCACTCCGCACAAAACTTGGTCGTTGTTTTGTCAAATTATTTTGCTTAGGAGTTACTAATTAGGCCAAATTAACAAATTTTCCAGGCCTCTCACTAGAATTTTTTTTTTTTTTCCTCATCCGATTCCAGTTTTGGGTAACTCTTCCCATGAGGAACAAAACTTACTTTGTTGATTTTCTTGTTGTAAATTTGTGTACAACTTTTTTCAGTTAAATCATATCTCCTCCCTCAGCTCTGATTGTTTCATTTGAAAGAACTAATCCTTCTCCACAAAACTTGGTCATTGTATTGTCAAATTTTTGCGAACGAACTGCTAATTAGGTCAGCTTCATGAATTTTAGGACTTCTCTTTAGAATGATCTCCTCTCAGTTCTGATCGATGTTTTGGGTCGAGCTTCCCTTGGGGAACAAAACTTGATCGTTTTCTTGTTAACAACTTGTTTACAACTTTTTGTTTACTTTCAGTTAAACCGTGTCTCCTCTCTCAATGGATTTCAGTTCTGATTGTTTAATTTGAAAGAACTGGCCCTTCTGCACAAAACTTGGTCATTGTATTGTCAAATTTTTGCTAACAAATGAGTAACTAGCACTACGTTCACGCTGCAGGCTGAAGTGACTCAAATCCGATTTTTTCGCCCATATGTGACCTGTATCCGATCTTTTATTGACAATATGAACGACACAGATCCGATTTTTTTCAAATCCGACCCAGGCCGTTTGGATATGTGGTCCTAATTCCGATTCCTATCCGATCTTTTCATATGCGACTTCAGTCTGAACCGCCAGGTCGCATTCATCCGACTTACACGTCATCAACAAGCCACAAACGTCACTATTCTGCGCTGAAGTAGGCGGCGGGTCTCTCAAAAAAAGTTACAAAAACATGGCGCATGACACGTTCCTTTGAACGGAGGTTGCAGTCACTACCCCGCAGAACGCCTGAGCCAAAACCCTTGTCCTCTTCCTTCTCAACCTCCTCCTTAACATCAGGCTATTGTGCATGTTCTGGCTCCGTCGCAACAACTGCATCATCGCCAGGTACTCCATGCTGGCTACTGTCATACACAGGAAACTTTAGGTTACTTCCGTAAACACTGGCCGTGCTCACTGCGTGTGACGTCGTCGTATCCTGCAATGCGCATGCGGAACACTTTTAGGTCGCTTTTCGTTCATACTGAGGATCACATACAAGTCGCATATATTTGTTAATGTGAACGACCTCACAAAAAAATCAGATTTCACAAAAAAAATCGGAATTGAGCATTAAGCCTTGCAGTGTGAACGTAGCATAGGTCAACTTCACAGATTTTCGTCTGACTAGAATTGTATCTCATCATGCAAATTCAGTTCTGATTGACGTTTTGGGTCGATCTTCTATTGAGGAACAAAATTTAGTCTTTTGTTGAGTTTCCTGATGTAAACGATTTGTCATGGAAGTTGCTCCTCTCTCACTCATGTTTCAGTGGTAATGGTTGTTTTGATGGCAGGCCAGATGAGCTGCTACGTCCTTGACGTTCTGGTCTTTTTCTTTTTTTTAACTACATGTTTTAGTTTCTTGTGCTCTGCTCAAGCGTGCTTTTTATTTTATAACAAAGGGTTTTCTAAAGCTGTTCACTTTTTGTACATGTTCCACGACAGTACATAAGTTATGATCCTCAAGTTCCTTGGAAGGCCATGTAACACATGGAAATGTTATTACTCAAGGTGTATCAGGTTAAAGGAAATAAAGAAGCTACTGAAAACATTGTTTTAACGTACACCAGAAATGGCTACAAGAGGATCACACGAGTAAATCTTTTTTCAGAGCACGAATATGTTTAATATTTAACCACACATGAGAACATTATATTGTTACATACAGAGGATCAGATCAGCCGTTTATCAACAGTCATGTAAACCAGCAGCCAATCATAGACCCCAACTTCTGCGTGACTCTCAAAACCCAGTCGACTCTGAACATACAGCCAGCTCACAGCTTACCTGATGAATACGTCTTACTTTCTGTATGTTAATTTAGAGTGGTGTTGTCCGTGACTTTTTTTTTTTTTTGAACCAGGTCTCCTTCAGATGTGCTTCTTTTTGTCATCTTAGTTCCTGAGCCATCATTTATCTCCCTTTCATTCAATCACTCTCCTAAAATGACACTAAGTTGTATGTACTGAGCCTCAATATTTACACCTTTATACACATCCCTTGTTTTTTCTCCGCCATCCTCCTTATTACATCATATAAACAAAATTCCTAAATAAGGATCATATAACCCAAAGATCTCTGCAAACCCTTTTAACCAATCACAGCTCCTGATCCTTATTCCCCGTGGAATAAAAGCAGCCATCCAGTGAGCTGTGAGCTGGTGGACCCATCGTGCAAGAGCATGTTTATACATTTGGCAAAAAAAAAAAAACCTGGGTTATTTTGAGAAAGGTAGTTGTATCGAATGTGTGTATAATTGCCGTTCAGCTGTAAAATGTAGAAGTCTTGTTGTTTGCAGTGGAGTTAAGGGCAGTCACAGGGGCAAATCAGCCAACATACAGGGGATAGTTACAATTCAGGGGTGGTAAATACAGGCCTTAGGGGGTCGTTACAGAGCTTACATACAGAATTTAAGGGGCATTGTTAGGAATACACAAGGTTTCATAGAGAATATTTGGGGCCAAAAGTTACAAGATGGGGAGTGCAGGCATAACATGTCTGATAGCATTACTCAGGGACATATGACACCTGCCAAACAATGATATGGCTCCTCTCAGCTTTATCCAACGTTGGCTTAATCTGAGGGGCTTCACCATCTGCCTCTTCAGTCTCATCATCCTCACCATCACCTGAAATAAAAATGAACAGAGTTAGAGAAGCAGGTTTGGGACCAGCACGAATGGCTGAAATGCCTTTGAGCAAGGCCCCCAACTGCTGCTCCGGGTGTAGTGTACATCTGCTAAATGCCTGTAATATAATAATTGCTCTGCTGCCACATGCAGTTTAAAGGGGAACTGAAGTCATTTTTAAACTTGCTTTAAAGGTCCCATGGCATGAAATTTTCACTTTCTGAGGTTTTTTAACGTTAAAATGAGTTCCTCTGACCTTCTTAAGTCACCCCAGTGGCTAGAAATTTCATAATGTGTAAACCAAACTATGCCCAACATTTGAGAATGGCACGTCAAAACGGCGCGTTGATAAACTCTTCCCTTGCCTACGTCAGCAAGGGAGATGATCCCCACGCCCCCCCTCTGGATTCCCACCCACTGTATGGATTGCCCGCCCAGCTCAAAAGTTGCCACCAAACATGGAAGTTGCGCTGTACATGGATGTGACAACACAGAAAAGAGTCTGTTTTTACTGCCGACGGGAGAGCCCCTGAAGACGCAGTGGCTTAATTTTATTTACTCCAATAATACACCGTCGAGTCTATCTAAGACGGTGTATGTTTGTCGGAAGCATTTTCCTGATGAATGTTTCCACAACTTGGGACAGTACAGGGCAGGTTTTGCACATCAACTGTCACTGAAGCCTGGGTCCGTACCAAGCATCCCTGCCGCATCAGCCACAAACACCGAACAAGTAAGTGTATAACTGTTAAGTCGTTTTGCCGTGTTTTAAAATCGGTGCCACGTTAGCCTTGCAATGGCTACATTAGCTGTGCAGCTAACCGCTTCCTGCAGTTAGCCAGGTACTCTGCGCTACAAAACCAAAAAGCATGCAGCATGCTCTGTTATAATAGCCAATCAAAACAGTTTTTACAAAGACACCCACATTCTTTTTTTTAAGTCACTCGTTCATTTTATGTTTGTTTGTTCAGTAAAAACCCAAACATTTGTTGAATTTATTTTATTTCCTCGCGTCACACCTTAATGACGTCAGTGCGCGGTATTTTTCCCTTCGTGGTTTGTTCCTTCTCTCTCGCCATAGTAAGACACCCACATCTGCTTGTTCTGACCCACTGGAGGTAGTGTCACAGTGCTGTTAGCCAATTAGAGGTAACACGTTTACATGTCATGAATATTAATGATAAGACCCGCCCCCACCCTCTACCCTTCCCCGCCTCCTGCTTCTCATTAGCAAAACGACGCACTGGGAAAAGCGCTGAAATGGGGCTTTCTCCCAGGAGGCTATATCTACGTGCCGAGGGTTCATTTCGAGAAAGGCTGCGGATATAACATCCGGAAACCTCCACGAGCCCGTTTAAAGCATCAACAAACCACCATGCCATGGGACCTTTAATTAACGTTATTCAATTACGTTTTCGGTTTTTAGTAACCTTATATCGTGACTCGTATTGGCAACTAATCACAATTTAATATTATACTTATCGGCCTATTCGGTTTTTAGCCATATTGAATTTAGTTTGTTTGGTCCACGGCAGGCGTCGCTTATCCACGCGATCTTCACGAGACTTCGAAACATGAAGTGTCAGCCAGGTGTCAGTGCCGCCATTTTGAAAACTGCTTTCCAAACGAAATATTGCACAAAAACGAGTTTAAATGATGGTTACTGACTACTTTTTTTTTTCAAACTTTCCTGATTGCTATCAAAACAAACAAAACTTCCGCCTTGATTCCGTCAGCATTCGAAAGAGGGCACAGGCATCTTTTGACAACGTTGGCAGACGTCGGTCACTTTGATTTCCGCTGTATGTTTTACTTCCGTCCTACGATGTCTCGGCGAATCTCGTTTCCGGCCATTGCTTTGACTGACATATTACATAGCATATTTCAAAACACTCATAACTTGCTATCAAAAATGCATTTCTATATTTAATAAAATGAGAAATAGAATTTAGATAAATTTGCCTTCAGTTCTCCTTTAATTAGGTATAATAAATATTTTATTCATTTAGACATCTATGACACCTCGCCACGTTCCTTCATTTTGTACTTTTGAAACCTCTGTAGTTTCAGATATGGCTTCAACAAATTTTCACGTTCTAATTGAATTTTTTTTTCAATCGAATCTTCAGATGAAGAAGGCGGCGGCGTGTATCCGCAGATGTATTAAAATGTGAAAGGTTGATTTTGGTGTGCTTTTGTGCCAGATAATGAAAAAGGAATAGTGAGTGCATTTAATATCCATCACCTTGTAAGCAGTCTCATCTCATATCATCTCTAGCCGCTTTATCCTGTTCTACAGGGTCGCAGGCAAGCTGGAGCCTATCCCAGCTGACTACGGGCGAAAGGCGGGGTACACCCTGGACAAGTCGCCAGGTCATCACAGGGCTGACACATAGACACAGACAACCATTCACACTCACATTCACACCTACGGTCAATTTAGAGTCACCAGTTAACCTAACCTGCATGTCTTTGGACTGTGGGGGAAACCGGAGCACCCGGAGGAAACCCACGCGGACACGGGGAGAACATGCAAACTCCACACAGAAAGGCCCTCGCCGACCACGGGGCTCGAACCCGGACCTTCTTGCTGTGAGGCGACAGCGCTAACCACTACACCACCGTGCTGCCCCTTGTAATGTATTTAATTGCAATCATAAACAGGTGTTCTGTTCTCATCCCAGGATGCTTATTTACAATGTACTTTTACTGAATGTCATTTTTGAAATCTACATCCAGGATTGAATGGAAAGGCAGCGAATGCGTTCAATAAACTTCTACCTATTATGCATCATAAATCCATCCGGCTGCGAACAAAAATGGCAATATATCAAGCCGTAGTGATCTCAACCTTACTATATGGTGCTGAAGCTTGGAATACTATCCTACAAGAAGAGAAGCGCTTAGCGGCTTTTCATACTAGATGTCTTCGCAGAATTCTTGGTGTGTCCTGGAGAGACCACATCTCAACTTCAGAGATGTTTGAAAGAACTGGTCAGGCTCCCCTAATTAATATCCTGTGACAGAAACAGCTATCGTGGCTCGGCCACATCGTACGCATGCCTCCAACACGCTTACTGCGCCGCTTGCTCCATTGGTTACCATCAGGACGGTGTTGTCCAGGCAGGCAACGCATGCGATGGAGCGACGTGGTCTCGAGACTTACAGGAGTCGGATATCTCATTTGAGGAGGCAGTGGTGGCAGCGCAGGACAGGAAGCAATGGCGATCCTTTGTGTTGGTGCTATGTGGGCGCGGCCCACTGCAGCAGTAAGTAAGTCCGGATTTCTGTAAAGCTGATTTGTGACAATGTCTACTTTTAAAAAAGTGTTACACAAATAAAACCAAACTCGACTGAATTAAAAAATTTAAAACAAAAGCAGCATGCAGGGGAAGCCATGGCCTAAAGGTTAGAAAAGCAGCTTTGGGACCAAAAGGTTGCTAGTTTGATTCCATGGACCAGCAGGAATGGCTGAAGTGCCCTTGAGCAAGGCACCAAACCTCCAACTGCTCCCCAGACTGCTCTGGGTGTGTTGTACGTCGATCTGGATAAGAGCATCTGCTGAGTACCATTAATTTAAAGTTCAACTCACAGTAGGATTTAGGACAGACTGCGCTACCCACTGCTTGTTCGTTCATCCATGTAACTGCTTTATATTAGAGCCTGTCCCAGGAATACTGGCTAATGGCCTAGTGGTTAGTGTGTCCGGCTCTCGATTGGGAGATCGCGAGTTCTACTTATGGTCGGGCAATACCAAAGACCATCATAAAAAATGGTACCTACTGCTGTCTGGCAAGGCACGCTGCAATACAGATGCGAGTGGGGAGTCAAACTCTCATGGTTACCAGAGGACTAGCCCCCCACTGTAACCCTAGCTATGTAATAGGTGAGAGGCCGAGGGCTATGGAAACGGAGATCGGCGCCGCCCTATGCGCCACATGGCGTGGGAAGGACTTTTGTCCCAGGAATGGGACACCAGTCCATTCATACAATTAAGGTAGCCAATCACCCATCGTCATGTTTTCCAGCGACTGGAGAACCTGCAGAACTCCATACCTTAAACCATGCTGCCCCACTACTTCAAACACTCTGGTAGTTCTGTGATTTTGTGCATCTCTCATGCCCCTTTTCCACCAAAGCAGTTCCAGGGCTGGTTCGGGGCCAGTGCTTAGTTTGGAACCGGGTTTTCTGTTTCCACTGACAAAGATCTGGCTCTGGGGCCAGAAAAACCGGTTCCAGGCTAGCACCAGCTCTTTGCTGGGCCAGAGGAAAGAACCGCTTACATCAGTGGGGGGGCGGAGTTGTAAAGATCAACAACAATAGCAAGACCGCCAAAGCCAACGTAACACCGGCTAACGTTAGCTCATAACAAAGGCTAACATAACCATCTTACATTCAATGTAAGTAAGAGTCAAAACGTTATTAGGTTATTACCTGTCTCCTAGAACGTAATCGCCATCCACTCAAAGCCTGTCAATCAACACAAACATATAGACCCCTTCGCAGTAAACGTCATTCATACGTAAGAGGAAATTGCGCGCGCAGCCTGGACTCAAAAAAGACTCAGAAATGCCTAGTTGTTGTGTTGTCGGGTGTCAGAATTGTAGCAGTGATGGGGTTAAAATGTACAGAATTCCAGCAGGATCTCACCCATTCCAAAAAAATCGCCGACGTCTATGACTACAAGCCATCAAACATGTAGACTGGGATGAAAGCACGATCAAAAATGCGCGGGTTTGCAGCGCCCACTTCATCACAGGTAAGATCAGGCTACAGTGGTGCTTGAAAGTTTGTGAACCCTTTAGAATTTTCTATATTTCTGCATAAATATGACCTAAAACATCATCGGATTTTCACACAAGTCCTAAAAATAGATAAAGAGAACCCAGTTAAACAAATGAGATAAAAATATTATACTTGGTCATTTATTTATTGAGGAAAATGATCCAATATTACATATCTGTGAATGGCAAAAGTATGTGAACCTTTGCTTTCAGTATCTGGTATGACCCCCTTGTGCAGCAATAACTGCAACTAAACATTTGTGGTAACTGTTGATCAGTCCTGCACACCGGCTTGGAGGAATTTTAGCCCATTCCTCCATACAGAACAGCTTCAACTCTGGGATGTTGGTGGGTTTCCTCACATGAACTGCTCGCTTCAGGTTCTTCCACAACATTTAGATTGGATTAAGGTCAGGACATTGACTTGGCTATTCCAAAACATTAACTTTATTCTTCTTTAACCATTCTTTGGTAGAACGACTTGTATGCTTAGGGTTGCTGTCTTGCTGCATGACTCACCTTCTCTTGAGATTTAGTTCATGGACAGATGTCCTGATATTTTCCTTTAGAATTTGCTGGTATAATTCAGAATTCCTTGTTCCAACAATGATGGCAAACCATCCTGGCCCAGACGCAGCAAAACAGGCCCAAACTGTGATACTACCACCACCATGTTTCACAGATGGGATAAGGTTCTTATGTTGGAATGCAGTGCTTTCCTTTCTCCAAATATAACGCTTCTCATTGAAACCAAAAAGTTCTATTTTGATCTCATTTGTCCACAAAACATTTTCCAATAGCCTTCTGGCTTGTCCACATGATCTTTAGCAAACTGCAGATGAGCAGCAATGTTCTTTTTGGAGAGCAGTGGCTTTCTCCTTGCAACCCTGCCATGCACACCATTGTTGTTCAGTGTTCTCCTGATGGTGGACTCATGAACATTGGCTAATGTTAATGTGAGAGAGGTCTTCAGTTGCTTAGAAGTTACCTTGGGGTCCTTTGTGACCTCGCTGACTATTACACACCTTGCTCATGGAGTGATCTTTGTTGGTCAACCACTCCTGGGGAGGGTAACAATGGTCTTGAATTTCCTCCATTTGTACACAATCTGTCTGACTGTGGATTGGTGGAGTCCAAACTCTTTAGAGATGGTTTTGTAACCTTTTCCAGCCTGATGAGCATCAACAACGCTTTTTCTGAGGTCCTCAGAAATCTCCTTTGTTCGTGTCATGATACACTTCCACAAACATGTGTTGTGAAGATCAGACTTTGATAGATACCTGTTCTTTAAATAAAACAGGGTGCCCACTCACACCTGATTGTCATCCCACTGAATGAAAACACCTGACTTTAATTTCACCTTCAAATTAACTGCTAATCCTAGAGGTTCACATACTTTTGCCACTCACAGATATGTAATATTGGATCATTTTCCTCAATAAATAAGTGACCAAGTATAATATTTTTGTCTCATTTGTTTAACTGGGTTCTCTTTATCTACTTTTAGGACTTGTGTGAAAATCTGATGATGTTTTAGGTCATATTTATGCAGAAATATAGGAAATTCTAAAGAGTTCACAAACTTTCAAGCACCACTGTATTTATTAAATCTTTCTTTTTTATTCTTTCTAGTCTTCGTTTATTGATGTAGCAAAATACTTTGGTAACGTTTGTCTGATTAGCTGGGTCATAGTTACACAATGTAATGAATATTGTTAGCATGTTAACTTAGTTTGCATGCAATTGTGTTTGTAGGAGAGGTCTCGCTTGACTCAAGCAGTCCAGATTTTGTGCCATCATTATTTGTGTATGCCGAAAATCACAATTTTAAAGCAAGGATGGAAAGGTAAAATTGTGTGCCCTCACTCTAACCTAGCTCCCGCCCCGTTCAGTTTCATTTCTGCTCTCTGCCTCTCGCTTTTTACGCAGCTCTGATTTCTCTTAGCTGCACTCTTTACACTATCATTCCTTTCATGCCATTACCTCCTGCAAATTGCTGTTTAGTGTTGGTATTTGCTGTTGGAGCTAAAGCCACATTGCCATCACATCACTGGCATAATTTGATTAAAACAAAATGAATATGAATGGCCCATTGTTAATCAAGTTGTACATGCCCGCACATAACAATCATATGCGTCTAAAGACTTGTAGGCACGAAGTTTTTCGTGGGTGTACACTGAAGTCTTGTCAATAAGGTACGAGTATATATCTGGCCATTGTATACCAGGGACCTTACTAACATCGTCCGTCCACTCTTTAATTAAATGCAGATCCGGTAGGCGATGTCCACTTGTTAGAGTTAACTTATTTATGTAGCATTCTCAATCTTGTAACGACAATTGTTTTGCATAATCTGACAGCTCATAATGCCGGTCTATGGGCAGCGCCATTGTTTCTGAGTCCAGGCTGCGCGCGCATCCTGGCAAAGGTCGGTTTGTTTACAAACATGCGAAGGGGTCTATTGGATCTGCCGTTTTCTGATCCCAATGAACCACCGTAAAGCCAGAAGCAGCAGCTGTACAAACGCGAAGTCATCCATTATTGTTGTTGTTGGTTGTTGCTGCTTCGATGTTCGCGCCAAGGTTTATGCAAATGCAGCGACATAACTGACGTATACAGTGACGTAATGACGTGGCTCCCCTTAGCACCCCGAGCTATGGAAATGCAAACTTGTTCTCAGCTGGCTTGCAAGTTGAACGAGTTGTGAACCAGCACCAGCCCCGAACCAGCCCTGGAACTGATTTGGTGGAAAAGGGGTATCAGTGTTCCTTACCTATGCGGAAATCAATATAACCCTCGCCTCCACTGAGGACCAAGACATTCTGAACACTCTGAGCTTCTGTCTCCACTGGGGCTGAAGAACCCTGAGACTCTGATGGACTGTCCAGGACACTGCCGTTTAGGGTGGCCAGTACATTGCCTGGGAAAAAAGTCAAACGTCAATTAAAAAAAAAAAAAAAAGCAACTACTTATATTTATACCTTATTCTAAAAAACACAAATGATTTCAGAACTTACTTAAAAGAGTGATATAGAGTAATTCAGAAACACCAAAGGGGACGTCAGCACATACCTGGCACTGACACGAAAAATTTGACGGCGTCCCGGTGCCCGTGGAAGCACAGCTGAGCCTGAGCCATGGAGCAGTACGGGATGAAGCTACCATTGCCTTTGTCCGAGTTGCTGTCATCAGCATAGACATGGATCACACCTCCTGATGATGTAGGAGACACCTTGTTCGCTGGAAACAAAGCACAAGAAACCTCTTAGCACCATCCAACCCATCAACGAGAAATAACAGCAGGGCAACGCTTGAAGGAGCAGTTTGTAATTTTAGAGCCCTCTGTTGTCTGCGAGGTGAACTGCAATTCCAAGAAACATTTTATTGACCAGCCTTCTCTTTCCCTACAGCAAATTCCTCTGCTGAAAGCAAGCGTGCAACATGGGAAAAGGAGGAGAGCAGAGCTAGTTCTGGGTCAGAAAACAAGTTAACAAAATCCTAATTTAAGAAACTAGTCAGATCTTTGACATTATTATTGCAGGTTTACAAACACATTTTAAAAATTACAAACTCCACCTTTAAACAAAAGGCGCAATCAATCATCCAGACTCTCCAGAGAGCACTATATGAAGGAAGTGTTAGAAATGAATGAAAAAGAGTTCAGAAGGAAGCTTCTCTACATGAATACACATACCAAAAAAAAAAAACACATGCACACACACTCGTATCTATAGATAGATATAAAATATGGACAAGAGTGTTTTACTGAGAAATACGCCACTCGTAGTTTTCATACGAGCGCCATCCGAGACATGGAGAATCAAAACGGTGACGAATCTCTATACGTCAGTTGTGAAGAAATTGATGAATTGTTTTGATAAATGTGAGTACTTTTCCTTTGTCAGTATGTCTGTATAATAAAATCACACGTTGGGTTGAAGATATGAAGTTTATCTTCTCATGTTGAAAAACTCGCATTTTTCATATGAAATACATCTTGGATCTGAGTGGCATATTTAAATAATATTGTCTGCCTTTTTTCATAGTATATCAGATATATTCCATTCAGCTAGCATGATATTGAATGAATCGAAGACGAGTTATATATTTAAGTTATTTCACGAAATCAAGCCGTACACAAGCTGATAGACTATAAGCCATGTACGACGAGATTCAGTGGAATAACTTATTCTATCCACATTCACTGGATTTTGAGAAACGGAGCTTTTTTTTTTTTTGCAAATGTGATGAATAAAAACTTTACACAAAACATCGGGTGGCGCGGTGGTTAGCACTGTCGCCTCACAGCAAGAAGGTTCTGGGTTCGAGCCCAGTGGCTGACAGGGGTCTTTCTGTGTGGAGTTTGCATGTTCTCCCCGGGTTTCCTCCGGATGCTCCGGTTTCCCCCCGCAATCCAAAGACATGCAGGTTAGGCTAATTGGTGGCTCTAAATTGACCGTATGTCTCATCTCATTATCTCTAGCCGCTTTATCCTGTTCTACAGGGTCGCAGGCAAGCTGGAGCCTATCCCAGCTGACTACGGGCGAAAGGCGGGGTACACCCTGGACAAGTCGCCAGGTCATCACAGGGCTGACACATAGACACAGACAACCATTCACACTCACATTCACACCTACGGTCAATTTAGAGTCACCAGTTAACCTAACCTGCATGTCTTTGGACTGTGGGGGAAACCGGAGCACCCGGAGGAAACCCACGCGGACATGGGGAGAACATGCAAACTCCGCACAGAAAGGCCCTCGCCAGCCACTGGGCTCGAACCCGGACCTTCTTGCTGTGAGGCGACAGCTCTAACCACTACACCACCGTGCCGCCCTTGACCGTAGGTGTGAATGTGAATTGTTGTGAAGCTGCAACAGGCCTAGGAAGCCGGTGGTAGATTAAGTGTGCTCTTGATAGACACAGACAGCCTTGTAGAATAATAATTCTTGAAAAATAAAATGTAAAAAAATTTATACTGTACGTTCTTACCATCAAATAATTTTGGTTTTTTTGGGGGTTTTGTTTTTGAGTAGAGTTTTTATTTCGTCCTCCGTTGGTTCAGCAACACGCTCCGCCATTTTGTTTTTCTCTACTCATGGTATATGAGTCGATTGCCTATTAGTAGAGTAACCAATCAGAGCGCGTGATTGCTCATATGCAGTGAATGTGGACAGATTTTTTTTTTTTTTAATACACACACACACACACACACACACTGTCACCTTTAATGATACCAAAATAAAAAACATCCACAAAATAAATAACTGCAGTCAGGTTCGAATGTAAATAATGATAAACCACAAAGTGCAACTTATAAAGACTGAATGATCTGAAGAAAACAAATAGGAAAAGAACATGGAAGATGTAAAAAGTGATAGGATTAAAGGGCAACAGACGGCTCTACACTTACCCCTCAGGCCAAGAAGTTGTCCACGATGTAGGACTACAGCTACAGGAATTAGAAAAGGGAAAAAGGGAGGTGGGGCACAAGAGTAAAATCCATCAGACAAAGCGACGGCGCAGGCGAGGGGTAAAAAGAAAAGTAAATGCAGATTATATGTAGAAGCAGGGTTGGCAGAAAAGAAACGGAGAAAGATGTCATAAGAATCACAGAGTGTCCAAGAACTCACAACAGACGAAAGAAAAATGACATCAGTGACCAAGCAAATACGTTATTCTGTATTAAAACTTACTCTCAGTCAGAGGGATGGAGATGATGACTCCATTTCCTGTTCCTACCCACAATCGGTTCCCTCCGATCAGCAGAGCTGTTATCCGAACAAACGAGAAGCCCAACTTCCCTGTACCTGTCAATCAATGCCAACATAAAGCAGAGATCAACTGCTGCTGGAAACTCAAATCGCTGTATATCCTGTATGTACTTAACATTTGGTTAACTTTCACCCAAAGACAGAATACAAAAGAGAGTTACCAAGCATCTTGCTGACATAGGGCTCGATGTCCACGTCCTGAAGGTGCTGGTGTGTGAGCGCGTGGTACAATCTCAGCGTAGAATCCAAACGGATGGACACCCATACGCCGTCTCCGATCCAGGCGAGCTGCCGGACCTGGCTCTCCCTGCGAGGATGAGCATCAAACGATTTCTGCAAAGAGGAATGGAAAAGTGAACAAACCGTTACAAAGGGAAGGAATTTAAGAAGAAATACAGAATAAGACATCTTTAAAATTCCGTTAAGGACATTTGCATGATCTTTTTGGATCATCTGGACAACAGGGCACGAGATGTGTATATTTAGTGATTTCAGTTTCACTGGCTGTCCCTTGATGGTCTTTAGCGTTTTGTTCACTTTGCTACTTAGCAACAAGCACAGATAATACCAACACTGTTCTAAGTTTATTTAAATACCCAGTGAACTTTATCTTCTTAGGATGATGCACAATATTTATGGGCACAGACACACACACGAGATCCTTCTTGTGGCTGCACAAGTGAGCATTCAAGAAAGTTTAACAACAACAAAAAAAAGCCCAGGGTTGTAAATTCGTCATGGTCGCCGTAGCTCGAGGTCGAGTATCCTTTCCGAGGATCGAAGTGCAGGGTGCGTGAAGTGGAGATGACTTGAGAGTCCAAGATGCGAGTGAAACAGTCAAGGACAATGAGGACAGGGCATAGTAGGAGGCGGCCCAGTGCCAGCTGTTCTCTGTTGTACTGAACATCTGCACAGATGTGATTACTTGTGGCCTTATGCCTATGGCTAAATCACAGCCTTGCTCATATTCAGTACATTAGTACTCCTGCTTGTTCAATACTGATTAATAATTTAATTCTCGATTCTGATTGGTCAGAGGGTGTTGATTTAGTTTTCATTTACAGCAGCTTGGCACACGTTCTAGTACATTATTGTCTCGTCTCTCGTCTTCTTCCGCTTATCCGGGACCGGGTCGCGGAGGCAGCAGTCTAAGCATGGAAGCCCAAACTTCCCTTTCCCCAGATACTTCGGCCAGCTCCTCGGGAAGAACACCGAGGCGTTCCCAGGCCAGCCGAGAGACATAGTCTTATTATCGTTTCTATTTTAACAACTTACACAGAGACTTGAAGGGCAGACAATCCACACAAGCAGTCTGATATTAAACAGATTTTGTTATTTTAGGGCCCAGTCCCACAACACCAATAACTACGACTATACCTCTGCCTGAATTTAGTTCCAGTCTGGAGCAGTCACACCACAACTATAATCCCGACTATAATATCGCTTGGTCCTGACACTCAGAGAAATAAAACACATGCGACTTAGGAATGGAAGTTTTTTCCAAGTAGTAGCACATTATTCCGGGTCGTACTGTACAGCTCGGACTTCAAAACAACCCATGTACACACTCCGGTGGTTTTCATACGGATAGGTCACGGATTACAGAAATATAATAAAAAAGGTAACCACATACAGAGTGGTTACGGATTTTAATACGGATGCATCATGGATGCTAATAATTTCCGGATTGGTCACGGACGTTTCAGTATATTACAGATTGGTTACCGATTTCATACGGATGATGCATCATGGATAAAAAATTAAGAAGTCTAAAACAATTAAATGTTTGGACTGATGAAGTTCATAATAACAAGGAAAAATGTACGAGTATTGATTTGCTGAAGGTTTCTGGAAGGAGATGTTTGTTTAACATTTTTCAATTCAGAGGTAAAAGGTATATATAAACTTTAAAAATGTTCACCACAGGAGAGTCTTCAGGATGGAGGATTCTGTACTTTTATGGGATCCCTAACACAACAAGCTGCATCATTTCTGTCCTGTTAACTTCATGATAAAGTGAGGGAACTGTTCATAGATGCTATAATGCGAGTGAAAATGGGAAAATGCAAAAAAACAAAACAAAAAAAACACCAACCTTGTTTTGTAGATGTTCCACAACACTAAATATATCTATAAGCTGCTAAAATGTATGACACGTCATTCTTCAATTAAAAAAAACATTGCAATTATTTTAAAACTGATGGGGTATAAGAGGAACAAAATACTTCCGTTCTTGGAAAATACATACAGTGGGGCAAAAAAATATTTAGTCAGCCACCAATTGTGCAAGTTCTCCCACTTAAAAAGATGAGAGAGGCCTGTAATTTTCATCATAGGTACACTTCAACTATGAGAGACAGAATGGGGGGAAAGAATCCAGGAAATCACATTGTCTGATTTTTAATGAATTAATTGGTAAATTCCTCGGTAAAATAAGTATTTGGTCACCTACAAACAAGCAAGATTTCTGGCTCTCACAGACCTGTAACAACTTCTTTAAGAGGCTCCTCTGTCCTCCACTCGTTACCTGTATTAATGGCACCTGTTTGAACTCGTTATCAGTATAAAAGACACCTGTCCACAACCTCAAACAGTCACACTCCAAACTCCACTATGGCCAACACCAAAGAGCTCTCAAAGGACACCAGAAACAAAATTGTAGACCTGCACCAGGCTGGGAAGACTGAATCTGCAATAGGTAAGCAGCTTGGTGTGAAGAAATCAACTGTGGGAGCAATTATTAGAAAATGGAAGACATACAAGACCACTGATAATCTCCCTCGATCTGGGGCTCCACGCAAGATCTCACCCCGTGGGGTCAAAATGATCACAAGAACAGTGAGCAAAAATCCCAGAACCACACGGGGGGACCTAGTGAATGACCTGCAGAGAGCTGGGACTAAAGGTTACCATCAGTAACACACTACGCCGCCAGGGACTCAAATCCTGCAGTGCCAGACGTGTCCCCCTGCTTAAGCCAGTACATGTCCAGGCCCGTCTGAAGTTTGCTAGAGAGCATTTGGATGATCCAGAAGAGGATTGGGAGAATGTCATATGGTCAGATGAAACCAAAATAGAACTTTTTGGTAAAAACTCAACTTGTCGTGTTTGGAGGAGAAAGAATGCTGAGTTGCATCCAAAGAACACCATACCTACTGTGAAGCATGGGGGTGGAAACATCATGCTTTGGGGCTGTTTTTCTGCAAAGGGACCAGGACGACTGATCCGTGTAAAGGAAAGAATGAATGGGGCCATGTATCGTGAGATTTTGAGTGAAAACCTCCTTCCATCAGCAAGGGCATTGAAGATGAAACGTGGCTGGGTCTTTCAGCATGACAATGATCCCAAACACACCGCCCGGGCAACGAAGGAGTGGCTTCGTAAGAAGCATTTCAAGGTCCTGGAGTGGCCTAGCCAGTCTCCAGATCTCAACCCCATAGAAAATCTTTGGAGGGAGTTGAAAGTCCGTGTTGCCCAGCGACAGCCCCAAAACATCACTGCTCTAGAGGAGATCTGCATGGAGGAATGGGCCAAAATACCAGCAACAGTGTGTGAAAACCTTGTGAAGACTTACAGAAAACGTTTGACCTCTGTCATTGCCAACAAAGGGTATAAACAAAGTATTGAGATGAACTTTTGTTATTGACCAAATACTTATTTTCCACCATAATTTGCAAAAAAATTATTTAAAAATCAGACAATGTGATTTTCTGGATTTTTTTTTCTCGTTTTGTCTCTCATAGTTGAGGTATACCGATGATTTAAATTAGAGGCCTCTCTCGTCTTTTTTAAGTGGGAGAACTTGCACAATTGGTGACTGACTAAATACTTTTTTGCCCCACTGTATATGTTGTTTACCAGCTGGGAGGACCGTATCGTAAAATACCGTGACTAAGGTCTTGAAAGTACTGAGCGAGGCCCTCTGGGCCGAGGTCAGTATTCAAGGCCGAGGTCACGGTATTTCACCATACGGACCGACGTTAAGCTGGTAAATAATATATTTATTTTTTCTTTACCAAATTCTAACAGAAAACGAGAGCGCCCGAAAGGGAAAACCGAGTCGAGCCGCCATTTTGAATCCTCATTCACGGCTGTAATGCAAATGACTTCCTCCTCGGTATACAAGTGCACTTCCATGGCAGGAAAAAAAAAACATTTTGCCACCTATGTAGTCCCCTATTTATACAAATAGGAGTCATTCTGGATTCAGCCATGTTTTTGCTCAGCGTTAGCAAGTTAGAGGTTTTTAGCTTTCTCCTGAAATGTTTTCTTTAATTTTGTCTTCCTCAGGGTAGTAAAACTCGCTTTCGCTGTGAACAGTCGCTATCACTATCCATGATGTAAAATAATGCTATTCTCCTGAGAAATGCTGGCAAAAATTTATAAGATTTTTGATAATCTTATAAATAAATCTTATTAAAAAAAACATAAATGTTGACAAAAAATGCTACTATGTTGTTTGTTGTTGTGAACGAGCGAGTCGCCAGAGGTCCGTAACTGGGGTCCGTACCGTAGGATACGGAGCTGCTCGCCAGCCAATCAGAGCGCAGGATTTGATGGAAACCGCACCGTGAAAAAAATAACATTATTGATTATTTTCCTATAAGAGCACGCCATGTCATGTTTTATTCCTTACTTATTTTACCTTACTATCAGTAAAACATGACAAGAATATGATCTCTGATATATAATATAATAATATAAATTGACTACTTCTTGATTATTATTCACTGAGCCTGAGGCAGATAATTGTCTTAGTATAAATACACAGGCGATTATTTAAGAAAAAAAAAATTAATCACATTTAAAAAAAAATAATTTCAATCTTCAAAAGTGCCATGCAATTGTAATAACGGTGCGGCACAGACTTGTGCCATTTCTCTGGAGTGTGTCATACAAAATACTTGTGATTTTATCCATTTTAAAACAAAATTCCATCCTACCTTCGAATAGTTTTAGGCCAAACTTCGTAGCATCTTTAGTGCTTTTAGGAACAGGATTTTCTTTCATAATCTGTAATTCTTCCTCACTTACGGTGATGAAGTGATCGGCTGCCATTTTGACGAGTCGCTCGAGGTGATTATCGAGAAATAGTCCGAATCTCTCGACCAATCAGTGTGTGTGATTTCCTATCATCACCTGTGTATTTATACTAAGATATAATATAAAATGATAAAGCTTTTTTGTACTCATTAGAGAATATGTAAGGGTTGAGCTTACCTCAATCTGCATGCTTTTGGGCTGAATGACATGGATTTTGTTCTTATAGCCACACCAGACCTTATCATGCACCACAGCCATACAGCGAATGGAGTGGTGAGGGCGACCCAGGTCCATCAGATGATAATTAGACAGATCCCACTGACCGTCTGTGTGTGGATCACATGCATACACAGGTACATCTTACCAATCAGTCTCCTAAAAAAAACTTGTGCTTAATTTAACGTTGCAGTCAAGTCTCATAAAATCCAAGCCCCTCATGTTCAAGTCCAAAGCCCTGCTGATTTAATTTATCAGGAAGAGTCCTGATATCTTAATGAACTGCAGGAGCCTGTAGTCGAGTAGTGTGAGTAATAATTTCGAGGGCTATTTTTACTGTTGAAGAATCAGTTATTACTTTAACCCATTCATAAATACAAACTTCAGTAAAAATGGTCCAAGTCAATGTCGGAGTGGATTCTTCATCAAATTACAAAGTCACAAAATGGAAATCACGACTTAAACAGAGGTGCCGTGTTGGTAATAAGAAAATTCTAACACAGGATGAGGGAAGAAAAATAGGTATGGATGAGACCGCTACATGCTAACAGCAGAAATGATAAAACACGAATGGGTTGAGCTGATATTTAACTTCAATCTGTAGAAACGTGTGGATTCATAAACAACCAGCTGAGTGTAAAAGCTTACTTTAGACAATCGTTTAAAAATCAACAAGTGCACATCCATATTGGTTTGCGATCATTTAGCACAAATCTAAAGTCCTGTCTAAAACAATGGGACAGATGGTGAAAATTTTCACTTTTGCGATCCTTTTGTCCCTTTTAATTGAACATGTGCAAGAAACAAGTGTTGCTGCGTCTATTTTAATGACCTGTCACGGCTACATCAGCCACAGCAAATTTCACCTTCACAGAGCGATCTAAAACTGATAGATAGATAGATAGATAGATAGATAGATAGATAGATAGATAGATAGATAGATAGATAGATAGATTTACTTGATATAGATATACTGATTTACTTGATGGACAGATTTACTAGATAGATAGATAGATAGATAGATAGATAGATAGATAGATAGATAGATAGATATTTACTTGATATAGATATACTGATTTACTAGATAGATAGATAGATAGATAGATAGATAGATAGATAGATAGATAGATAGATAGATAGATAGATAGATAGATACTTGATATAGATATACTGATTTACTTGATGGATACATTTACTAGATAGACAGACAGACAAACACTCATTTACTAGATAGATAGATAGATAGATAGATAGATAGATAGATAGATATTTACTTGATATAGATATACTGATTTATTTGATGGATAGATTTACTAGATAGACAGACAGACAAACAGACTCATTTACTAGATAGATAGATAGATAGATAGATAGATAGATAGATTTACTTGATAGATAGATTTACTTGATATAGATATACTGATTTACTTGATGGATAGATTTACTAGACAGACAGACAGACTCATTTACTAGATAGATAGACTGATTTACTAGATAGATAGATACTCTAAAGGTGCAAAGTGACAAGAGGACCAGGGTTAGAAACAGAATTATACAGTTTTTGTAAGAACAATGGGCTTGATCCCCAAATCCTTTGCAATTTTACATTGAGGAACGTTATTCTTAAATCGTTGCACTGTTTGCCCACGCAGTCTTTCACAGAGCGGTGAAACCCTCCCCATCTTTACTTCTGAGAGACTCCGCCTATCTGGGATGCTCGTTTTATAACCAATCACGTTACTGACCTGTTGCCAATTAACCAAATTAGTTGTTTTTGGTTTTTTAGCATTACACAACTTTTTCAGTCTTTTGTTGCCCGGTCCCAACTTTTTCTGAAACCTGTTGCTGACATTAAATTCAAAATGAGCATATGTTTTTCAAAAAACAATAAAAATGTCTCAGTTTCAACATCTGATATGTTGTCTTTGTACTACTTTCAATGACATACAGGGTTTCTATGATTTGCAAATCTTCACATTCTGTTTTTATTTAATGTTTTTCAGAGTGTCCCAACTTTTTTGGAATTGGGGTTGTAAAAAAAAAAAAATTTATAAAATATACAGTACCTACTGAAAGAAAATATTAAATGGCTGCATCTATCACATTTTATGCTACACTTTATTGAACTTTTTGTTAATCGACACAGAACTGCAAAGTACTTGCTCTTATTGTTGGTTTGAGAATTCACAGCTGAAAGTTCAACTTTGATAAAGGCGGCCCAGAGTGAAAGTAAACGTGTTGTTCATATATACGTCATTGAACTGGCTTTCCTGCTGGTGAATTATAATCACATTTAGAGCAACTGCTGCTTTACCTGAGAAAGGAAAATAAAAAATGCTTAAAAAACTGCAAAAACTGTAAATGTTGGCACCCCTGTTTAAATCGGACGTGAGCGGTACATCACTGATGTTAATATGTTTGCATGATTAACAATGAAATTATATATAAAGTGTCCATGGTTTGAGAGACAGATAATAGAAAACTAACCTTCAGCTCTGTGGAAAATGGCAAGCGTTCCATCTGCCAGTGCTACCAACACCCTTCCTTTAACATGCCTGACAGACCGAGAAGGAGACAATATACATAACACATAAATACAACTGTCCTTATAATTCATATGTCTATAAAAGCACTGTTCACTGGGACTCCACTTACACTAGACTGAGCACAGAGTCTTTGAGTTTGATAGAATGGAGGCACTTCTTCCAGTTTGCCACTGCAGAATGCACATACAGCCTGAGGATTGAGTGCACAGAGACATTACACACCTGATCTGGAAGTGTGTGTTTACTGGCTACTGAACAATACATATATGACTTCCATATGGATAACAATAATGTCTGATAGGGTTTCAAGATTGTGCGCGCACGTGTTTACTAATGCATATGAGATCCTCACCAGCCGTTCTGGGCACCGAGCCACATGGTGGGTGCGGCACTGGTTCCAGCACGTTCATCTCCTCCGTCTTCTGAGCCTGTAGGTGCTGATGTCATTTCCTCCTTAGTACCACCACCCTCACTAAGGAAATATATTACACATTTCACATCATCATAGAAAATATTCCATGACAAGGATTACAATTATTCACAACACTTAACAGTTATTCCACGAAACCAAGTTGTACGTGACCTGATGGCCAACGAGGTGCGTAACGCTGATAAGGCGAAAAGCAACGCAAGACGAGCTTGAGTGGAATAACTGTTTTATTCTATCCACATTCACTGGATTTTGAGAAATGGAGCATTTTTATTTTTTGCAAATTCAATCAATAATTAAAGCCGCTCGCGGCCTTGACGGGCCCTCGCACATGTGGTTCCGCAACCCAGGACATCCCGCCACCCAAAAAAACAGTCACGTCATATATTCATCAAATGTTCAAAGGTGATGTGCATGTTGCAAATGCCATGACTGCTTGACAGATGAGAGATAGACAGACAAAGACTGTGTGTGTGTGTGTGTGTGGTGTGAAAATGTACATTTATATATGTACAAAACTTTAAAAAAAAATTACTAACACTGGCCACTTGGCGGTGTGTATGACTGGTAATTACTAGCACTGGCCACTAGGCGGTGTGTATGACTGGTAATTACTAACACTGGCCACTAGGTGGTGTGTATGACTGGTAATTACTAGCACTGGCCACTAGGCGGTGTGTATGACTGGTAATTACTAGCACTGGCCACTAGGCGGTGTGTATGACTGGTAATTACTAACACTGGCCACTAGGCGGTGTGTATGACTGGTAATTACTAACACTGGCCACTAGGCGGTGTGTATGACTGGTAATTACTAGCACTGGCCACTAGGCGGTGTGTATGACTGGTAATTACTAGCACTGGCCACTAGGCGGTGTGTATGACTGGTAATTACTAACACTGGCCACTAGGTGGTGTGTATGACTGGTAATTACTAGCACTGGCCACTAGGCGGTGTGTATGACTGGTAATTACTAGCACTGGCCACTAGGCGGTGTGTATGACTGGTAATTACTAACACTGGCCACTAGGCGGTGTGTATGACTGGTAATTACTAACACTGGCCACTAGGCGGTGTGTATGACTGGTAATTACTAACACTGGCCACTAGGCGGTGTGTATGACTGGTAATTACTAGCACTGGCCACTAGGCGGTGTGTATGACGGTAATTACTAGCACTGGCCACTAGGCGGTGTGTATGACTGGTAATTACTAACACTGGCCACTAGGCGGTGTGTATGACGTAATTACTAGCACTGGCCACTAGGTGGTGTGTATGACGTAATTACTAGCACTGGCCACTAGGCGGTGTGTATGACTGGTAATTACTAACACTGGCCACTAGGCGGTGTGTATGACTGGTAATTACTAACACTGGCCACTAGACGGTGTGTATGACTGGTGGTACACGTACTACACTAGGGTGGTCCCCAAAAACAAACTTCAACTTTTTAAAGGTGCTACTTCATTTTCTTGTTCCACTCGGGGAAAAAATAAATTGGGTAAAATTTCAAGTGATTTGAATAATATTAACCACTGCCACATGAGCCCTGTTTTTTGCATGCCAGGTGGATGGCACATGTCATCTATGCAATCAAGATGCTTTCACTGGAGCACTGCATGTCAAGGCCTGGTTCAGTGCTCCATCTGCAATCGCTGCTCCAGCTGGTGATTTGTCATTCCTGAAGGGACTGGTCTCCTATCCTGATTCTGATATTGCGAAAGCCACCAGCAAGAAGTTTGCCAGACACTTCTGGTATCTGAGTAAGGACCTAGTCAGACTTGCCCTATTTGACAGCAGCATCAGAGATGATGAAAAGCGTGGGATCGTGGCTGCTCTAAAAGACGAAGTGGATGATGATCATCAGTCACGTGCAACAGCGGACACAGAGGCGAAGGAAGCCGTTGCAAACGAAACTGTGGCAGATTTTGTTACATCTGCCTCGGGTCACATTTTTGAGGCATTCAACATTGACACCGACTTCCTCGTCAAGGACCCTTCAGAGTGGAAGGAGGACCCTTCATTCCAGTCATCAAAGAAAGCCCTGCATGGTACTGCTGTGGTCAATGACTTTGCTGAGAGAGGAGTGGCACTAAGCCAGGACTATAATCAAATCCTGACAAAAGATGAGCAGTAGTGGCAATACCTGTTGAAAGTAGTGGAATGGCATCGGCGTCAGTTCCCGGAAGCCAAGAAATCATAACAAAACACCACCCATTATGACTGTTTGATCTAAACAAATATGTGAACAGTGGCACATAATATTGTTTTTATTTGTCTTGGACTCCTGTTTGTCATTTTTCAGTATGTATTGCTTAGGTGAACATGCACATTGCTTTTTGTTGGTTTTCGCAAATATGCTCAAATAGTACAAATTTCAACCCGTGCGTGGCAGTGGTTAGAATAGTCGTATCAAAATAAAATTTTGCACAAAATGTTTTCTCAGCAAGCCGAACAACTTGGTGAGGAAGCACCTTAAGAAAGTCAATTTTTTATTTTTGGCATATATTTGAGGACCACCCTAACGTACATGGACAAACCACAAAAAAATCGACTCGATGGGTTTACCATTTTTTCTTAGGTATGGTGCTCCGCTGGAGCTCCGCTATTATTGTGTGTGTGTGTCTGTTTGTCAGAGGGAGAGAGAGAGAGAGAGAGAGAGAGAGAGTGTGTGTGTGTGTGTGTGTGTGTGTGTGTGTGAAAGAGAGAGTGTGCTCATAGATGTTGCATGTGCATGTGAGTGTATGTATGCATAAATATGCATACATACATATGCATAAATATGCATATGACTGAGTGTGTATGAGTGTGCACAGAATTGTATATATCATCAGACTCATGATATCCAATATTTTGTAAAGTTTCAGATCAATCCATCAATGAATTGAACATTTTTCCCCATTTCCTGCTTGGCCAGATGGTGGCGCTGTGCTAGGCATCTGAATTACACATGTGAATATCATCACAATCATCTCATCTCATTATCTCTAGCCGCTTCATCCTTCTACAGGGTCGCAGGCAAGCTGGAGCCTATCCCAGCTGACTACGGGCGAAAGGCGGGGTACACCCTGGACAAGTCACCAGGTCATCACAGGGCTGACACATAGACACAGACAACCATTCACACTCACATTCACACCTACGGTCAATTTAGAGTCACCAGTTAACCTAACCTGCATGTCTTTGGACTGTGGGGGAAACCGGAGCACCCGGAGGAAACCCACGCGGACACGGGGAGAACATGCAAACTCCACACAGAAAGGCCCTCGCCGGCCCCGGGGCTCGAACCCAGGACCTTCTTGCTGTGAGGCGACAGTGCTAACCACTACACCACCGTGCCGCCTCATCACAATCATAATACACAATGTTTTGTAAAGTGTCAGTTCAATCAGTTAAGGCATTGCCAATGTCTGGCACATTTCCTGCTTGGCCAGGTGGTGGCGCTATAACAGGCAGGCCCATCGGGCGTCAGGTTATCATAATAATCATAATATCTATTGAAGTAAGAAGTGTCCGACCATACAGTCAATGCACTGTGGCTTTCTGACACGTTTCCTGTTTATGTGGCAAGATATTAAAATCATAAGGCCATTTCAACATATTACAAGATATCAAAAGTCCTTTCGCAATTTAATATCAGCGACATCTTGGCATCACGTATAACAAATTTCACATGAATCTCCTGAACCGTCTAGGAGGAGCATATTAAAATTCATCATGTGTCAAAACACACATATTCGTAACCCTATTCTTTCCTTGGCCAGTTGGTGGCGCTATACCAGACAGGCCCATAATGGCTAAAGAGCATCAGAATCAGAATACAAGATATCAAGTTCAACATTCAGCAATATCTTGGCATATTATATGTTATAGTATTTCAACATATTACAACATATAAAAAATCCCTTAGCAATTCAACTTCAGCAATATCTTGGCATCATGTTTGCCAAGTTTGACATGAATTTGATGAACCATCTAGGAAAAGTACGTTAGAAATGACCATGTGTAATTTCACTCCAAATGGCCTTATGACATCATCATTCCAAAGTTCTACCCATTCATTTCAATGGGAAATGGAAAAGGGGCACTATGAAGTCCCTGGGCCATGCCCGGGGCCAAATGTCTGTGGCTGAGTAGCGGTGACGATGACTGATGTGTGTATCGAATTTCATGAGTTTTTGTGCATGGGAAATGCCTCAAATAAGGCCAAACACGGCAGAATAATAATAATAAGAAGAGAATAATAAGAAGAATCCTTCAAAAAACAATAGGGTCTCACACCGTTCAGTGCTCGGGCCCTAACAACTTTATACAAAACGTCCGACAAATGACAGTAGCAATTTGTGAAAAATGGGATAATAATTCTTGAAAAAGTTCTTACCATCAAATACTTTTATTCCATATTTTGTTGGGGTTTTTTTTGTATTTATTGGGGTTTTGTTTTCGAGTAGAGTTTTTATTTCGTCCTCGGCTGGTTAAGCAACACGCGCCGCCATTTTGTTTTTCCTCTAGTCACAGTATATGAGCTGATAGTCTAGTAGTAGAGTAGCCAATCAGTGTGCAATTGCTCATATCCAGTGAACGTGGATAGAATAATCACCGATATTCACCTCACCTTTGGTGAATAACTTTTAAAATGATTTCACAGAACAGCATACATGGTGTCTTTTGTAGTTCTTGAAACTCCAGGCTACTTGTAGGCCAGTTTCATATATTGTCTTGAAAACTTTGGCCAATAATTTATTTTATTACAGGATGAATTTTACAGTAATGCAATGGTACATTTAAAACACGACTATTAGGCTTTTATTTTGTCATTTTAAGTTTGACAACAATCTGATTGCCACTTCAAATGAATGACTGTACGAGCTGAATGATTCAGAGAAACGAACTGCGACATATCAGTCTTTCGGGAAGTGCTAGCCTCCTGAATGAACCAACAAAATGAACAAATCTTTTGAACGAACTGAACGAAAAGAACTTGTTCACCTGAATGAGAGTGAAAGAGAATTTTCAGTGCCTGTGTGTGTGTGTTACCTGTGTGAATTATCTGTAAAGACATGTTCGGTGAATGTTCCAGAAGAGGCGGAGCTCCCGTCCTCCTCATTTGGCCCCGCCTCCTCTGACACCTCCATGGCTTCAGTGGCTTCCTCTGCTGACTGAGACACCGCCAGCCGACTGCACACCGGAGCTGCAGGTGCTACACACACACACACACACAATCAAGCTTTATTTATATATATATATATATATATATATATATATATATATATATATAAAAAGTGCTGTCAAAAATGTCGCGTTATTAACGCGTTAACTTGACTCAATTTTAACGGCGATAATTTTTTTATCGCGAGATTAACGCTCTGTGACATGATGTAGGTTTTTCATAAGCTTTTGAAACTGCCAGGAACTTGGAACAGAGACTTTGCTTAGAAAAACGATAGCAGCTAGACTAATGCCATGCCCCGCACAGCCAGAGTCCTCTGCCCTCCCCAAAGAATCAGCACGGGCAGGGCGCGCTAGTAGAGATGGGATTTATGGCTCTTTGATGGGATCTGCATCTTTGTGATCCGTTCTTTGAAAAGAGCCGTTGAAAAGACTGGCTCATTTGGCTCTTTTTAAATATTTATTCAGTTTTAAGAAGACAGCGTCTAAAGAAGCCAGATCCCTCTGAACTGTAAACTCAATGCTATCCCAGAAATCCTTCCTGTAATATTCAAATTTGGCCGCTTCTGATTGGACAGCGTGACGCATCAACAGGCAGAAAGTGTAAAAGTACAAAATGTGTTAAGTGAGCTGAAACAGTAAAGATCAGATTTAATGCAATATTTATCAACGAACAACTCAAAGTTAATATAATAGTGTACTTTATATTATAATCAAGCATGTCAAGCCTACCGTCACTGTGTAACCTGTCTCTCTGATTAGAATTGTAAACTAACTCAAGCAATAGATCACTACACTCATGGTTCTTTTGCTAGCCCCGGTGCTCGGCTTAGGTTTCACTTTGCAGTGGCTGTGTCAAGACGTGTTATGCTTTGCAATAAAAAAAACATTGGTACAAAGCAAGCCCATTCACATTTTTATGCTGATAAGAGAATTACAATGGTTTTTCATGTGACAAAAATGTGCGATTAAATTGCGATTAATCGCGAGTTAACTATGACAGTCGCGACATTAATCGCGATTAAATATTTTAATCGCTTGACAGCACTAATATATATATTAGTATTTCCTGTAACGTTCAGGTCCAATGTCCATTATTTGTAACCACTTACCCTGTGCAGGGTCGTGGGCAAGCTGGAGCCTATCCCAGCTGACTATGGGCGAGAGGTGGGGTACACCCTAGGACAAGTCGCCAAATAGACAAACATACATTCACACCTACGGTTAATTTAGAGCCACCAGTTAGCCTAACCTGCATGTCTTTGGACTGTGGGGGAAATCAGAGCACCCGGAGGAAACCCACGGGGAGAACATGCACAGTCCACACAGAAAGGCCCCCATCGGACACTGGGTTCAAACCCAGGACCTTCTTGCTGTGAGGCGACAATGCTAACCACTTTAGTCTTTATTTTAAAAATCTAATTTCATTTGTTTGATTGTTATTAGTTTTTGTTTGCATAGTTGTATTCAGTCATAAACTAGTCACAGCATTTGATTAATATTAGCTGATACATGTCATAATATTGTTGGTTAATGTTATTTTCCTGCTCAGTACATGTGCAACATCACACAACATTTGAAAGCGATTTGAGGATCTGTGACAATTATTCACAAAAAAATGATCGTAATTGTTTTTAGTGACTTGTACTATGGTATGTGTACATAGACGACCAGGCATATTAAATAACAAGGTAGAAAATGCTGCCTTTAATTAGAACCAGAAATATCTTCAACTATATATTAGTAGGTCAAACTAAAAATATCTTACCACCTTCTCATATGTATTTGTTTGAATTTTTGAGTTTTAAAATAGCGAGCTCCCACGATGGCCAAAGTTGCTGAGAATACCTTTGAAACTGATGTTTTTTTATACACACATGATGCAGTTCTCTAATCAGCCAGCACAGTGCATCAAATCATGAGCTTCAGTTAATGTTCAATTCAAACATCAGAATGGGAAAAAATTGTGATCTCAAAAAGTGTGACTTCCTTTCACTGTGGCATGGGTGTTGGTTTGCGCCAGATGGACTGGTTTGAGTATTTCAGAAACTGCTGATCGTGGAGTTTCCACAGACAGAATGGTGTGAAAAACAAAAAAAACCACTGAGTCAGCGATAGTTCTGTGGATGGAAACGCCTTGTTGATAAGAGAGAGGTCGGAGGAAAATGGCCAGATTGGTTCAAGCTTTGTTGCCAGGAAGGATATAGTAACTCATAGTAACTCTCTACAACCGTGGTGAGCAGAAAAGCATCTCAGCATGAAAGAGGAGAAGAGCACACTGGGTTCCAGTCCTGCAGCCAAGAACTGGAATCTTAGAATCAAGAACAAGGTCCTATTAAAGTGGCCGGTGAGGGTGTATATACAGTGGGGCAAAAAAGTATTTAGTCAGCCACCAATTGTGCAAGTTCTCCCACTTAAAAAGATGAGAGAGGCCTGTAATTTTCATCATAGGTACACTTCAACTATGAGAGACAGAATGGGGGGAAAGGATGCAGGAAATCACATTGTAGGATTTTTAATGAATTAATTGGTAAATTCCTCGGTAAAATAAGTATTTGGTCACCTACAAACAAGCAAGATTTCTGGCTCTCACAGACCTGTAACTTCTTCTTTAAGAGGCTCCTCTGTCCTCCACTTGTTACCTGTATTAATGGCACCTGTTTGAACTCGTTATCAGTATAAAAGACACCTGTCCACAACCTCAAACAGTCACACTCCAAACTCCACTATGGGCAAGACCAAAGAGCTGTCAAAGGACACCAGAAACAAAATTGTAGACCTGCACCAGGCTGGGAAGACTGAATCTGCAACAGGTAAGCAGCTTGGTGTGAAGAAATCAACTGTGGGAGCAATTATTAGAAAATGGAAGACATACAAGACCACTGATAATCTCCCTCGAGCTGGGGCTCCACGCAAGATCTCACCCCGTGAGGTCAAAATGATCACAAGAACGGTGAGCAAAAATCCCAGAACCACACGGGGGGGACCTAGTGAATGACCTGCAGAGAGCTGGGACCAAAGTAACAAAGGCTACCATCAGTAACACACTACGCCGCCAGGGACTCAAATCCTGCAGTGCCAGACGTGTCCCCCTGCTTAAGCCAGTACATGTCCAGGCCCATCTGAAGTTTGCTAGAGAGCATTTGAATGATCCAGAAGAGGATTGGGAGAATGTCATATGGTCAGATGAAACCAAAATAGAACTTTTTGGTAAAAACTCAACTTGTCGTGTTTGGAGGAGAAAGAATGCTGAGTTGCATCCAAAGAACACCATACCTACTGTGAAGCATGGGGGTGGAAACATCATGCTTTGGGGCTGTTTTTCTGCAAAGGGACCAGGACGACTGATCCGTGTAAAGGAAAGAATGAATGGGGCCATGTATCGTGAGATTTTGAGTGAAAACCTCCTTCCATCAACAAGGGCATTGAAGATGAAACATGGCTGGGTCTTTCAGCATGACAATGATCCCAAACACACCGCCCGGGCAACGAAGGAGTGGCTTCGTAAGAAGCATTTCAAGGTCCTGGAGTGGCCTAGCCAGTCTCCAGATCTCAACCCCACAGAAAATCTTTGGAGGGAGTTGAAAGTCCGTGTTGCCCAGCGACAGCCCCAAAACATCACTGCTCTAGAGGAGATCTGCATGGAGGAATGGGCCAAAATACCAGCAACAGTGTGTGAAAACCTTGTGAAGACTTACAGAAAACATTTGACCTCCGTCATTGCCAACAAAGGGTATAAACAAAGTATTGAGATGAACTTTTGTTATTGACCAAATACTTATTTTCCACCATAATTTGCAAATAAATTCTTTAAAAATCAGACAGTGTGATTTCCTGCATCCTTTCCCCCCATTCTGTCTCTCATAGTTGAAGTGTACCTATGATGAAAATTACAGGCCTCTCTCATCTTTTTAAGTGGGAGAACTTGCACAATTGGTGACTGACTAAATACTTTTTTGCCCCACTGTATAGTACAGTGTTCTGACTTAAATAATAATAAAAAAATCATTAACCTGACTTTTCTAATTGTTTTTTTAAACTTTATTATTTTGTTCCGAGTTTGATTCTAGTTTACTACAATAACACAAACACCCACAAATCCCCATTGCACATTGGACAACAGCTGCAGTTATACAGTCTTCAAGCTCTGAAAATGCAGCAGTCCTGCCATTTACGTGAGCAAATCATTCACAGTTTCACAAACACACAGCTCTGCACTCTAGCATGTGGCTCACCTTGTCCTTTGTCCAGCACTGGGGTGTCGGTGCGTGAGGAGCAGTTGCTACGCACTACGCTGCAGTTGGTTGCACAGCCCACGAGTGTGATGCCCGCCAACATGCCCTCCACTCTACCAGTGTCCTCTGAACCACCATCACCCTGCTGCTCCAGAAATATCTCACCTGCAGGGTAATCGTTCTCGCTGGCCGCTGCATATGCAATTACATTTTATAGTTCAACAAATTTCGATCTCATCAAGCAAGTTCGATATTGAGGTAATTTACTCTTCATTCATAACTTATGTGAGAGCAATCGGTCCCTCTCCTGAAGCTAATCATCTTCACCAGAGCAAAGTTTATATATTTTTTAAACCATTTTTTAATGTGTTTATTACTAAGCTTAAATTATGCAGAGCATCCTCTATAGTTCTTGGGAATAAGATTTTACGAAAGACAATACAACCCCGATTCCAAAAAAGTTGGGGCAAAGTACAAATTGTAAATAAAAATGGAATTCAATAATTTACAAATCTCAAAAACTGATGTTGTATTCACAATAGAACATAGACAACATATCAAATGTCGAAAGTGAGACATTTTGAAATTTCATGCCAAATATTGGCTCATTTGAAATTTCATGACAGCAACACATCTCAAAAAAGTTGGGACAGGGGCAATAAGAGGCTGGAAAAGTTAAAGGTACAAAAAAGGAACAGTTGGAGGACCAAATTGCAACTCATTAGGTCAATTGGCAATAGGTCATTAACATGACTGGGTATAAAAAGAGCATCTTGGAGTGGCAGCGGCTCTCAGAAGTAAAGATGGGAAGAGGATCACCAATCCCCCTAATTCTGCGCCGACAAATAGTGGAGCAATATCAGAAAGGAGTTCGACAGTGTAAAATTGCAAAGAGTTTGAACATATCATCTACAGTGCATAATATCATCAAAAGATTCAGAGAATCTGGAAGAATATCTGTGTGTAAGGGTCAAGGCCGGAAAACCATACTGGGTGCCCGTGATCTTCGGACCCTTAGACGGCACTGCATCACATACAGGCATGCTTCTGTATTGGAAATCACAAAATGGGCTCAGGAATATTTCCAGAGAACATTATCTGTGAACACAGTTCACCGTGCCATCCGCCGTTGCCAGCTAAAACTCTATAGTTCAAAGAAGAAGCCGTATCTAAACATGATCCAGAAGCGCAGACGTCTTCTCTGGGCCAAGGCTCATTTAAAATGGACTGTGGCAAAGTGGAAAACTGTTCTGTGGTCAGACGAATCAAAATTTGAAGTTCTTTATGGAAATCAGGGACGCCGTGTCATTCGGACTAAAGAGGAGAAGGACGACCCAAGTTGTTATCAGTGCTCAGTTCAGAAGCCTGCATCTCTGATGGTATGGGGTTGCATTAGTGCGTGTGGCATGGGCAGCTTACACATCTGGAAAGACACCATCAATGCTGAAAGGTATATCCAGGTTCTAGAGCAACATATGCTCCCAACCAGACGACGTCTCTTTCAGGGAAGACCTTACATTTTCCAACATGACAATGCCAAACCACATACTGCATCAATTACAGCATCATGGCTGCGTAGAAGAAGGGTCCGGGTACTGAACTGGCCAGCCTGCAGTCCAGATCTTTCACCCATAGAAAACATTTGGCGCATCATAAAACGGAAGATACGACAAAAAAGACCTAAGACAGTTGAGCAACTAGAATCCTACATTAGACAAGAATGGGTTAACATTCCTATCCCTAAACTTGAGCAACTTGTCTCCTCAGTCCCCAGACGTTTACAGACTGTTGTAAAGAGAAAAGGGGATGTCTCACAGTGGTAAGCATGGCCTTGTCCCAACTTTTTTGAGATGTGTTGTTGTCATGAAATTTAAAATCACCTAATTTTTCTCTTTAAATGATACATTTTCTCAGTTTAAACATTTGATATATCATCTATGTTCTATTCTGAATAAAATATGGAATTTTGAAACTTCCACATCATTGCATTCCGTTTTTATTTACAATTTGTACTTTGTTCCAACTTTTTTGGAATCGGGGTTGTATAATCAGAATGATCATATGAATATAAACCTGCAGCTGACACTGCTGTCATAGTAGTACTGTTGTAGGAAATGAATAAACACCTTCTTGACCGATCAGAACTCAGAACTCAACCACACCGTGGTACAAGCAAATTTATACGTACACACTTGATGTTATTGTCAAAAATGTTGAATGCAAAAGGCTATGCTGTATTAATGAAGGGGTTAACTGATGGCCTGTTATTTCTCTGCTAGTGGGTGGTGTAACTCTCACCTGGGACACTGGAGATGCAGAGCACGTGGGCATTACACACATTAAACTGGTCAACCAGTGAGCCGGGCTGATTGGCATCGATTATGACCACCTTACTGGCTGAATGAGTGCTGGTCAGGATCCACACACGGCTACTTATCGAGTCCGTCTCGTGTAGCTCCTTAGACTGAGAGAGAGAGAGAGAGAGTGTGTGCAGGTGAGAGAAAGACACACCGGTTGGGTGAGATCTGTAAAACCAGTATAGGATAGAGAATAAAAGATTTAGCACAGGCAACAAAATCTTTCTAGCAGGGATTTTTTTTTTTTATTTCCTTGTATGTGTGTTTTAATCATTTTTTTCAAACATCACTTTGTGCAGTCGCAAACTGCATCCGTTATATAAGTGGCATGTTTCTCAACATCAGAGATCTGCACTTTTATTATTATTTTTTTAATGGATATCCCTATTAAGTACTTTCTAAAATCATTGTCGTGAAAAAAAAAAAAAACTATTACAAAAAATAGTACATCTCTGCCCCTGATAAAGCAACTGATAAAGGAAATCTTGAATAATCCAACTACTAAATTACACTGATCCATCTTTCCAAATCCTTGTTATCAATAAATTGTTCATAATTGACAAATGTTTTCATGTTTAATATTAGATTTGTTCAGCAAGTTGATATTTAGCTTAGGCCTATAATTTTTTCAGCAAATCGAGGTCATTATTGTTATTTTACTATGTATTCTTTTTTTAACTTTATGCTTTATATAAGTTGACCCTAATATTATCATTTTTATTTTAACAAAGGGAGACCCTCGAAAAACCATCAGGTTTCAGCCCTCCCCTGCATGTCTTATATTTGTTATATTTTGTTAATCCAATTTTGTTCTTGTATGTGCAATAAACAATAAAACAAACAAAAACAAAAAATTGTATAAGGAATAAAACATTATAGGAAAATAATCAATAAAAGGCCATTGCCACCCTAAAGTCGATTTTATTCCTAGAACAACATATCCCAAAATTTTATTTATTTATCTGATACAACAGCATTTTCCCAACAATTACATTAAAAGATTACATCGTCTTCATTATTTACAACAATTACATGTCTTCATCAACCATTACATTGTCTTCATCAATTTATATATAAGGGTCATTCTAGAGGCAGCACGGCGGTGTAGTAGTTAGCACTGTCGCCTCACAGCAAGAAGGTCCTGGGTTCGAGCCCAGCAGCCAGCGAGGTGTGGAGTTTGCATGTTCTCCCCGTGTCTGAGTGGGTTTCCTCCGGGTGCTCCGGTTTCCCCCACAGTCCAAAGACATGCAGGTTAGGCTAATTGGTGGCTCTAAATTGACCGTAGGTGTGAAAGTGAATGGTTGTTTGTCTATGTGTCAGCCCTGCGATAACCTGGTGACTTGTCCAGGGTGTACCCCACCTCTCGCCCATAGTCAGCTGGGATAGGCTCCAGCTTGCCTGCGACCCTGTAGGACAGGATAAGCGGCTACAGATAATGGATGGAGGGTCGTTCTAGAATTCGGGGTACATTTCGCGTCTCTGAGAGAAACCTTTTGCTATTTTCCACAAAAGAAATCTTTATTGAATCAGTTTTGAACAATAATGCAAATTATGACAAACTTTCACCAATAGTAATGCTTGATGCACATTCTAGACCCAATTTATCCATAAAACATTAACTAAATGACTCCCACCCCTCCCCCCACATTATTGGTTGTCTTTGACTCCTGATTCATCCATTCAACTTGAATAAACAGGAAGTGAGTCAGTCTAAAAGTCTGTTTTTGGGGGGCTTATTCTATTAACTGTTATAAAATCAAGTGCATAGAAAGTACATTTTCTGTATTATGTGAAATTTCAGTCATAAATATTTTTTATCCATCCCAATGTTCTTGTCAACTCCGTTGACTGTTGTAAAACCGCATAAAATCCACAAAGACTTAATAATACGCAGCACACCTGCACCGAAAGATGTCACTTCCTCTGGCGGGAAACTTCAGAAAGGTGTATTATGTTTCTTCTGTCATTAATTTGAACAAAATGTTGGGGATGCACCAACAGTAGATTAATTATCCATCAAATTTGTTACTGTGATTTTGGAATGAATCTCTCGCTCATTTTTAAAAAACAATAATATGATTAAAATCCATAAAATTCCGGTTTTATACAGGCCACGTGGTAGCTAGTTTGAGGTTAGCGTGTGGAGTTAAGACACAAAATGGTGGGGAATGTCAACTCTGTTCTCATCAATTCCGTTAATGGATTGCCTAGTTTAATGATAACAGAGTTGACAATTACTTTTATATATATATATATATATATATATATATATATATATATATATATAATCTCATTATCTCTAGCCGCTTTATCCTGTTCTACAGGGTCGCAGGCAAGCTGGAGCCTATCCCAGCTGACTACGGGAGAAAGGCGGGGTACACCCTGGACAAGTCGCCAGGTCATCACAGAGCTGACACATAGACACAGACAACCATTCACACTCACATTCACACCTACGGTCAATTTAGAGTCACCAGTTAACCTAACCCGCATGTCTTTGGACTGTGGGGGAAACCGGAGCATCCAGAGGAAACCCACGCGGACACGGGGAGAGCATGCAAACTCCGCACAGAAAGGCCCTCACCGGCCACAGGGCTCGAACCCGGACCTTCTTGCTGTGAGGCGACAGCGCTAACCACTACACCACCATGCCGCCCTATATATATATATATATATATATATATATATATATATATATATATATAAAAAAGTGTTGTGCAACATTTGCAAAACAAGTTACTTCCTGTTATCACTTATGTTACATCAGTTACAACGAGTTGTTCTCTAATCAGCCTTTTTAATTAATAAACAAAACCCTCCATCCCACCATTCATGGTATAACATGTCATGCTGTTGTGTGCCGCTGTTTACCTTCTTCTTCTCCGGTGAGCTGTGTTCGCTCTTATTCTCCCCACCGTCATCCTCTCCAGTCAGAGGATCGGTGCCATTGGCTGGTAGCTTCACTCCTGCTTCTTGACTGGATGTCCTCCAGCCAGTCAAATCCACTCCAGCAGCACACCACAGCTACACAAAGTCAGTTTGATGATTCATCCTGCGTGGTTCCTACAGTACAGATTTGCCACAAATCTCATCATCATGTACGTCTTTTTACCTTTCTGTTGGGATCCTTCTCCACCAGAGGGCGGCAGTATACAGGCACGGGGACATTTTTCATGCGGTTGTCCTCTTTCTCATTGGCCTGTGAAGAGACAAGGAGGTGGGGACAGTCACAAAGCAGCTAATGACACTGCTTCCTAAGCAGAAAAGGCCCGGGGCGGATACCGCATCATGGCCTGGTTAAGATGGCGCAGAAACACAGATCAAGAGAAGAGACAGAGATAAAGGGACACCCTTGGTGGTTAATTTAAAACAATTCAAGTTAAAGAACTAAGTCTAGTTAGAGCAGGGGTGTCAAACTTGTTTTAGGTAACAGGCTACATTACACATAGTCCAATGTCATGTGGGCTGGACCACAAATACCAAATGCATCAACTCCACCACAAACGGCTTGAACATATACAGTGGTGCTTGAAAGTTTGTGAACCCTTTGGAATTTTCTATATTTCTGCATAAATATGACCTAAAACATCATCAGATTTTCACACAAGTCCTAAAAGTAGATAAAGAGAACCCAGTTAAACAAATGAGACAAAAATATTATTCTTGGTCATTTATTTATTGAGGAAAATGATCCGATATTACCTATTTGTGAGTGGCAAAAGTATGCGAACCTTTGCTTTCAGTATCTGGTGTGACCCCCTTGTGCAGCAATAACTGCAACTAAACGTTTCCGGTAACTGTTGATCAGTCCTGCACACCAGCTTGGAGGAATTTTAGCCCATTCCTCCGTACAGAACAGCTTCAGCTCTGGGATGTTGGTGGGTTTCCTCACATGAACTGCTCGCTTCAGGTCCTTCCACAACATTTCCATTGGATTAAGGTCAGGACTTTGACTTGGCCATACCAAAACATTAACTTTATTCTTCTTTAACCATTCTTTGGTAGAACGACTTGTGTGCTTAGGGCCATTGTCTTGCTGCATGACCCACCTTCTCTTGAGATTCAGCCCATGTTTACATTAGACCGTATCAGCGGATCATCAGATTAACGTTTTTAAAACGATTAGTATGCACACAGCAACACCAATACACGATTTGCGTGCACACAGCAATACCAATACACGGATACGCTCGGCTCCGCAGGCATCCTGCGCTCCAAATCACTCCGCCCTGAACAGCGAGTGCCCTCTGGAGGGTGCGCACTCCGGCCTTGCGCAGCTCACAGAGCACGCGAGTGAAGTGAACAAGCTGTGATTCGGGACTGAGCCGCTGTGTGTGTGATCCCAGCGCATATCACTTACCACTTGCAAGTGGAAGGATGGCAAGCCTAAAGACAATCATAACTACACAATGGGCAGTATTTGCATCAGTATTTGCAGTATTTTCATACTTTTATACTCTTTAATGAAAGGTGATACAAGGCGGAAGTCCGCGCCGTTTTTCAGCAGTCGCGTCACATGACCAACACCAGCGAATCAGGAAGGTGGAGGTCACAGTGACGTTGTCCAATGAGACGCCAGCTAGAGCTCAGCACAGCGTATCCGCGTATTCTGAATGTTTACACAGCACCGGAGCTGACACGATCTGGATTGAATACGTGGACGCTGGCGGATTCCCGTTTCCCGGCGTTTCCAGGCGGTTTAATGTAAACGGACAGTGCATCCGCGAAGAAAACGAGACAGATACGGTCTAATGTAAACGTAGCCTCAGTTCATGGACAGATTAGATTAGATTAGATAAAACTTTATTGATCCCTTTGGGCGGGTTCCCTCAGGGAAATTAAGATTCCAGCAGCATCATTACAGATAAACAGAGAAAACTTCTAGATAAATTAAAATAAATTAAGTATTTACATATATAAATATAAAAAGAATAAGATATGGGGAAGAGAGGAAGGGGGGAAGAAAAAAAAAGAAGGGGGGGGCGGCAGCAGGAGAGATATTGCACTTTATATTGCACATTGTCCGGTATTGGTTATTGTTAGGCTAGTGCCGCTTTTCCACTACCAACGCGGCTGAGTTGGGCTGAGCCGTGCTGTGCTGAGTTGGGCTGAGTCGAGCTGAGCGGGGCTGTTGGAGTTGCATTTCGACTACAACTGCGCTGAACCGTGCTGGCTGGAAGTGGGTAGACACATTGGGTGGAGTTAGCGAAAGTGGGTGGATGTCACGTGATGTCGTTAGGCGGCGCAAACAGTGACATCAGTGACCTTTTAAGCGGTAGTCTCACGACCAGGATAGTAAACAATAAACATGGAGGACATGGAGTCGTTAGTGTTGCTGGTCTTGGTGCTGTGGCTTGTTGTCACCGACAACGCCAACAGATACTGGCAAGAGCGTATAGATGAGGCGAGGTGCATAAGGCTTCAGAAATTCTCGTAATTCGTAATTCTTCTTCCGGGTTTACGGTGTTTACAGATCCCAGCGTGCTCGCGGGGCGTGTGTGGGCATGTGAGGACACTCCTCCTCACCAATCAGTGCACAGGGGAGTGTCTCCTCACGCCCCTAGCCCCACTCGGCTCGCTTCAGCCCTACTCCAAAACCGTTCGAGTTTTGGGTGCTGAGTAGGGCTGAAGCGAGCTGAGTCGTGCTGCTCTGAGGTAGTCGAAACGCGAGCCGTGTCGGGCTGAAGTGAGCTGAAAAAGGGTAATGGAAAAGGGCCATAGGCTACTGTTCCTTCCCATCCTCTGTCCTCCTGTTACCCCTCCTCCCCCCCAGAGAGGAGTTGTACAGTCTGATGGCGTGAGGGACAAAGGAGTTTTTAAGTCTGTTCGTCCTGCACTTGGGAAGGAGCATTCTGTCACTGAACAGGCTCCTCTGGTTGCTGATGACGCTGTGCAGAGGGTGACTGGCATCGTCCATGATGTTCAATAGTTTGTCCATAGATCTCTTCTCTGCCACCATCACCAGAGTGTCCAGCTTCATGCCGACCACAGAGCCGGCCCACCTGATCAGTTTGTCCAGCCTGGATGTGCTGCCCCCCCAGCACACCACGGTGTAAAACAGGACACTGGCGACCACACTGATAGAACATCCACAGGAGTTTCCTGCAGATGTTAAAGGACCGCAGCCTCCTAAGGAAGTATAGCCTGCTCTGTCTCTTCCTGTATAAGTGCTTGGTGTTGCAAGTCCAGTCCAGCTTGCTGTCCAGCCACAGCCCGAGGTACTTGTAGGAATCCACAGCCTCCACCTCGACTCCCTCGATCAGAACTGGTCGTGACCTTGGTCTGGACCTCCCAAAGTCAATGACCAGCTCCTTGGTCTTCGAGGAGTTGAGCTGCAGATGGTTCCTGTTGCACCACACAGCAAAGTCCCTCACCAGGTTCCTATACTCCTCCTCTCTGTCATCACTGATACACCCAGCGATGGCTGCATCATCGGCAAACTTCTGAATGTAACACATCTTGGAGTTGTAGCAGAAGTCCACGGTGTACAGGGTGAAGAGAAGAGGGGCCAGCACCGTGCCCTGGGGTGCTCCGGTGCTGCTAATCACAATGTCAGATGTGATGTCCTTCAGTCTGATGTACTGCAGCCTGTCAGTGAGGTAGCTGGAGATCCAGGTGACCAGGCAGGGGTCCACTCGCATCCTGTTCAGTTTGTCCTGAAGCAATAGGGGCTGGATGGTGTTGAAGGCACTTGAGAAGTCCAAGAAGAGGATCCTCACTATGCCATTTCCCTTATCCAGATGCGAGTGGGCTCGGTGTAGCAGGTAGAGGATGGCGTCTTCCACACCGACACCTGCCCGGTACGCAAACTGCAGACAGTCCTGGGCATGTTGTACCTGAGGTCTGAGGAGGCTGAGGAAGAGCCGCTCCAACATCTTCATCAGATGTGAAGTGAGTGCCACCGGTCGGAAGTCGTTCAGCTCGCTGGGCCGATTCTTTTTGGGAACTGGAACGATACATGATGTCTTCCAGAGGGTGGGCACTCTCCCCAGCTGCAGGCTAAGGTTGAAGATGCGTTGGAGTGGTTCACCCAGTTCAGCAGCACAGGTCTTCAGTAGTCGGGGACACACCTTGTCCGGGCCTGCTGCTTTCCTGGGGTGAAGCTTCCTCAGTTGACCTCTGACCTGGTCTGCAGTAATGCATGGAGGAGTCTGTGTTGAGGTGGGGAAGGAGGGGGCTGTTGTGATGACTGGGGGGAGGTGTGTTGAGGGAAGGAGGAGAGATGGCTGCAGTGAGGGAGAGGGTAGGGGGGACGTGGGCTGGTTGAACGGATTGAAAAAGTCATTCAACTCATTCGCCCTCTCCACTGTCCCCTCAATGACTCTGGTCTTTGTATTGTGGCCTGTGATGGTTTTCACACCTTCCCAGACCTCCCTTATGCTGTTCTTCAGTTTCTGCTCCACCTTTCTCCTGTAGCTGTCCTTAGCTTCCCTCATGCAGCGTTTTACCTCCTGCTGTGCTGCTTTCATTGCCTCCCTATCCCTGCTCCTGAAGGCGGCCTTCTTCCTGTTGAGGACAGCTTTGACTTCTTGTGTTACCCATGGCCGTACAGTCTTAGCGGGGGAGACCACGTCTACACAGAAGTTAAGGTAATCTGTCAGACAGTGTGTCAGACCCTCTATGTCCTCACAGTGTGGGCTAAGCAGCACATCCCAGTCCGTGATGTCATAACAGTCCCTGAGGGCATCTTCCATTTCAGGGGACCACCTCCTGATGGAGCTAGTTGTTGCAGGCTGCCTTTGAACCAGGGGGGTGTACTTTGGCTGTAGAAGAACCAGGTTGTGGTCAGACTTCCCTAGTGGGGGGAGTGGTGTGACTCTATATGCATCCCTCACATTAGCATACAGCAAGTCAATTGTCCTGTTGTTCCTTGTTGGACAATCCACAGCCTGGTAAAAAGCAGCCAAAGTAGAGTCCAAAGTAGCGTGATTAAAGTCCCCAGAAATGATGATAAATGCCTCAGGGTGCTGTGTCTGCAGCCTTGCTGTGACAGAGTGAATCCTCTGACATGCAGCGGCTGCGCCTGCCCTCGGAGGGATGTAAACACAGATGGTGATCACGTGACTGAACTCCCTCAGCAGATAATATGGCCGCAGGCTAACGGCTAGCAGCTCCAAGTCCGGGCAACATAAAACTGTCTTTATGGAGATATGTCCCGGGTTACACCAGCGGTTGTTAACATAAATGATGAGTCCCCCACCTTTGCTTTTCCCGCATGCGTTAGTGTCTCTGTCGGCACTCACAGCAGTGAATCCCCGCAGGTCCACGTTAGCATCCGGTACAAGGTGTGTTAGCCATGTCTCCGTAAAGATAAATAAGCTGCTCTCCCGGTAAATCCGCTGGTTGTTCAGAGCGGAAAGCTCATCGACTTTATTCGGCAGCGAGTTCACATTCCCCATGATAACGGAGGGAATGGATGGTTTGTAGCGCCGCCGGTTGTCCATTAGCCTAGCCTTTAGCTTAGCTCCAGCCTTGCAGCCCCTGGGTTTCCTCCTCAGCTTGGCCAGGATGGGGTGTCGTATCCCGGCTCGTCCCATTGTTTACAGGGCCAGCAGCTCCTCTCTCGAATAAGTGAGAAAACTGGCTCCTGGTTGCGTGTTAAAGTTAAATATATCCATGTTATATAGTAAAACACACTATGTCTTCGTAAGAAGAGCAGAAAAGTAAAAAAAAAGGTGGAAAAAAAAGAGGTTTAAAGAGCTAAAAACTACAGAGCTACTGGAGAGGCAGCCGTCTCACACAGCGCCCATATGTCTATTTACATATGTCCTGACATTTTCCTTTAGAATTCGCTGATATAATTCAGAATTCATTGTTCCATTAATGATGGCAAGCCGTCTTGGCCCAGATGCAGCAAAACAGGCCCAAACCATGATACTACCACCATCATGCTTCACAGATGGGATAAGGTTCTTATGCTGGAATGCAGTGTTTTCCTTTCTCCAAATGCTTCTCATTTAAACCAAAAAGTTGTATTTTGGTCTCATCCGTCCACAAAACATTTTTCCAATAGCCTTCTGGCTTGTCCACGTGATCTTTAGCAAACTGCAAACGAGCAGCAATGTTCTTTTTGGAGAGCAGTGGCTTTCTCCTTGCAACCCTGCCATGCACACCATTGTTGTTCAGTGTTCTCCTGATGGTGGACTCATGAACATTAGCCAATGTGAGAGAGGCCTTCAGTTGCTTAGAAGTTACCCTGGGGTCCTTTGTGACCTTGGCGACTATTACCGGTACACGCCTTGCTCTCGGAGTGATCTTTGTTGGTCGACCACTCCTGGGGAGGGGAACAATGGTCTTGAATTTCCTCCATTTGTACACAATCTGTCTGACTGTGGATTGGTGGAGTCCAAACTCTTTAGAGATGGTTCTGTAACCTTTTCCAGCCTGACGAGCATCAACAACACTTTTTCTGAGGTCCTCAGAAATCTCCTTTGTTCGTGCCATGATACACTTCCACAAACATGTGTTGTGAAGATCAGACTTTGATAGATCCCTGTTCTTTAAATAAAACATGGTGCCCACTCACATCTGATTGTCATCCCATTGATTGAAAATACCTGACTCTAATTTCACCTTCAAATGAACTGCTAATCCTAGAGGTTCACATACTTTTGCCACTCACAGATATGTAATATTGGCTCATTTTCCTCAATAAATAAATGGCCAAGTATAATATTTTTGTCTCATTTGTTTAACTGGGCTCTCTTTATCTACTTTTAGGACTTGTGTAAAAATCTAATGAAGTTTTTGGTCATATTTATGCAGAAATATAGAAAATTCTAAAGGGTTCACAAACTTTCAAGCACCACTGTAAAATCATTCAAACTGGTATCAGCCCGCAGGTCACCTGTTTGACACCCCAGATTCAGATTTAGGTTAAAGACATACAAACATGCTCAACAGGGATTAATCAACACTGCACGCTGACGTTTAAGACAAACAACAGCCAATAGCAACCGTTTAATTATAGGCTTTGGAAAGCATTGATCAATCTGATTATCTAATCATCTAGGAATCACTGTTTTGAAGTGATTATGTGTAGTTCTTGGTTGGCAGATATCATGTGACCATTTGTGCATCAATATTGTGTTGCTATGTGCTGGAGGTGCTCTTGTAATAATCTCCATTGTATGATGTTAAACCCATCAAAGAACCTTAAGGGATCTTTGTCACACCTAAAGGGGCAGGGCTTTGGTTAGGTTTGACTGCTGGGCAACGTTTGGGTGAGATTAGGGGCGGAGTTTTAGAGGGGGCGGGGAAGGAGAGGTGCATGCTAGTCCTCTGCCGGGCAGACTTGCCTGCGGCCTCTTTCCTGCGGTGTCCTGAGCGCTGTCTGCCTGGGAACCCGTCTGTAGGAGATCACAGTTAGAGCCACGGCGGCACATGGTCACCACTGGCGACCCTGACACATACACACTCTCACCACCGTACACAAGCTGCTGATGCTCCAAGATCCACTACCTTCTTAAAGCTGAATCTGTCATCTATTTAACCAATCAATTGCTCGATATGAGCTAACTACGAGCATCATTCTATTCCAAGATTCTTGTGCACTTTTTCATTTGTCTCCTAACAACAGATATCATTAATGACTATTTTCTATCAAACAACCAGATAAAACACCAAAAAGTCACTTCAAGTTCTAAAGTTTAGCTTCATCATGAGACAGTGAGTTTCAATTCCAATGATGCCACAGCTATCTGATTCAACTCGATATTATTTGTATAGCACTTTAACAAGAAATCCAGGTCTTGATCTTGATCCGTAATGAACAAGAGAACCAGAGCAAGAGAACCAGATGCGACAGTGGCAAGGAAAAACTCCCTGAGATCTTGAGAGGAACCAAATGCAGAAAGGAACCGTTCCTCTTCGGGTGTGATTATAAATATTACTATTTTACAATTGGATACTAAAAAAAAAAATCAAACTGTACTTGCCAGCTGTGCTGTGAAAATTGTGCATGCAGACACTCATCTAAGTTTCCAAATCTGTCATTGCTTAACTCTTGATTATTTTCTATCGCGAATACTATTATTAAAAAGCTTATAATTTCTACTTTCCAAAGAAATTTATTTCATTAAGATCTATTCAGTCCTTTGGGAGTAATGGCAGGTTGAAGTTGCTACAACAGAGTGCACTCTCTGTTCACGTGACGTCGGGAAACTGCCGGTGATTTCCGAGTCACGGGAAAGTGGTCAGCTCTCACCGTTTCTGATGAAGGATTCAGCAAAATTTTCCACCTGCTAGTTTTGATGTTATGCTTCATGGGAGACTTTGAAGTGAGTTTTCAAAGCTTTACCTACTTATTTTTTTTTCAAATCAAACTGATTCCTGTAAATAAATAACCATTTTAGAATATAACTGTAGTTGTTTTGATGATAAATATTGAGGTCTTAGTGGTCGGAATGAGATTTTAAAAAACCCGAAGTCAGAAACACGAGTGTCAATTTCAATTCAATTAATGTGAAGTGTTTATTGGATGTGGCTCACGTTTTTTTTTTTCCAAGGTTTGCTAATATTAATCGAAATAATCATTTATATTCTTTAATATAAACACTAGTAGGCCCTACTTTTGAGAAATACAGAGGCCTACAGAGTACAAAGAGGGTATTAGAAATCTTTTATTACTTTTTTTATTGAATGTACTGATTTAATGGTTTTACCTAATTAGCATAATTACTACTATGAAATATTAAATGTGCACAATATGTTTTTAATAATTTTTTCAAACTTTGTATTCAGTATCCAACCATCTATGTGCCTGCCAATTTCCTTGTAAATATCTTGAAAAATAGAAACGTTATTAAGAAAAAAATATTTGATCTCATTGGTTAATGAGGCTCATTTTGGACCATGTGATCCTCATACAGAATATTACGGCAGTTTTCTAAAAATTGAGCCTTTTTTTCCCCCCCCAATCTTTGATTTGCAACATCTCAAGAATGGATAAACATATTTTAATTATGTAAAAAGCATGCTGTTCTGCATTCAATTCCGAATTCAACGAGAGCAGTTTCAAGTAATTTGGATTGAATTTGAACTTTCACCTGATATGCTTCATTATAGTAGCACTATTTGAGTACAGCTCTACTGTAGAGTATCCAGGTGAAATTATACACTAGAGGATGAGACTTGCCAGGAGAACAAGACTTGGGTAGAAGCGATGGCTAATCACAGCTAGCTCATATACACAGAAAAGTGCAATTATTGCCCTCATCCTGTGCATGAAAAGATATTAGGGCTGGCTTCAGATGTCTCAGAAAGCACGTGTTAGCCATCACCGTAGCAGATCAGTCGGTAGACTCAGGAACAGGAAAGACTCAGCTAGAGGCACAAAAAAAAAAAAAAAAACACCAAAACTGCAACACAGCATATTAACCTCAAGAAATATCCTCATCTTCCCAAATGCTTTTTACTTTATGATACAGTCCCGCTTTACCCGCTGTTCTCTTTTTCATTCCTGCTTTACCAGCATTTCTTCAAACCTGGCCTTTCATAACAGAGCTAAATGAGCCTCCATACTTCAGCAGCAGGAATGTAGGTGAGGGAAGAATGGTGAAAGGTCAAAGGTGAAGTAGTGCTACCTGTTTAAAGCGGGGTGGCACACTCCAGCCACAGGCCTGCATGAGGCCATCATCCCGGCGCATGTGTTCACGGACCTGCCGGTACTGTTCACGCCGCTGCTCCCTACGGACCGAGAGCGCCGAGTCGCTAAGGAGAGACGCAACACCATTACTGGGCAGTCTATGGAACAGAAAGACAGAGAAAAGGAGAGACAGAGGGGGCGAGCGGTCCGCAAAAGAGCGTCAGTGAGCCAGCCAGACAGCCGCATATGCAAAAGTGATAGAAAGAGAAGAGTTAGAGACAGAAAAGAAAAGAAAATTGGGGCAGTGGGTTAGAGGCGAGAGTGAAATAAAAACTGCGCAGCTCTACATCACAGACACACATATGCATGAAGAAGCCCAGCTGTGAGCACGCATGCATTGGACTGAAACGTGTACGCTGATTTGAAGTGATATTATAGATTGTACAGTACGTGTGTGTGCATGTAGCTACATATATGTTTTGTATAGCACGGGGAGCAGCAAAGCACTTCAGCTACACCAAATGAGAAAACACGAATCGAGACAAAACATTATGCAGTGTAGACAATATCAGTAATGTGTGCACAAACAAATTCACAAACATTAACAAGTATTCAAGAGTATTTGTGTATGTCGCATTCACAGAGCATTTCGAAAGTTAAATTCAAGTTGTTCCCCCGCATTTTCAAAGCGAAATAATGAGATTTTTCCCCAGTATAATACTGATCAATATTTCAGTTGTGTTGCAAATGTTATACTGAACTCCAGCCTCTGTACAAATGTAACCCATCGAAAATTAACTATTTAACAGTTATTTCACCAAATCGAGTCGGACATGAGCTGATAGCCAATGAGGCGTGTAGCACCGAGTTGGCTGTAAGCCATGTACGATGAGATTGAGTGAAATAACTGTTTTATTCTATCCACATTCACTGGATTTTGAGAAACAGAGCATTTTTATTTTTTGCAAATTCAATAATTAAAATCTTTATACAAAACGTCCGACAAAATCATTTTCGCTTAGAACGTAAACAAACTGGCGAAATGAGAGCAGCAATTTGTGGAAAATGCTATAATAATTCTTGAAAAAAAAAAGATACGTTCTTACCATCAAATACTTTCATTCCATATTTTGTTGCTTTTTGTATTTTTTGGGGGGGGCTTTCTTCTTCTTTAGCTTTTTTTGGCCAACCAACTTAAAAGGTGCTTTACCGCCACCTGAAGTGTGGAACAGGCACTATTGGGGGGTAAAAAACTATATTCTTTTAGCCATTTCTGTTTCTTTTAAAAACTTGATGATTTTTGAGGTTTTGTTTTCGAGTAGAGTTTTTATTTCGTCCTCGGTTGGTTCAGCAACACGCGCCACCATTTTATTTTTCTTTACTCACGGTATATGAGCTGATAGTCTAGTAGTAGAGTAGCCAATCAGAGCGTGCGATTGCTCATATCCAGTGAACGTGGATAGAATAATTGTGGTTAATTATTGAAAATATGGCATGATAATATTTTCTATCCATTCAGGGGGCATTTCTACTTCACGCCTAGTGTTCCTGGGATAGGCTCCGGATTCACCGTGTCCCAGCCCAGTCCAGGATAAAGTGCTTCCTGGAGGAGGACGAATAGAATTTTCTCGCAAATATTCTTCAGTTCATTTATAATAAACAATCAACAATAAACTAATTGCTAACCATTTATTCAATACAAAGGACATGTCAAGCTTAAACAAAAAAAAAAAAACAGACATGTGTGGGCTCCTGATCCGCAGCCTGATGAGGATAAAGTAGTCGTTGAAGATGACTGAATGAATGAATGTATTCTGTCACTGGTCGAGTTGCTAGAATATAAATCCCCTCCTTCCTTTTTGCTCAAGTTTTCTCAAGTAATCTGAGACTCACTCGCTAAACAGTATAATTCAACCAGGAAGATTTTAGCTAGACAATCAGCATTAACCAGTCTGGACTAGCTATTAGAAATTTTAACAAAAGACAAAATTTACATCTAAGGTTCAATAGTCATTAACGTGGTTCATTTTATTATGCAGAAGAACTCAGGGTTCACTCACGACTCCCAGAGAAGCTGTACCAACCCAAAATAATAATTTCAAATCTTTCTGTCCTATAAACCCTGGTCTTTGCTCCATTAAAACACAGATATTTACTGAGATCTCAAATAAACTATTGCTATGGATGTGCTACTGGATAAATAACGGCAGGAATGACATCACATCATAACTAAGGGCACAAAACAACATGCAAATGAGGTTTTTGTGTGTGCCAGTCGCTCTCAATAGCCATGGCGAGTTCAGATTTCAAAGAGCTCCCAGAGAAGTCAAAATGAAACTGCCATTATAGGAAGTCAGACACTTTGGAAAACACCAGTATAAACACGAGTGTGCATTTTTAAAGCTCTACATGACCGCTGCATCAGCAGAGCGAACATGTGGTGGATAAAGAAAACCATGGTAATAATAAATTTAAGGGTTTCAGTGACATTCTGATTGTTTTGAGACACTATGGCATAGTTTAGATAAATGAACACCTTATTAAGTCTTACAAAATGCTATAAATTTCCTTACAAGCAATAGCAATGGGCTTGTGCACATTTAATACCTACCCTTCAGGTGTATTAGTTTGTGTAATAAATTGCCACCACGAAACTGACTTTTGAGCTTAATAACTTCCATTATTCTATTCACAGTCACTGGATATGAGCAATTGTGCACTCTGATTGGCTACTCTACTACTAGGATATCAGCTCATATCAGTGAGTAGAGAAAAACAAAATGGTGGCGCGCATCAAGTCAGATATATCACTTTATCAAGTATTTAAAAGAAACAGAAATAGCTAAAAGAATATGTCCCCCCCCCCAAAAAAAAAAAAAAAACTCCTGTTCCACACTCGAGCCCAGTTGGTGGCAGTAATGCACCTTTACGTTGGTTTGCCAACCGCCAAAAAAAAAAACGAAAGAAGAAGAAGAAAATGGCAGAGCGTGTCGCTGAACCTACCAAGCATGAAATAAAAACTCTACTTGAAAACAAAACCCCAAAAAATACAAAAAAAAGCAACAAAATATGGAATAAAAAAAAGTATTTGATGGTAAAAATGTATCTTTTTTTATTTTTCAAGAATTATTATTATTATAGCATTTTTCACAAATTGCTGCTCTCATTTCGCCAGTTTGTTTACATTCTAAGCGGAAATTATTTTGTCGGACGTTTTGTATAAAGTTTTTATTTATCGAATTTGCAAAAAATAAAAATGCTCCGTTTCTCAAAATCCAGTGAATGTGGATAGAATATTTTATATATATATATATATATATATATATATATATATATATATATATATATGTTATTTACCAGGTGGGAGGTCTGTATGGTGAAATACCGTGACCGAGGTCTTGAAAGTACTGAGCGAGGCCCTCTGGGCCGAGGTCAGTATTCAAGGCCGAGGTCACAGTATTTCACCATACGGACCGACCTTAAGCTGGTAAATAATATATTTATTTATTTATTACCAAATTCTAACACAAAACGAGAGCGCCCAAAAGGGAAAACCGAGCCAAGGTGAGGCGCCATTTTGAATCCTCATTCACAGCTGTAATGCAAATGGCTTCCTCCTCAGTATACAAGTGCACTTCCATGGCAGGAAAAAAAAAATTACATTTTGCCACCTATGTAGTCCCCTATTTATACAAAATTGAGTCATTCAGGATTCAGCCATGTTTTTGCTCGGCGTTAGCAACAGTTAGAGGTTTTTAGCTTTCTCCTGAAATGTTTTCTTTTATTTCTTCTTCCTCAGGGGATTAAAACTCGCTTTCGCTGTGAAGACTATCCATGCTGTAAAATTAATGCTATTCTCCTGAGAAATGCTGGCAAAAATGTATAAGATTTTTGGTAATCTTATAAATAAATCTTATAAAAAAATATAAATGTTGGCAAAAAATGCTACTATGTTTGTTGTTGTGAACGAGCGAGTCACCAGAGGTCCATAACCGGGGTCTGTAACTGGGGTCCATATTGTAGGATACGGAGCCGCTCACCAGCCAATCAGAGCACAGGATTTGATGGAAACCAGACCGCAAAAAAAAAAAGTTATTCCACTCGATCTCGTCATACATGGCTTATAGCCAACTCGGTGCTACGTGCCTCGTCAGCTGTCAGCTCATGTATGACTCGATTTTGTGGAATATTAGGTGTAAAATAAATCAGTTTGCATGAAGGTCTATTTTTACCTTAAGTTTGAAATACCTCAAGTTGCATATTCATTAAGGCAAACAAAATAAAACAAAATGGACGACGCATGCTGCATTGCTAATATTTGAGATGTAATGCTCAGACTTAAAATTAAGTTTTTAAGCAGCACTGTTAAACATTTATAAGAGCTTCCTGTGCAATCTTAAAGCCTGTGGTCTGTGTAAATGTGCATAACAGTATTTGTGCCTGCACTAATTTGTGAACATGTAAATATAATAGTAGTCAAAAGTTTGAACACCCCTACTCATTCAGAGGTTTTTCTGTATTATGACTATTTTCTACATTGTAGAACAATACTGAAGACATCAACACTATGAAACAACATATGGAATGATGTGGTCAGTAAAAACGTGTTAAAAAAAAGGAAAATATGTTTCATATTAGCCCTGTGATGACCTGGCAACTTGTCCAGGGTGTACCCCGCCTTTCGCGCATAGTCAGCTGGGATAGGCTCCAGCTTGCCTGCGACCTTGTAGAACAGGATAAGCGGCTACAGATAATGGATGGACGGATATTTCATATTAGATTCTTCACAGTATCCAGCGTTTACCTTGATGACGCTTTACACATTATTGGCATTATCTTAACCAGCTTCATGAGGTAGTCACCTGGAATGGTTTTCAGTTAACAGCTGCGTCATCAAAAGTTAATTAGTGCAATTTCTTGCCCTCTTAATGCGTTTGAGATCAAACAGTAAATAATAATAATACAGTAAACAGCCTTATTCCACACCACGACCGTAGTAATCCATATCACGAACCGCTCAACGAAGTAAAGAGAAACGACATCCATCATTACATTTAATTAATAAAAATGAAGAAACCATTGAATTAGAAGGTGTATCCAAACTTTTGACTGGTACTGTCGGTGTGGGTGTTGTTGCATGTTCTCACTCCTCAGGGAAGAACTCGAGTGTGCGGTTGGACGTAGAGATCTGGCACATGGTGTGTGAGCGTCTCTGGTTGAAGCCTGCAGGAGAAGGGGATCTGTAGTGGATGTTGACGCTGGTGTATGGCCGCTTGACTGGAGGAGGGCTTGAGGATGAGCTGAAGAGACGTGCAAAGCTGGAGGAAAAGGAGAAGGTTCACAACACCTTATTTAAAGCAAATACTAGGAAACGCCACCATGAAACACATTAGAAATGTTTATACTGAACCTGCTCTGATGTACTTATCAATTCTGGTCTTAACTGGTTGGTTGGTTGGTTGGTTGGTTGGTGCTGTATTTTTGCAATTAGAGGTTGTGTACTGTTCTGACATCTAGTGTTGTAGTACTTGAGACTGGTTTCAAAACCACTTTTTGAAGATCTTGGTCTCGTCTCAGAATCAACCACATTTTTACTCAGGCTCAGACATAGAGGACTCGGGATTTTATTTCAGGACGGGTCAAGACCACAACTGCGGGGATTTCACTAAATTGCCTGTGCACTGTCTGATTTATTAGTTAACATCGTTACTGTGATTGGATGTAAAATTTCCTGCTTCAAATGCGACCGATAACGAGACTCCTTGCTAATTTGAAATTTTTCTTCCTGTTAATGGCCGTCACCCCTTCCCCACACCTCTTTACACCCATTTGTCTGGTCCTGACTTGGTCTCACCCTGCCTTGGTCTTGCTCTCAACCCATCAAAAGTCTTGGTCTCGATACACTTTGGTATCGGTCATGACTTGGTCTCAGTTTAGGTGGTCTTGTCTACAACACTACTGATGTCACAGGTCGGCATTGCTAGCACAGTCACAATGGGGTCTAATAAGAGAAAAAAATTCAGCAATCTCAAACATAGGTGATAATGGCCAAGTTTTTACTGCAGGCTCATAATACAAACGTGCAAGAATGTATTTTCTCACTCACTATTAATGAGAAATCCAATGAGCAGTGGAGACAGCAAATGCTGGACTCAAAGTTCCAAAATGCAATGCGACACACTTGGACCAACTTATTATGTCAGCTACGTCTGGCCCTGTGTCTGAAATCACTCCCTACTCACTATATAGGGTACTATATAGTGGGGATGCCATTTTGTAGTGCTGTCCGAAACGATAGTGAGGATTATTACACCCTATATAGTGCACTCAAAGTATCCCACAATGCATCACGAAAAGTAGCGTACAACGATCGTCACTAACCAAAGCACTATATCCCATCATGCATTGCGGTCGCGCTGAAAGAAATCAAATTAAAAGCCTCAAATTTGATTTAATAAAAGGCAGCGGCAAAGAAGAAAGTATTCAGCCTTGATTTAAAAGAACTGAAAGATGCAGGTACTTTGTATTGATTAATGTGGGAAATACGCTCAGTATAATATGGATTTATCACAAAAATACATGCATTTATTTATTATTTTGAAAACCCAATAGCCGACTGATCTGGTACGTTTTAATTGTGTGACAGTAATGACGTAAATACCAGCGCGACCGACTAGTGTCCGAAAGTGTTTTTTCATTTTACCAATGAGCTCACTGTATAGTCCTCTATATAGTAATTCCCTATACAGGGAGTAGTGAACAAGTGAGCAATTTCGGACACAAGGAGGGTCTTGGCTTGGCTGGCTAGTGATCTATGAGATGTCAAACATGACGCCACTGGTGATGGTATTCGCATAAAAGTTGAATATTTGAAACCCGATATGTTTGAGCAGAGTGTAGAGCTGAGGAGGTGAGAGTGTTGGACAGAATAAATAATTAAAGCGCTGATGTATTGCTCTCTTTAGGTCGAGATGAAGCGAGGGCTAAATCCCACCCACACAACTATCAGCAGGTAGTCAAACGGCATTGCGGGAAACAGTTAACCAAACTAGACCATCATGTAGCTTAAACTTAAAAAGTCGTCTTTGGACGCTGTTGAAGATCACAGGTTAAATATAAAAATGATTGTGGGTATCAGATGCAAAGAACCGACAAACTCACAACTGCCAGATGGTCGATTTCTTCTTCTCTTGTATTTGAGGACTCTCCCTAGAAGCTCTATAATAGAGACCGCAAAAAAAAAAAGAGAGAAATGAACACACACATGACCAAAGTGAGTGCATGAACTTTCAGGCATGTACTCAGTGTGTGTTCTGCACCAGGAGCAGTGTGATATACGTTTGATATACAATACCAGTCAAAAGTTTGGACACACCTTCGAATTCAGTGTTTTTTTCTTTATTGTTATTAATTAAAAGACGCTTCATGTCTTAAAGTAATGATGGATGTCGTTTCCTTTTACTTAGTTGAACGGTTGTTGACATATAACATGGATTACTACAGTTGTGGTGTGGAATAGGGCTGTTTATTGTGTTTTTATTATTTACTATTTACTTTTTGATCTCAAACACATTAAAAAGGCAAGAAATTGCACTAATTCACTTTTAATGAGGCACAAGTTAATTAAAAGCATTCCAGGTGACTACCCCATAAAGCTGGTTGAAGCTACACTGCCTTTCAGCTTTTTCAAATGTAGGTCATGAAAAGAATTTTCCCCAACACCCAGTTATTTTTGTTTAGTGGACCGAAAGCTACTGAATTTGAAATCACAGACTTCCCATTTTATTAGTTTTTTAAAAATAGAACAATTAATGGATTTAAGGCCACGTGGCCCTAAATTCTCCGCTATTTTTTCCTGCTTCACCATGACCCAATTCAAGATACTACGTCATGCATCATGTGGTGGGCTTTCCCCGTTCGCGCAAGGCATTGTGGGATACAAATTTGAAATAGGAGAGGAAAATGGAGGACGTGAATGAAACGTGAAAGACCAACTACAGTAACGGAAAGCGAGATGAAAAGATGTTATGTTCTATATGAAGGAAAGGAAACGCAGGACCAAACTAATAAATCTCGGCAGTCAGCGAGCACCTCGGTGTGATCAGCTGTTCGTTTAGTGACAGAATGATGGAACTGTCAGTGCACGGTCAAGGGTAATGCGACACTGGATACCAGCTGCCGTAAAACCCAAAAGAAGAAGAAAAAGAAGTAGGTAAATCTGCGCATGTGCACACGGACTTCCTCTGTCTGCTTGACTGCGCAAAGTGAGTGATTTCATGCACGTTATTTGCTCGGGAATCCCCTCAAATTAAATAACTTTCCAGCCACAGAATAGCCTGTTTTTTTTAAGATATTACAGAAGTAAACATATATCATAATGAACAAATTGCAGAGGGAACTAAATTTCACGGGTATTATGAAACTGAAAGGCCGTCTAGCTTTAAGATAACGCCAATAGGGTGTAAAGCGTCACGGTAAACAGTGGCTACTTTAAAGAATCTAAAATATGAAACATATTTTGTTTAACACTTTTTTTAAAATTTCCCACATAATTCCATATATGTTATTTCATAGTTTTGATGTAGAAAATAGTCCAAATACAGAAAAACCTATAAACAAGTAGGCGTGTCCAAACTTTTGACTGGTACTGTATGTGATGTATGTTTCTCCATGTGTCATAGTTTAAATGTGTGTGTGTGCGCGTGACTGTGACCTGATCATTTCAGTCCAGCGGACGGCTTCCTGCAGCTCCATCAGTCTCTCTTTGTACTGGTTACGTTCCATCAGGACGCGCGCCATCTCCACCCGTGTGAACCTGCGCCTCTGGGCCACGGCCACGTCATCCTGCAGTGAGGATGAATACTGTTCCGTGTTCCAACACCAAACAAACAAAAAAACACACACACACACACACACACACACACCGCACAAGCAGGCGGAGGTTAGTGGTTAGAAGCGAAGCTGGTTAAAGTAGCATATTTAGCTCATGTTACTAGTTATTATTCAGGAAATTAAGCTTTTTGTGAAAACGTGCCTCAGCAGCAATGAATGAAAGGAATGTGTGTGTTAAATAAACATAGCATCTAAAAGCCTTAATACGTGTTCATATTATTCAACTACCCAACTCCAGCATGTCGCAGTGATCACTGGAGACCAATGACTGAACTCGTGAATAGATTCTATACCCAAATATGTATCAAGGATGTACTGATACCATTTTAGCAAACCAATGTTTCTGGTACTCATCAATAACGATACTGAAATTAGTAACATGTTTAAATAATATTGCCTGGCTATATTTCGTGGTATATCAGATATATTCCATTCAGCTAGCATGATATTGAACGAGTCGAAGACGAATAGCTGAATGGAATATACCTGATATACCACAAAAGAAAAAAAAAAAAGCCAGCCAATTTTTTTTTTTTAAATTTTTTAGAAAAGCCTCCAATTCCATTCACAGAGGCAAGCTCATGAAGATCCTCCTGGCATACAGCATTCCTCCTAAAATAGTGCAGTCAGTAAGCGATATGTACGCCAACACCTCAGCGAAGGTCCTCTCTCCGGATGGTGAAACAGAAGCGTTCAACATCGAAGTAGGCGTTTTACAAGGTGACACCTTAGCCCCATATCTGTTTGTGATAGCACTCGACTATGCTTTGCGAAAGGCAATAAATGGTCGTGAAGAAGAACTAGGGTTTACCATACACCCAAGACGGAGCTGGTGAGTGGGCCCGGTCATAACAGACCTCGACTTCGCAGACAATATTGCACTCGAGTGGCTCAGTGAGCCAGGCTCGCTCAAACGCTGCTCAGTGGTGTGGAGATGCAATGCAGAAAGCTCGGGCTGGCCTTGAACGCAAAAAAGACCGAGGTGGTACTGCTAAACATCTCGGGCGAGGTCAAGCTGACTACTCTTGATGGTGAGGAGATTTTTGTCAAGGATGATTGGGCTCGTGCATTGGTTCATCAGGGAAGGATATTGGTGTGAGAAAGGCCCAGGCCTGGTGCGCACTCCATAAGCTGAAGAACATCTGGCATTCAAATATGGTAATCGGGTTAAAAAAGCGCATCTTCGTGGCTTCGGTGAAATCTATTCTCACCTACGGATGTGAGGCCTGGACACCGATGGTCCGGGAGGAATCGAGACTGGACGATTGCTACACATGCATGCTCTGAAAAGTCCACAATGTCACCTGGCGGGACCGAATTCCAAATGAAGTGCTGTATGGAGATTTACCACCACGCTCTTTAAAGATAAGATCAAGACGATTGCGTTTGGCGGGGCACTGTGTCCGCCACAGTGATGAGGCAACTCATAACTTGGTTCTGTAGGAACCACGCCATGGTCAGGCTTCCTGGGGCAGACAGCACCTGACATATGTCAACCAGCTGATGCGCAATACTGGTCTCGCTTCAGCAGATGAAATCAGAACTGTTATGGGTCACAGGCCGTCCTGGCATGCCATCGCCAGTCATTCCTGAGGAGACTCGACCTAGTAATAGTAGTTGTAGTAGTAGTATACATACATATTCCTTTCAGGTGTTCAACGCGTCTTTCTCTTTCAAATTTCTCTCAAAATCTTCCTTATTTAACAAAGCAAACCTGGCTGCCATGTTTGTTTACAAATCGTCAGTCGCTCGCTAGCGCAGAAGTTTTACGTCTCCGACATGTGACATCATGTTGTCTTGACAACCATGCAATATCATAAACCGTATTCAATGCTCATTCTCCATTGGGTAGAGTGACGTAATACACGTAGGATAAGCGATATGCGAACAATATTGCATGCTATCGAACCAAATGAATGAAATCTGCTAGAAGGGAAAAGAACACGTATTTTTATTCTATCGAAAAAGTGCCCTGTATGTATAATAATTAGTATTAATCAATCTGGAATACATAAAACATTTTAATTATCTCTCTTTATATTTTCCTGGTTTAAATAGTGGCCATGAAAAGTAAACACATGCGTGTTTGTTAACTTAATGTAACAGCGAGGGTGTGGTCTAGCGTCGGCTGTGAACGGCGAGGAGTCAGGTTGAACCAGCAACGAATCAGTAACGAGAGAGAGAGAGAGAGAGAGAGAGAGAGAGAGAACTGTGTTCTCCAACATGTGTGGTCTGTTCATGTGTGTACAGCGGAGTAGGAACTGAAAAGTGAAAATAATAAAAGCGCACCTTGAATTGTAGTGCCTGTCTCCCGTTCCTCATTGTCCAGACGTAAAGAGTTGTTGTGTATGTAATTAATTTACATAACGTAAATGTGACGTCAGTGCAAGGGGTCTATAGTATCATGTGATATTAGATGTTGGTATCTGAGAATTTTTTTTTTTTTACAAGTATGAGTAAATGAGCATGGTATCAGATCAAAACCCATCGCAGTAAATCAATATCGATGCTTCACTAAAAAATATACTCAAGTAATTACTTAAGCAGGTAAGATTCTTAGACTGTGTTATTTAATTGACGAGTGTGTGAGACTTACATCCTCTCCTCCTTCATCCTTTGAGTCCTGAGATGCTCCGAGTGCCTCAGCTCTCAGCCTGGGGAGATAATGTTAGATGGTGTCAATTATGCACGGTTGTACTTCAGCATAGTATTAGGGACACAGCCATGTGAAAGGATAAAACGATTAAGCTAGCTAGTCAGTGACACTCCACCTGGCATGCTAGCAAACTCTTTTCACACTCAAAATCATATTGGGTAGCTAACACTACTAGAAAAGAAAGATTTCTACATTGTTTATTTGGCAAGATTATGCTAAAACACATTTCTGAAAGGACTTCAGATAAGTTAACATTATTCATGTCAGCATAACTCCGTTTGTACATGCTAACTAACAGTGTCCAAATTAACTAGCTATGTGTAAACGTTAGCCGTGGACAAGGCGACGGCAACTTGGCGGGCAAATCCATAGAAAGTCATTTGACTAACCAGACTGCATAGCTATCGCAACGTTATCGCTAGCTCTAAAAGCACAGACAACTTCACTGCAAGCTTTCTCTTGGAATAAAACGTTTATATACCTCAATATGCTTCCGCAGGTTGGATAGCGAGTTTTTGTAGGCCGTGATGTGGTTTGTTTTTGGGAAACAAAGCAAACATTTAAAACAAAATGAATCTTTAATCCGTTCAGAAAACTGAAACGCGTTCTAGGTAAAGCCATGAGTGCGTGCATTCCCCAGAAGAACTGCCTCCTTCCATTCTGCCATCAACTGATCGTGTTAAATAACGCTGCTGAGAAATCACTGATCTTTATTTTATCCAGTCTATGGACGTGACGTGACCCTAGTGATTACTGATAGTGTCTCAGTGTCACCTGCGAAAAAACCAATCACGTTTTAGAAAAGAAAAGAAAAAAAACATCCACTTTCAAAGCTGCTTCATAGTAATGAGTAACGAGGACCTTGATAGAAATGTAGCGGAGTGAAAAGTACGATATTTGCCTTTCAAATGTAGTGAAGTCATAAGTTTCCCCCCAAAAAAAATACTCAAGTACAGATACTCAAAAAGTGTACTTCGTTACTGTCCACCTCTGCAGAAGAAAAATGAGTGACTTGGTTCTTTTATTTAAAACAGGCCTTGTGACTGTAACCTTCGAGCGCTACTTGCAACCTGTCGCGTCTCGCCACGCTACGTGTAACTATGAGCCTGCAGATTATCGTCCGTTATCTTCTCATATTCAGAACTATTTCCAATATTCATATTTTCCTAGAGCTGTTAATCTCTGGAACATTCTCCCTCATTCTGTAAAATATGCAACTAATCTGTCTCAATTTAAAAGCCTACTCTCCCCCCAACATATTTTTATTGCCTTTTTTCAAATATTAACAGCCACATAACAAAATGAGACGGCAACAAAGAAAAACAGTGATAATACAATAAAATGAAAATAAACTAAAGAGAAACAGGCAGTTACAGAAAATAGAATTAATATTCATTAAATTAGCTTTCCATTGAGGTGGGTTAAACAAACAAACAAACAAACAAACAAACAAACCACTGGGATAGAAACAGGACTAGAAATAAATGTTACTTGTTTCATATACAGTACACCAAGTGTGGGAGTCAGGAGCTCGGTTCGAGAGTTGCCAGATCCTCACAAGTGTGGCCGAGGAGCCACCTATTGTGAGTCTCAGTTTCTCAAGTTTGAGATGTTGCATCACCTCTTGCATCCACTGAGCCCAGCTCGGAGGATGAGGAGACTTCCACTGGAGAAGGATCAATCTTCGTGCTAGCAGAGTGACAAACTTTGTCATTTTAAGTTTAGTTCCAGATAGATTATTATTGTTTTCACCTGTCACCCCCCCAAAAAAAAAGCCTGCTTCCTAATCACGATAAAGCGAAGCTAGTGTTATACCGGCCGCCATAAGCAGTGATTATTGTAAAGCACTTTTGTTTAATTCTTTTTCTTTAGTTTTCCTTATATACTTTTATACTTCTACATTGTAAGTTTTTTATTCTTTTGTAATATGTAGGGGTTGAAAATCAATTGGGGCTTCGCCCTGTATTCTTCTCCTGTCACAAACCGTTTTTTTCCTTCATGTTATTCTGCTATATCTTAACTTATTCTTTCATTTTTTTTTAATGTAATATATATGTGATGAATCAAATAAACTTGTCAGGTACGCGTGGGAGGCGGATGTAAGTGCAGAAGAAATCAGTTTAATAATAATAGTGCAAAAACACACACACACACACACAGGCAAACAGTCCAAATCGGCAGGCAAAATACAAAAACGTGAAACAGGCAAAAAGGTCGGGCGAGGTGCAAACAAGATATCAGAGGCAAATTGAAAATAGGAACGAGAAACAGGAATCAAGAAACAGGAAATCAAGAACACGGGTAGAAAGGCTCAGTAATGCGCACAGATGTATCGTAATACTTCACACTGAATGTGCGTCAGCAGAGTCCTTGAGTAGGTGCGCACATAGTTTCTTAATCGAGTTCAGGTACGCATCATTAACGGTGCGCGTGCTGAAGTCCACTTGATGCGCGCGCAGCCCGAGGCACGCCTTCAGGTGCACGCTCCACAGCGCACAGGACTGACAAAACAAAACTAAACTAAACACATAGTAGTCTGAAATGCAAACCAAGAATTCTTCCGAACATCTTACGAGTCTTCTTTAGTTTCTCTAAAGGTTCCTGAACTTTCATGGACAGATACCTACAATGACCATTCTTTAGTCATCCATCCATCCATTATCTCTAGCCGCTTTATCCTGTTCTACAGGGTCGCAGGCAAGCTGGAGCCTATCCCAGCTGGCTATGGGTGAGAGGCGGGGCACACCCTGGACAAGTCGCCAGGTCATCACATTCTTTCGTCATGTCAAATAAAATTATTCATCTAAATAAATCATCTGGTAAATTCAAATCCTTCACTGATATTACAAAAAGTATAAACTTTTATATATCTATACTACTAAAAGAAGGCTGTCTGTCTCTCTGTCTGTTTGTCTGTCTGTTCACCTGTGCAAATCGACACGGCTGGATGCACATACTCCATACTTTGCACATGGATTGGTGACACCCCAGAGGGGCCCAAGACAACATTTTCGATTTTCCAAAACATGGGATTAGTGCTGATCCAACACGCTATTCATTTCCTATAGGCTACATGCTCGCGCTAACACACTGTGTGCAGCCTTGGCGGGGAATCCCTTCCCCCACTCACCTGAGAGTTTCTATTGTATGGGACCTCTCAATCAGCGCTCCTCGCCAGAGACTTTCACTAGGGCCTAGTCTCTGTCTCTTCAGTGACGGGCAGTAACTCCTCCTCCTCCTCTCTCCCACAGGCAATAAATGCTAGTCTCATCTCATTATCTGTAGCCGCTTTATCCTGTTCTACAGGGTCGCAGGCAAGCTGGAGCCTATCCCAGCTGGCTATGGGTGAGAGGCGGGGCACACCCTGGACAAGTCGCCAGGTCATCACATTCTTTTGTCATGTCAAATAAAATTATTCATCTAAATAAATCATCTGGTAAATTCAAATCCTTCACTGATATTACAAAAAGTATAAACTTTTATATATCTATACTACTAAAAGAAGGCTGTCTGTCTGTTTGTCTGTCTGTTCACCTGTGCAAATCGACACGGCTGGATGCACATACTCCATACTTTGCACATGGATTGGGGACACCCCAGAGGGGCCCAAGACAACATTTTCGATTTTCCAAAACATGGGATTAGTGCTGATCCAACACGCTATTCATTTCCTATAGGCTACATGCTCGCGCTAACACACTGTGTGCAGCCTTGGCGGGGAATCCCTTCCCCCACTCGCTGGAGAGTTTCTATTGTACGGGACCTCTCAATCAGCGCTCCTTGCCAGAGACTTTCACTAGGGCCGAGTCTCCGTCTCTTCAGTGACGGGCAGTAACTCCTCCTCCTCCTCCTCTCTCCCACAGGCAATAAATGCTAGTCTCATCTCATTATCTGTAGCCGCTTTATCCTGTTCTACAGGGTCGCAGGCAAGCTGGAGCCTATCCCAGCTGACTACGGGCGAAAGGCGGGGTACACCCTGGACAAGTCACCAGGTCATCACAGGGCTGACACATAGACACAGACAACCATTCACACCTACAGTCAATTTAGAGTCACCAATTAACCTAACCTGCATGTCTTTGGACTGTGGGGGAAACCGGAGCACCCGGAGGAAACCCACGCGGACACGGGGAGAACATGCAAACTCCACACAGAAAGGCCCTCGCCGGCCACGGGGCTCAAACCCGGACCTTCTTGCTGTGAGGCGACAGCGCTAACCACTACACCACCGTGCTGCCCCATAACTGCTAGTTTAAGTATGAAAGTCAAGGTACAAGAATGAATTACAAATCTAAAAGGTGCCTGTTTAACCGATGTCAAATTAGCACCTCGTTCACCGAGGAACAAAGGACTGTAGGTAAAAAACCCAGCTAATCTTCCAAATGTTAGCTGGCTGGAGATACAAATGATCTGAATGCTAATAGCTAGCTGTTACAGCCCAAGCTGCACACAGCAGCAGAAAGCCTACAGATGTTGGTATTAGGGCTCATTCTTTCTGATACATCTGCTAAAGTTTAGATTTCTTAGCTACTTGAAGCAGTGAGGTAGTGTCCGGAAATGTAGAAAGGACAGGTTTTTCTTTTTTATAATGTAGTGAGTAAAAATCGAAAGTATTATGTGAAAGAAAAACTCAAGTAAAATACTGATATTTATAAACCGTACTAAGTAATCGTTACTTCATATATGTACCTCCACCAATTGTGTTGGAGGATATGTTTTTACATCCATTTGTTTGCTTGACTTTTCCCAACATAAGTCAAAACATAGTGGATGGATTCTGATGTAATTTTGAGGAAATGTGAGCCATGGGACAAGGAACAATTGATTCGATTTTGATGCAAATCCGGACATGTATGCGGATCCAGGATTTTTTTGTTTGTTCCCAACGTAACTCAAAAAGTAGTGAACGGATTTGGATGAAATTTGGTGTACAGCCTTAATATTATCCAAGGTTCAAGTAAGTTGATGTTGATAACATGTGGCTTGGTGGAGGTATCCACTCCACAGAGTGCCCTTCTAGTTAGTAATTGTTACTTCCCACCTCAGACTATGTCCATCCATCCATTATCTGTAGCTGCTTATCCTGTTCTACAGGGTCGCAAGCAAGCTGGAGCCTATCCCAGATGACTATGGGCGAGAGGCAGGGTACACCCTGGACAAGTCACCAGGTCCAGACTATTATCTGAAGAATGAAAATTGAGATATCAGGGCTCGACATTAAGCACTGCCCGATTTCCCAGGTCAAGTGAAGATATAGGCAAGTGGGATATGCCCAACTGGGCAAGCTGGAATGAGCATATACAGTATTACGAACTAGCACCACAGTTCCTAAAAGCGTCCCTTCACGACGTATCCGCCATTACGTCTTGGCTGTTTTCTTAGTCTCGGTTTCATTTACTGCTTTGCAAGTTATTTTATATACCCCCACTGTTGTAGTATGGTACGTGTACTGTTTACAGACCTCTTGTGCATGACATCACGCATCACGTGACAATTACAGCTGGGGTCAGATAGACACCGTCTTTCATGCAAGCAAGGCTTAATCTGTCTTCAATATGGTTAACGTTTGCGCTGTTTTTGTTTGTTCAAAGAGAGAAATAGATAAAAGGCATTACCGTCTCCCCGCTATCAAGAAAAATGTTAACAAATAGAAGCAAATGCTTCAAGAACAACGAGGAAATGAGTGGTTAAAGAATACGAAGAGAGGAGCTCAGCCTGAAAACGCCAGAGAAATTCACGTATTTAAAATGTATTTTACAAAAACAGAAAGTCAGAAGTGAGGATGGAAGAGTTTGCTTAAGAATCTTGTTTTATTTTTTTTCCTGCTCGTATTCGAGTCAGCTCCTTCATGAAAGTGTTTGATTTTCTTACAGGTGAAGGTGCTTCCTTATTCAACACAGAAAACCCAGATTGGTTTCAAACAACTCGGGCATAAAAAACTCAACAAGGAGCAACACGCGTGATAAATCCTGAAAGAACAGAACAGATTAAGAGCAGAGAGAGCTGGAGATTTGTTTCTGTTATCAAAGGAACACAGTCCTGTGCAAAATATTTATATATATATATATATATATATATATATATATATATATATATATATATATATATATATATACACATATACACACACTTTATATATATATATACACATATACACACACTTTATATATATATATATATACACACACACACACACACACATATATATATATATATATATATATATATATATATATATATATATATATATATATGTGTGTGTGTGTGTGTGTGTGTGTGTGTATATATATATCTCATCTCATCTCATCATCTCTAGCCGCTTTATCCTTCTACAGGGTCGCAGGCAAGCTGGAGCCTATCCCAGCTGACTACGGGTGAAAGGCGGGGTACACCGGAGGAAAAAAAAAAAAAAAGTTGCGCGCTGGCCTTTAATATGATAAGCAATGTTAACAGTTTCTTAAAGAAACTGTTAACATTGCTTATCATATTAAAGGCCAGCGCGCAACTTTTTTTTTTTTTTCTCCGCCGGCCCACGCTGAACCACCGGGAAAACTCCCGCTACTCCCAATGGCCAGTCCGTGTGTGACTAGTGGTGATGCTTCTATGTTCAGATTTCGGGAAAGCCATAACTCCGTTCTCATTGAGGCCCAGTTCCATCCCGTAAACAATCATTTTGGTTTATCAACTACCTGCGCTCAAACATGTCACAGGAGAGGCTCAATGGGCTGGCTATGCTCTCTATAGAGCGCGAACTTGCACAGAAGCTGGACTTCAATGACCTTATTGACGACTTTGCCACAGCAAAAGTCCGGCGCATTGCATTTCACACCTGAATAGTTGCAGACTAGGGAAATGTTCAAACTGTAAATATGTTGAAATAAAATGGTTGACTGTTATAATGGGCTTGGAATACCTGTTATTTAAGGGTTGGAGTGAATGGAGACTGTGAAAAGAGGGGTTGGGTGTGGGTGGTTGCTGTGTGGCGATGTGCGTGCGCGCGTATGTGTGTGTGTGTGGGGGGGCACTCAGATTATTTGGGGGGGGGGGCCCACTCAGATTATTTTGTCCCGGGCCCAGCCAAAGCTGTCAACGGCCCTATATATATATATATATATATATATATATATATATATATATATATATATATATATATATATATATATATATACACACACACGCACGCACGCACACACAGTGTATGCGGAGATATTATATATGTATGGGGCGGCACGGTGGTGTAGTGGTTAGCGCTGTCGCCTCACAGCAAGAAGGTCCAGGTTCGAGCCCCGTGACTCTACGTTGACTCTAAACGTGACTCTAAATTGACCGTAGGTGTGAATGTGAGTGTGAATGGTTGTCTGTGTCTATGTGTCAGCCCTGTGATGACCTGGCGACTTGTCCAGGGTGTACCCCGCCTTTCGCCCGTAGTCAGCTGGGATAGGCTCCAGCTTGCCTGCGACCCTGTAGAACAGGATAAAGCGGCTAGAGATAATGAGATGAGAATGAGATGAGAATGAGATTTCTACATTATCGAGTAACGAATCTACAGTCCGAGAGAATTCTACACAAACACACTGAACTTTACAACAGCTGCATGCATGTGAAATGGAAATAAATCGACTAAGGCAGGAAAAACTATCCATCCATCCATTATCTGTAGCCACTTATCCTGTCCTACAGGGTTTCAGGCAAGCTGGAGCCTATCCCAGCTGACTACGGGCGAAAGGCGGGGTACACCCTGGACAAGTCGCCAGGTCATCGCAGGGCTGACACATAGACACAGACAACCATTCACACTCACATTCACACCTACGGTCAATTTAGAGTCACCAGTTAACCTAACCTGCATGTCTTTGGACTGTGGGGGAAACCGGAGCACCCGGAGGAAACCCACGCGGACATGGGGAGAACATGCAAACTCCACACAGAAAGGCCCTCACAGGCCGCTGGGCTCGAACCCAGGACCTTCTTGCTGTGAGGCGACAGTGCTAATCATTACACCACTGTGCCGCCCCCAGGAAAAACTATTTTGGATAAAATTGTTATTGTCCGTTACAGGTAAAAAGTAACCAATAACCAAACTTAATAATAAACTTCATCAATAACCAAATTTCAACTCAATGTGTGATCTTCATTTTATGTTGCAATTCACAACTATTCTATGGTTTTCCTAAAAAAAAAAAAAGTCGTACTCACAAAATAGGGGGCAAGTGATAATATTGGGGGGCAAGTGGAGTGGGTTTAAAAGTTAATGTTGAGCCCTGAATATGTACCTCTTCAGCTCCTCCTCTAGCTCTTTGACCTTAGTGTCCACTTTGTTCTTGGACTGTTTAACCGCCTCCAGCTCCTCCCTCAGGACCTCCTGCTCTCCCGACAGCTCGTCCACTTTAGCAATCAGGTCATTCTTTACAATGTTCAGAGCATTCCTGAGCAGAGTAGAACAGTCAGTGAAAGCTCATACATACACACAGACATGCAGCATGTACATACAGTGCCTTGCAAAAGTATTCATACCCCTTGAACTTTTTCACATTTTTCCACCTTACAATCACGAACTTAAGTTTTTTATTGAGATTTTATGTGATAGACCAACACAGAGTAGCACATAATTGTGAAGTGAAACAAAAATGATAAATGGTCTTCAAAATTTTAAACAAATAAAAATCTGAAAAATGTGATGTGCATTAGTATTCAGCCCCCCTGTGTCACTACTTTGTAGAGCCGCCTTTTGCTGCAATTACAGCTGCAAGTCTTTTGTGGTATGTCTCTACCAGCTTTGCACATCTAGACACTGAAATTTTTGCCCATTCTTCTTTGCAAAATAGCTCAAGCTCAGCCAGACTGGATGGAGAGCGTCTGTGAACAGCAATTTTCAAGTCTTGCCACAGATGCTCAATGGGATTTAGGTCTGGACTTTGACTGGGCCATTCTAACACATGAATATTCTTTGATCTAAACCATTCCACTGTAGCTCTGGCTGTATGTTTAGGGTCACTGTCTTGCTGGAAGGTGAATCTCCTTCCCAGTCTCAAGTCTTTTGCAGCCTCCAACAGGTTTTCTTCCAGGATTGCCCTGTATTTAGCTCCATCCATCTTCCCATCAACTCTGACCAGCTTCCCTGTCCCTGCTGAAGAAAAGCATCCCCATAGCATGATGCTGCCACCACCATGTTTCACAGTGGGGATGGTGTGTGCAGGGTGATGAGCAGTGTTAATTTTCTGCCACACATAGCGCTTTGCATTTAGGCCAAAAAGTTCAACTTTGGTCTCATCTGACCAAAGCACCTTCTTCCACATGTTTGCTGTGTCCCCTACATGGTTTCTTATGCCTGTCTTTCAACAATGGCTTTCTTCTTGCCACTCTTCCAAAAAGGCCAGATTTGTGGAGTGTACGACTTATAGTTGTCCTGTGCACAGATTCTCCCACCTGAGCTGTGGATTTCTGCAGCTCCTCCAGAGTGATCATGGGCCTCTTGGCTGCTTCTCTGACCAGTGCTCTCCTTGCTCGCTCTGTCAGTTTAGGTGGACGGCCATGTCTTGGTAGGTTTGCAGTTGTGTCATACTTTTTCCATTTTTGAATGATGGAGTGAACAGTGCTTCTTGAGATGTTCAGAGCTTGGGATATTTTTTTATAACCTAACCCTGCTTTAAACTTCTCCAGAACTTTATCCCCGACCTGTCTGGTGAGTTCTTTGGTCTTCATGATGCTGTTTGTTCTTCAGTGTTCTCTAACAAACCACTGAGGCCTTCACAGAACAAGTGTATTTATGCTGAGAGTAAATTACACACAGTAGGACTCTATTAACTAACTAGATGACTTCTGAAGGCAATTGATGGCACTGGATTGTATTTAGAGGTATCAGAGGACAGGGGGCTGAATACTAATGCACACCACATTTTTCAGATTTTTATTCGTTTAAAATTTTGAAGACCATTTATCATTTTCGTTTCACTTCACAATTATGTGCTACTCTGTGTTGGTCTATCACAGAAAATCTCAATAAAAAACTTTTAAGTTTGTGGTTGTAAGGTGGAAAAATGTGAAAAAGTTCAAGGGGTATGAATACTTTTGCAAGGCACTGTAAACACACACACACACACACACACACACACACACACACACACACACACACACACTTCTTACTTGGTCTCCAGTAGTTGTTTGTTCTCTGTGAGAAGGTTCTCCACCTCTTTCCCCATCCCTGTGACATACAGTTAAATCAGCAGCAGCCTCCAAACAAGCTTTATATCAGTTATTTAGTGCATGTGATACTACAGTTAGTCTCTAAGTTTTTTCACAAGAATATTTTTTAAATTGAAATAAAAAAATTGAGGAGGTTTAGTTTAACTCATGAGTGCTACTATATGCAAAATGCATGGTACGGTAACTTGATCATGGAGGGAGGGAGGAGTAGCACAACTCAAACAAGCAGTTCAACAAAATGCAACTTGGATGCATGTACATTTATAACAATTACAAAACAGGTTTTAAAATATTCACAGAGGACTTCAAAATTGACCATTAAATAAATAAATAAATAAATATGGCCATTCTGAAGCAATGCTAATGAAGGATGCCATATCGGAAGCGTTGCAGGAAATGACATCACAGCATGGGGGGAGGGGGGAGGGGGGCATCATGTCAGCATGGGGCACAAAAAACACACAGACATGGAGGAGTCAGCACGGCCAGAGCCTTACCAAAGAAATCATCCCGCACTGAGAAAGTGCCGAAAAAGAGGCAAAGTGGGGCAGCAGGATAATGGAGGGAAAGTAACGAGGAGTAAAAGTGAAATAAAAGGAGAGAAGAGGAAAATGAAAAGGGTATCATGGTGCAAAGAAAATTTAAAAAGGAGTAAAAGAGACAGAAAGATAAGGAAGGAGAAAACAGGAAAGCTACTGGTGAGATATAATTGTGTGAGGGATTTACTATACATACACATACATATGCACGTGTGAGCGCTCACACGCACTATATTTTGTGATAGTCTGGAGGGAAAAAAAACTAAAATTTTACTGTGGCTGAATTCTGGCAAACAGCCAAAAAAGACAACAACAAAAAAAATCAGCTTAACATGATATATAGAGGATATTACACGGGTGCAAGAAGATATGAAGTTTATCTTCGAGTCGTGAATGTATATTTCACGAGTGAGCAATTTCAACATGAGAAGATGCACTCCATATCTTTGCACCACTGTGTAATGCTCTTTATATTATATGGACACATTCACCAAAAAAAAAACCCATATGCAAGTTACTCAAAAGAATTTTAATTTTGAGCCGGTTCGCCATTTTGACAACCCGCGTCTAGTCGGTAGGAAAACACTGGCAGTGACATCATCGGAGTGAAATATTAGGAATTGTTATACATACAGGACGCTTTTTCAATGGAATAAAAACGTGTTCTATTCCCTTCTAGCGGCTTTCATTCATTTGGTTCGATAGCATGCAATATTGTTAGCATATCGCTTATCGACGTGTATTATTTCACTCTACCCAATGGAGAATGAGCGTTGAATATGGTTGATGATATTGCATAGTTGTCAAGACATGATGTCACATGTCAGAGATGTAAAACTTCCAAGCTGGTGAGTGACTGACAATTTGTAAACAAACAAACCTGGTCGTACAGGTTTGCTTTGTTAAATACGGAGAATTCTGAGAGAATTTGGAACGAGAAAGATGCGTTTAACACCCAAAAGGAATGTATAATAATAATAATAATAATAATAATAATATTGGCTGGCTTTTTTTGTGGTATATCAGATATATTCCATTCAGCTACTCGTCTTTGACTCGTTCAGTATCATGAATGGAATATATCTGATATACCACTCAACGCTAGCCAATATTATTTAAATATGTCGCTCAGATCTGCGATGTATTTTGTATGAAAAATACAAGTTTTTCAACACGAGAAGATAAACTTCATATCTTCGAGTAAACGTGTGATTTTCTTTTTATTATATCGACACACGGACAACAAAAAGTACCCAAATTTATCAAAACAATTCATTGATTTCCTCATGAGTGACATACAGAGATTTATGCCATGGTTTTGGTTCTCCATGTCCTGGATGGAGCTCGTATGAAAAATACGAGTGGTGTATTTCCCAGTAAAACACTCGTGTCCATATAATATAAAGCAGTATTCCGTTATCCAGGTTATATGAATTTCTTGTCAGTCTTGGCAGGTGGACTTATTTCAGGTCAAAACTGACGAAGCCTCTTGGATGAGCAAAGTATCTTCTTCATGACTGAATACAAGTCCAGTCACCAAAACTTACTATTATAACCATAATTCTGATTAAAATGATTGTGATAATCCTTGTTAGCTTTAAAAATGCAGCTGTTCAAAACATGAGACCTGTAAAAAGCTGCAGCTGTGGCTGACGCAAGGCTAAAAAACATCTCAGCTAGCCTCATTTCCCTGCACATCTGTTTCAAAGAATAAGACACTGAGAAAAATCATCTTCAGTATCTTGAATATTGGCAAATTCAACTAATATTCCTCTTTATTAGACTGCTTTTTAAAAAAATTAAGATTATTTGACCTATTTCTAGATATTTTTTGTTGATTTCAAGCTTGAATCGTCTTCTATTCTATTCATGTCCACTTCTAAACAGCTTTTGATTTTTTGATGACGTCATCATGCACATGCGAATGTTTAAAAAATATATAATAATTAAATCATGTCACCTTTCATCTGTCATCTATCTCTGAGTGGAAAAACCCTGAACCCATTTCACTCGGAAACAAATTACAGAAGAAAAGTGTAGCAATGTTGTTTTTAAAATTGGTGTTAAAATGAGATTCTGTTCATATAATACAAGTGCGGAGGTAAAAGAGCAATGAAAGAAAGAAATATTATAAATAATAAAATGATCAGTGATGAGATACACACCTGAGAATTCCCCTAGGGGCATGGCCAGGAGAAGCACACACAGGAAGGAAGCACAGAGAGGGGTCAAGGGTCAGTGAGTGAGACGGCCGATCAAATCAAAGCACCACCTTCACACTGAGATAAACAAATCAAATTCTGCCTTTACAGTAAACTAAAAACAAATGGAAAACGGCCCAATACAAGATCAGCAGATCAAAAAACTCTAAGCCAAAAACATACTCAAATGAAAGGTTTCCCTCTTTCACAATGGGTTTCATGGTTGGGGTGCTGCAGCCATGGGGCAAGCATGATATCCCAGCGGTCTTTGTTAGCAGTGTAGCCATCATACAAAAAGGTCATGCAGGTAATGTGCAAAGATCACTTGCTTAACTGAGTTGCTCATTTCAAAGCAATGAAAAATCATAAATACAGGCCATGAATAAATCACAGGCCTTCATTTATGAGAAACTACGACTCAACAGTGCAGTGAAGATAAAAACTCATAGTACGGTCATGACTAGAGCTTACCAAGCAGCTCTGCTCCGGCATCCACATCGCCGATGATGTCAGATTTGGCGTCTTTGATCTCATGGTACAGTGAGTCGGTGTTGATGCCAAATGCTTCATTCACAATGCCCTGAGATGGACTGAAAAAAAAACCTTCATAAAAAACAATGTACTCAATAACGAACAAAAATGCTAAGTATATATTCTTTTAGGGCCATATTCAGAATTCATTTGTGAGCATAGTGAGAACTGAACTTGTGCACATCACTATTCAGACCTCAGATATAAGCACAATTAAGATATAATAAAATAAAGTAACGTAAAAAGTAGTGCTGTCAAGCGATTAAAATATTTAATCGCGATTAATGTCGCGACAGTCATAGTTAACTTGCGATTAATCGCAATTTAATCGCATATTTTTGTCACATAAAAAAACATTGTAATTCTCTTATCAGCATAAAAAAGTGAATGGGCTTGCTTTCTACCAATGTTTTTTTTTTTTAATTGCAAAGCATAACACGTCTTGACACAGCCACTGCAAAGTGAAACCTAAGCTGAGCACCGGCGCGGGGCTAGCAAGAGAACCATGAGTGAAATGATCTACTGTTTGAGTTAGTCTACAACTCTAATCAGAGAGATAGGTTACACAGTGACGGTAGGCTTGACATGCTTGATTATAATATAAAGTACACTATTATATTAAGTTTAAGTTGTTCGTTGATAAATATTGCATTGAATCTGATCTTTACTGTTTCAGCTCACTTAACACATTTTGTACTTTTACACTTTCTGCCTGTTGATGCGTCGCGCTGTCCAATCAGAGGCGGCCAAATTTGCATATTACAGGAAGGATTTCTGGGATAGCATTGAGTTTACAGTTCAGAGGGATCTGGCTTCTTTAGACGCTGTCTTCTTAAAACTGAATAAATATTTAAAAAGAGCCAAATTAGCCAGTCTTTTGAATGGCTCTTTTCAAAGAACGGATCACAAAGATGCGGATCCCATCAAAGAGCCATAAATCCCATCTCTACTAGCGCGCCCTGCCCGCACTGGTTCTTTGGGGAGGGCAGAGGACTCTGGCTGTGCGGGGCGTGGCATTACAGTCTAGCTGCTCTCGGTTTTCTAAACAAAGTCTCTGTTCCAAGTTCCTGGCAGTTTCAAAAGCTTATGAAAAACCTACATCATGTCACAGAGCGTTAATCTCGCGATAAAAAAATTATCACCGTTAAAATTGAGTCAAGTTAACGCGTTAATAACGCGACATTCTTGACAGCACTAGTAAAAAGTAAAATAGAAAAATAATTTACTGTGCTGCATCAAGTGCTATTTTATAAGCTGTCCAATAATGAAATTGGAAGCCATATTTTGAAACCAACTTTGCAGTAAAATATATCCATCTAGGACTAGTCATGCAGAAATATACTAGACTCTTGTTAGATACATCATACACTGCCTGGGAAAAAGAAAAAAAAAGTGCTCCGAGAGCACAATATCCCCTGATGGCAACTATGCCATAACTCTGGTAAAATGCAACTGAATCGAACAAAATTGCAATATGCGTATTACCGACAACAAAGAATTGTGTCGAGTTTGGTGAAATTCCTCCACAAATTGTGAGATGAGTTGATTTCAGAAGGAAAACACACTCTCATGAAATTGTCAAAGTATAATTTTGTTAATCAAGGGCTATAACTCTGGTAAAATGTGACTGAATTGAACGAAATTACAATCTGCGTATTACCGACATATAACAAAGAATTCTGCCAAGTTCCGTGAAATTCCTCCAAAAATTGAGAGGAGTTGATTTCAGAAGGTGAGTGTCACGCTCCCGGGCTCACCTAACACTCAGGACTCCACTTCCCACAATCCCCCCTCACACACCAGTCACTACCACGTGCACTCCGTCAGCCAACCCGGAGCCACTTCCTAGGAGTGGCTCCCCCAAGTTCTAATTACCATCACCTGTACCTTTTTGTTTCCATTTGTATTTATACCCCTTTGTTTGTTCTGTTTCTCGCACAGTATTGCCTCCACGTTTCGTCAGCCTACTGAGCGTTACTATTCTGATTGTATTCCTGTGTATGACCCTTTTTGTCTTCCGGTTTTCTCCCATTTTGCCTAGCCCTTGTGTCTGTTTGCTCATTACTCTTGCTTCCCGGTTTCTCGATCCTCGCCTGTTTTCCGACCACGATTTGTCTAGCCCTTGTTACTGTTTGGATCTCTTGGTATTGACCTGGCCTGGCTGTTGTACATTGTCTTTTTCCATTGTGCTCATTAAAACCTTGAGTTCATTCATAATCCGTGAGCGTCTGGTTTGTTACAGCCGTGTTACAGTGAGCGCCCTTCCCGGGATGGACGGACATCGCCACGACATAATCCCCCTTCGGGTCTTTCGTCCAGCAGGGGATTAAAAAAAGGATTTAAGTAAGCCAATACTTAAGAGCCTTTGATTGGATAATTACTGCAATGATTAATGTTTCAGCTCGCAGCAATTATTTTAATCCTAACTGATGCAGTGAGTAGCTTCTCATTTCTTAAACAAACATGTCAGAAGGCATACCCTGTGCTCATGGAAAAGATGTTACGGTGTTTCAGAAGTATCAAATTATTGGCCTGCATCAAGCAAAGAAAACAACCAAGGAGATTGCTGAGATTACTGGAATTGGGTTAAGAACTGTCCAATGCATTATTAAACCCTGGAAGGATGGTGGTGAACCAACAACTTCCTGGAAGAAATGTGGTCAGAAAAAATCTTGACTGACCATGATCAGAGATCACTTAAACCCTTGGTGAAGTCGAATCACAGAAAACTGACAGAAGAATTCACAGGACTGTGGGACTAAACAGTTGTGTGGCTAGAAGAAAACCACAGGTTCTTGAAGCCAATTGGAAGGAAATGCTTCAGTTTACCAGGGAGCCTAAAGATTAGACTTTGGAGCAATGGAAAAAGGTCATGTGGTCTGATGAGACCAGATTTTCCCTATTCCTGAGTGATGGGTGTGTCAGGGTAAGAAGGGAAGCACATAAAGCGATGCATCCATCATGCATAGCGGCCAGTGTACAAGCCTCTGGAGGCAGCGTTATGATCTGTGGTTGCTTCAGTTGGTCAGGTCGAGGCTCAGAAATGTTTCGTGGCAATAAAATGAAGTCAGCCGATGACCCGAATAAACAGGTTATCCCATCAATGGATTTTTTTTTTCTTCCCTGATGGCACAGGCATAAAATTAAGGCTCAGACTGTGAAAGAGTGGTTCATGAATTGGCCACCATAGACTCCTGACTTTAACCCCATTGAAAATCTGTGGGATGTGCTGGAGAAGACTTTACAGAGTGGTTCAACTCTTCAGTCATCAAGACAAGCTCTCATTAATGCAACTCTGGATGGAAATAAATGTTGTGGTGTTGCATAAGGTTACTGAAACAATACCATGGTGAATGAATGCTGTAATCAATGCTAAAGGTGGTGTATTACTAACTACTTGTTAACCTCGCTCGCTTGGTCTTTACGGGAAAATATCAGACCAAGGTCTTGACAGTTCGGTCGACGGCTCAGCCCGTACAAAAAGACTGAGGTCCGATATTTTCCCATAAAGACCGAGCGAGCGAGGTTAATAAGGAATTTATTATATGGCTTTTTTATTTCTAAGATTAAAATAGACGGTCATTATAATGAGGCGTGATCCTGCTTTCAGTCACGTCATATTTGTAACATAGTTGAGTCACGCATGCAGAATAAACAGCTAGTGGTTTCAAAACTGAATTCCTCTTAGTGGTTAGCAATTTCTGAATGCTCTTCATTGCTCATTTCTTGAATAACTCAGTGACTCGTTTGTCTTCTGGACCATTTTTGATTCTATTTTCATTTCCAATGAATCTTTTTTTGGCATTTAGTTTTTGTTTGTTTTTTGCAACATTGAAATCTGGCGCCTCGGAAAGTCAGTCCGTAATCACCCATGGGCATTATGGGAAAATTTTCCCTGCCAAGTAACCAGAGCGCACGATTTTACCGGAAGTAGCTCGTGCCATATCATAATCGTTTTTATTTTATATTTGTAAATTCTTACCTTTATTGATGCGTATTATATTTGACAGCAAAGGAGGATCTGTAGTCTACTTAAGAAAAATCTGGCAACTTCAGAGGCCTGGATTATAATCATCTGAATGAACGGCTCAGAAAGATCAACATGCATACTGTATGTGCACAACCCGTTTCTGACTATTATAACTTTCCATTTGTACATATTGACATTTTTTGGACACAGCCCTTAGTGTGTTGCATTAAAAATCCACTGTTTCAACACTGAAACGTCACCGAATTTGAGGTAGGGCTTGATGTGGTCAAAATGCTGCCCCATATATACAGTACAAATGCAAGATGCAGTGAATGTACAGTAGCAAATATGGATAAAGAATTATGAAGGACCTGAGACAAAAATCAAGCCTTTTGGGTGCGAAGAATTGTGTTCAAAATAAAAGTGTTGGGAAAAACCCTTTCTACATGCAAAACATGGTTTATTTTCAGAATAGATCAAAGGCGCCATTCTACAGGGTGTTTCAAAAAATTTTATATAATTTCACAATCTAATAACTTTGCCAATCCTCGTTCAGCTGACCTCAAAGTTTAACAGCGTGTGTGGAAACAGGTCAAAATTGTATGTTTAATGTTTTTTGTTTTTATCTTTTTAGGTATAGAGATGCCACTGACTGGAAAAGAAAAGGCGTTTTGTGTGTTAGAGTACTCTCGAACAAGACTGTGCAGCGTACATTTATGAGAGAATTCTCTAAAAAAAAAAAAAATGCACCAACTTCAATGCAGATTTGGACAGGGGCGCAGATACGTTTTTTTGAACTGGGGGTGACAAAGCTGCCAGCAAACCAACCCCAACCCCACCCCCAACATGTATTGTGCGAGGAATATACTCTGATGCCCTCAGGGCGGCGACATTACTCAGCTAAGACAAAAAAAACATCACTCCTTCATCCCTGCAACCGTTAGCTTAGGCCTACTAATAAATAAAGAGTAGGAATAGAGCACACCTGTGATGTCTGGTGCTCTCATGTGCTATTTACCACTGACACGACAGGATGTCATGTGGGTTGAATATATATGTGTGTGTGTGTGTGTGTGTGTGTGTGTGTGTGTGTGTGTGTATGTATTCTGGATGACCGCTGACTGTTTTGTCTACCCTTTGTATTTATCTATAGAGGATTTCGACGTGATGTCACAGGTCACGTGACGCCCCGGTGTCCGCCATTTTGAAGGTCAAGCTAGCTAATGTCAACAACATAGTAGCTGGTATGTTACTGTAGCAATGTTTACGTTCAGTCATTTGGATGACTGTTAAAACCTTTCAGTCTCAAGTTTTTCCTTTACTGTATTTACTAGTTTACTGAGCTAGCACGCTCAGGCAGGCTGGGAGCGAGCGCGCTAGCTCCCAGCCTGCCCGAGCATGCTAGCTCAGTAAACTAGTAAATACAGTAAAGGAAAAACTTGAGACTGAAAGGTTTTAACAGTCATCCAAATGACTGAACGTAAACATTGCTACAATAACATACCAGCTACTATGTTGTTGACATTAGCTAGTGCTAACAGCTAGCTGCTAGTGCACTGCTACAACTACACTGACCCTAATAATACAGTTCTTGGTCATTGCCTGGTAACAGCAAATTTATAACGGGCCATGTCTCAACAGACTAAGAAGTTATTTCAATGACATTTAATAACATTTTGTTTATCCTGAGGACCGAAAGTAAATGAAAATGTGAACAAACCTTAGCTGTAATAAGATGGCGACCACCGGCTCCAGGGACGACCCGCTGATGTAGGCAATGTTACCCAGCCTGGTTTTTAACGACATAGGTATACAGATCATGTGGGCCGAAGTCAGGTAAAGACGAGGGCTTCGTGTACTTCCGTACGTCAGTGAACAATCCTGGTGGAAGCAGGTAAACGTCGTTCTCTAAGCCTGCTAACCTCAATTTTTGCAAATACCTCTCCCTCTGCTCGCCCTGTAAATGCCCTACGTCGCTGGATAGTGAAGGTGTTTTCTGCATCTCGCTCCTTTTTCTTTTATGTTTTTTCCCTGGTATTTCCCACACGCCTGACTGCAGGTCAGGAAGATCACCCGCGCTGCAAAGCCAGAAAAAGATAGCCTGGTAACGTGTATGGATCACGTACACCAGCATCATTGATTTTCTGGTGATATCGCTTCTTACTCGCGTCATCTAGGCCGGATAAAATACTCGACAATGAGACTTCGTCATGATCAACATGTGTATCGCTACCGGTAGTCGCCATATTTGTGACCGTCAAAATGGCGCCGTCTACTTGTTGACATGGCAACGGTCACGTGGGTCGAAAACCTCTATAGCATCTAGGTCTGTGTATCCTATGTATTGAGACTTGGACTGTCAAACTTAATTACCCATCATTGAAAGAAATAAAGCTTACTGATTCTGATACTGATTCCAATCACTCCCCAAGCATGCCATATGCAAAAACTGTTTTATTTAAACATTAACTGACTTTCAGCACACTGATTCTTTAAGAAAACAGAAAGATTGCAAGGTGATATGATAAAGTAAGGCACAGTTTACTTACAGTCGTTGTTTTTTGAAAAAACGATGCAATCGTTTTCTGCCTTTTCGGTTTGGCACCCTTCATCATGCCGTGTTGGGGTCCTGAACTAGGAGCTGTCCCCGATATGCCTGTCAAACTTGTTGTGGGTAACCATAGCAACCAAGCTCGAGCTCGCAACCTGTGCAGTCTGCCCAGCTCAACCAACCGAATATCAGTGTTTGTTTTGTTTTATGTGAGTTGTTGCAACTATGTATATACTGCTGTGCACCTCAATAAACCGAATGGTAATTAGTCTTTTGATTTTTCCGTGAGGTTTGCCTTATGCAAAGAAAGACAGCATAGACGTTTTTTCCTCCCTATAAGTGTGTGTGGGGGGGGGGAACGAGGTGAATTTAAATCTGGGTGGGACGAATCCCACCTGTCCCACCCTCTATCTGCACCCGTGGATTTGGACACAGCACAAAAAGTTCAAAAGAGCAAGGCTGTGTGTGTGTGCGTGCGCGCGCGCGTGCGCGTGTGTGTGTGTCAAGCGACACGCATATTGAAAGTTTGTGAAATCGTTCATGGAATCCACAAACCTTTGAATTTCTCATTCAAATTTTGAGGAATAAATCTTGTATTGCTCAACATTAAGCCTGATCAGTTTCATTTGCCTCGACTATGTACAACTCCGATTCCAAAAAAGTTGGGACAAAGTACAAATTGTAAATAAAATTGGAATGCAATGATGTGGAAGTTTCAAAATTCCATATTTTATTCAGAATAGAACATAGATGACATATCAAATGTTTAAACTGAGAAAATGTATCATTTAAAGAGAAAAATTAGGTGATTTTAAATTTCATGACAACAACACATCTCAAAAAAGTTGGGACAAGGCCATGTTTACCATTGTGAGGCATCCCCTTTTCTCTTTACAACAGTCTGTAAACGTCTGGGGACTGAGGAGACAAGTTGCTCAAGTTTAGGGATAGGAATGTTAACCCATTCTTGTCTAATGTAGGATTCTAGTTGCTCAACTGTCTTAGGTCTTTTTTGTTGTATCTTCCGTTTTATGATGCGCCAAATGTTTTCTATGGGTGAAAGATCTGGACTGCAGGCTGGCCAGTTCAGTACTCGGACCCTTCTTCTACGCAGCCATGATGCTGTAATTGATGCAGTATGTGGTTTGGCATTGTCATGTTGGAAAATGCAAGGTCTTCCCTGAAAGAGACGTCATGTGGATGGGAGCATATGTTGCTCTAGAACCTGGATATACCTTTCAGCATTGATGGTGTCTTTCCAGATGTGTAAGCTGCCCATGCCACATGCACTAATGCAACCCCATACCACCAGAGATGCAGGCTTCTGAACTGAGCGCTGATAACAACTTGGGTCGTCCTTCTCCTCTTTAGTCCGAATGACACGGCATCCCTGATTTCCATAAAGAACTTCAAATTTTGATTCGTCTGACCACAGAACAGTTTTCCACTTTGCCACAGTCCATTTTAAATGAGCCTTGGCCCAGAGAAGACGTCTGCGCTTCTGGATCATATTTAGATACGGCTTCTTCTTTGAACTATAGAGTTTTAGCTGGCAATGGCGGATGGCACGGTGAATTGTGTTCACAGATAATGTTCTCTGGAAATATTCCTGAGCCCATTTTGTGATTTCCAATACAGAAGCATGCCTGTATGTGATGCAGTGCCGTCTAAGGGCCCGAAGATCACGGGCACCCAGTATGGTTTTCCGGCCTTGACCCTTATGCACGGAGATTCTTCCAGATTCTCTGAATCTTTTGATGATATTATGCACTGTAGATGATGATATGTTCAAACTCTTTGCAATTTTACACTGCTGAAAACCTTTCTGATATTGCTCCACTATTTGTCGGCGCAGAATTAGGGGGATTGGTGATCCTCTTCCCATCTTTACTTCTGAGAGCCGCTGCCACTCCAAGATGCTCTTTTTATACCCAGTCATGTTAATGACCTATTGCCAATTGACCTAATGAGTTGCAATTTGGTTCTCCAGCTGTTCCTTTTTTGTACCTTTAACTTTTCCAGCCTCTTATTGCCCCTGTCCCAACTTTTTTGAGATGTGTTGCTGTCATGAAATTTCAAATGAGCCAATATTTGGCATGAAATTTCAAAATGTCTCACTTTCGACATTTGATATGTTGTCTATGTTCTATTGTGAATACAATATCAGATTTTGAGATTTGTAAATTATTGCATTCCATTTTTATTTACAACTTGTACTTTGTCCCAACTTTTTTGGAATTGGGGTTGTAGTTTCTGGGATATTTATATCTCAAATAATATAAAATTTTTGAAAACACCCTGTATATTTTGCTTCATATTCTTCTCTACATGTCAAAACTGAACAAAAAGTTCCAAAATTGTGTGTGAACACTGTATTTCACACCTGTTTCCTCCGCCATAGATACGAGGATCCATGCACATATCTAACTCTGGTGTAGAATCTATGATTTCCTGAAACTCAGACCACTCGTCACTGCTTCCCATACCTATACACACCAACACACACAGACATCATGCGAGTTATCACAGAGCACTGGGCTTCATTTTCATAAACCCATTTGCATTCTTTCAACCTTTAGGAAAGGTTTGCATATGAAAAGTAATTGTATTGGCTAACTGAGGCTATGATGTAAAGTATTGAGAAGAATCCTGCAAAGTATTGTCTTGTACACAATTATATACAGTTGTGTTCAAAATTATTCAACCCCCAATGCTATAAAGGGTTTTAGGGAATTCAGTGTACATTTGTAATTGTGTTCATAATGACATCTTACAAGGACTTGTTAAAGAACCAAATGCAACTAAAATGACATCAACTGCTTTTGTAATAAAGTATTAAATGGCCTTTTTGTGATTTCTTCATTGACACAATTATTCAACCCCTTTAAGACGACCACTCTTAAGAACAGAGGTTCATTCAAGTGTTTTCAATCAGGTATTGAAAACACCTGTGGATGTCAACGAGCATCAATCAAGCATAATAAGCACCAATTAGGCAGATTTAAAAGGACTGTGATACTCAGCTCCTTCTAGACATTTACTGGTGTGTTGACAAACATGGTGAAGGCAAGAGAATGGTCCCAGAAGACAAGAGAAGAGGTTATTTCTCTTCACAAGAATGGCAATGGATATAAGATGATTTCCAAAATGTTAAACATTCCAAGAGATACTATCAGAAGCATCATCTGTAAATTCAAGGCAAAGGGCACAGTGGAAACGCTACCTGGTCGTGGCAGAAAGAAGATCCTGACGGCGACTGCTGCGCGCTACCTGAAGCGCCAGGTGGATAAAAATCCCCGCGTGACTGGTGAGGAACTGAAAAAAGATCTGTCAGATGTGGGCATTGAGGTTTCAGCACAGACAATAAGGCGCACACTGCGTAATGACGGCCTCTATGCCAGAACTCCCAGGCGCACCCCCTTGCTGACTCCAAAGAATAAGAAATGTCGACTGCAGTATGCCAAAAGTCATGTGGACAAGCCACAAAAGTTTTGGGAAAGTGTTCTGTGGACTGATGAAACTAAATTAGAACTGTTTGGGCCCATGGACCAGCGCTATGTTTGGACCAGGCCTATGAAGAAAAGAACACCTTGCCTACTGTGAAGCATGGCGGGGGTCAATTATGCTTTGGGGCTGTTTTGCTTCTAATGGTACAGGGAAGCTTCATCGTGTGCAGGGTACCATGAATTCTCTTCAGTACCAGGAAATCTTGGAAGAAAATGTGATGGAGTCTGTCACAAACCTGCGGCTTGGGAGACGTTGGACCTTTCAACAGGACAATGATCCTAAGCACACATCCAAGTCCACTAGAGCATGGTTGAAGATGAAGGGCTGGAACATTCTGGAGTGGCCATCGCAGTCACCAGACTTAAATCCGATTGAGAACCTCTGGTGGGACCTAAAGAAGGCAGTTGCAGCGCGCAAGCCTAAGAATGTGACTGAACTGGAGGCTTTTGCCCATGAAGAATGGGCTAAGATACCCGTTGGTCGCTGCAAGACACTTGTGTCAAGCTATGCTTCACGCTTGAAAGATGTTATAACTGGAAAAGGATGTTGTACTAAGTACTAAGAATGAATGTCACTTGGGGGTTGAATAAAACTGATAATGATGTGAGCACAGAAAAGACATTTGTGGCCATTTTATTATAAATGTTATGTTATATTTGTCTAATTTACAAGTGCCTCTTTGATTTAATTGTAAATAAGATGACTGAAATGATCAAAATCAATGTAAAACTGGCCAAAACACTTAATTTCAGTGGGGGTTGAATAATTGTGAACACAACTGTAGATTTTATATGCGATACTGTAACAACAATATACATGATTTCTGCATTTCCTTCTCTCTCTCTCTCTCTCTCTCTCACCAATGCTGACATTCTTGGTCTCCTGTGAGACCTGCACTTCCATATTCCTGCTAAGCCTCTTGGGGTTTTTGCGGCGCCGCCGCCCCTGGCACATGTCAAACTGTCCAGAGGGAACCATCGCATCATTGAGTGGGGTAACTGTTGCCGAGGGAACAGATGAGGTGGGAGTGTTTGATTTGCTGCCTGTGCTACTGGGCGTGGCCACAACCGAGTCAGACTCTGAGCCATCCTCCTTTATTTGGGGGAAATCAGAAACACAAACACATATTAAAGCAAAAATACACAAGAAATCATTTGAATTGACAGTGAATTGATTTAAGATTGCACTAACGTTGTAGAATGGTGTAAGTTTACTATTAAACACACACACACACACACACACACGGAATGGAAATGCTTTGATGTCCATTGAAGCACCATCAAAGCTACAAATCAGCAACAAGCACTGCTCAGTCATGTGACCAACAAGTCACATAGAAAAAGTATGGAACTGGCCATTTTTGTTCCATCTTTAAACAAGTCTCAAGCCTGGGGTTTCCTGTTATTTATCACAAAAGACAACAAAACGCAAAAATTAATATGAGAGACTGGCAAATCTTCGTACATCGGCAGTTGTGTGAATAATAAATGCACTTAAAACTGCAGCACTATAAACATCCTCAACATAACGAACAGTGTTTCATGAATTTGGATTTCATGTAGGTCATTTTATTCACATCTAAACACTCCTTTTCTTGTCGTCATTGCCAGTGTGATACCTGGCTCCTGTCGGAAGCTACGACAAAACCAGCACAACACGTTTACGCACAAAGAAAGCCTGGTGTCTCATCATTATAACTCACATTATTCTATCTACATTCACTGGATATGAGAAATCGCATGCTCTGATTGGCTACTCTACTACTAGGCTAACAGTTCATATACCGTGAGTAGAGAAAAACAAAATGGCAGGGTGCGTTTCTGAGCCAACCGAGGACGAAATAAAAACTCTACTCGAAAACAAAACCCCAAAAACTGTTATCAAGTATTTAAAAGAAACAGAAATAGCTAAAGGCGGCACGGTGGTGTAGTGGTTAGCGCTGTCGCCTCACAGCAAGAAGGTCCGGGTTCGAGCCCCGTGGCCGGCGAGGGTCTTTCTGTGTGGAGTTTGCATGTTCTCCCCGTGTCTGCGTGGGTTTCCTCCGGGTGCTCCGGTTTCCCCCACAGTCCAAAGACATACAGGTTAGGTTAACTGGTGACTCTAAATTGACCGTAGGTGTGAATGTGAGTGTGAATGGTTGTCTGTGTCTATGTATCAGCCCTGTGATGACCTGGCGACTTGTCCAGGGTGTACCCCGCCTTTCGCCTGTAGTCAGCTGGGATAGGCTCCAGCTTGCCTGCGACCCTGTAGAACAGGATAAAGCGGCTAGAGATAATGAGATGAGATGAGAAATAGCTAAAAGAATATAGTTTTCCCCCCAATATCACGTGTTCTACACTCCAGCCCAGTAACTGGTGGTAATGCACCTTTAAGTTGGTTTGTCAACTGGGCAAAAAAAAAATAAAAAAATACAGAAGAAGAAAACCCCCCCAAAAAATAAAACAAACAAAAAAAAAGCAACAAAATATGGAATAGAAGTATTTGATGGTAAGAACATATCTTTTTTTTTCAAGAATTATTATTATAGCATTTTTCACAAATTGCTCCTGTCATTTCGCCAGTTTGTTTACATTCTAAGCGGAAATTATTTTGTCAGATGTTTTGTACAAAAGTTTTTATTTATCGAATTTGCAAAAAATAAAAGTGCTCCATTTCTCAAAATCCAGTGAATGTGGATAGAATAAAACAGTTATTCCACTCAATCTCGTCGTACATGGCTTACAGCCAACTCGGTGCTATGTGCCTTGTCAGCTATCAGCTCATATACGACTCGATTTCGTGGAATAACTGTTAAATATTTTGAATAAACTCTACAAAAAAATTCTGTCTACTATGGTGGGAGTTATATTCAACCACAGTGATGCTGCAGGTAAAAAGTTGCCATTTTCAGCGTAATAAAGCATTTGACCAAACAGACATGTTTTCTAGGTACATCCATACATCCCTGATGAGTACCACAGGGTGATATAAGAACATGCAGACATAATATATCATCAAACTAACCATCCCCCATTTCTCCCTAATTTGGTCACTTGCCAATTCTGAGACATATGAAGCCAAACAACTGCTGCTCATGCTGCATCACAGGGCAGTGTAACACACTCGGAGGAAAGCACTATCCACCCTCATCTGCAAACATAAGTTTACAGATGCCTGTGATTGGTTAGTGTAACTGATTGAAAGAGCATACCATCCCGCCCACCCAAAGAGCACGGACAATTTTGTAGTCTTGGAATCCTGGCCACAAATGGCTGTGAAATCATCAGGATTCAAACATGCAATCTCCCAATGACAAAGTGAACTCTTCAAACTAATTTTGTCTTCTGAGAACTGAGAAATGTTATTGCTATTTGAAAAATACATGCTCATTTTTAATTTGATGTCAGCAACACGTTTCAAAAACGTTAGGACAGGCATATGTTTACCACTGTGTTGCATCACCTCTACTTTTAACACCACTCTGTAAACGTTTGTGAACTGAGGAGACCAGTTGCTGTAGTTTTGAAAGAGAAATGTTGTCCCATTCTTGCCAGATATACAATTTCACTTGCTCAACAGTTCGGGGTCTCCTTTGTCGCTTCATAATGCGCCAAATGTTTTAAATGGAAGACAGGTCTGGACTGTAGGCAGGCCAGTTTAGCACCCGGACTCTTACTACGGAGCCATGCAGTTTTAATATGTGCAGAAAGCAGTTTGGCATTGTCTTGCTGAAAGAAGAAAGGCCTTCTCTGAAAAAGATTTTGGTCTGGATGGCAGCATATTGCTCTGAAGTGTGTGTATATATATATATATATATATATATATATATATATATATATATATATCATTCAGCATTAATGCACCCTCATACCTTCACAGATGCTGGCTTTTGAACTGTGCACTGATGACAAGCCGGATGGTCCCTCTCCTCTTTAGCCTGGAGGACGTTGTGTCCATGATTTCTAAAAAGAATTTCTACTTTTGATTCGTCAGCCCTCGGGACAATTTTCCACTTCGCCTCAGTCCATCGTAAAAGAGCCCAGAGAAGGTGGCGGTGTTTCTGGATATTGTTTATATCTGGTTTTAACTTGCATTTGTGGATGCAGTAATTAACTGTTTTCACAGACGATGGGTTTTCTGAAGTGTTCCTGAGACCATACAGTGATTTCCACTACAGACACGCGTCTGCTTTTAATGCAGTGTCACCTGAGGGCCTGAAGATCACAGGCATCCAGTGTCAGTTTTCAGCCTTGTCTCTTGCATACAGAGATTTCTCCAGATTCTCTGATTCTTTTCATGATATTATGTACCATAGATTATGTGATTCGCAAATGCTTTGCAATTTTACATTGAGGAACGTTATTCTTAAATTGTTGCACTGTTTGGCCACACAGTCTTTCACAGAGCGGTGAACCCCTCCCCATCTTTACTTCTGAGAGACTCCGCCTCTCTGGGATGCTCTTTTAATAGCCAATCATATTACTGACCTGTTGCCAATTAACCAGATTTGTTTTTGCTTTTTTTAAGCATTACAAAACTTTTTCCGTCTTTTGTTGCCCCGTCCCAGCTTTTTTGAAACATGTTGCTGACATCAAATTCAAAATGAGCATATATTTTAAAAAATAATAATAAAATAAAATTTCTCAGTTTCAACATTTGATATGTTGTCTTTGTACTATTTTCAGTGAAATATAGGGTTTCCATGATTTGCAAATCTTCACATTCTGTTTTTATTTATGTTTTACATAGTGTCCCAACTTTTTTGGAATTGCGGTTGGATTACATGTTTTGCTGAACTACAAACTCAAAAGAACTAAATAAACATTATGCATCCCTGCATGCCTGCTGGCATCCAGTATGACAAGTTTGCATTTGACAGAACTTGTCTTCCAGAGACATGAGTAAGTGACAGGGAGTGGGCAGAACATTATGATGACTCCTTTCCCAGCTGCGACACGACAAGGTGCCCTATCTGTCGCACCTGGAAGCCGGGGGCGTAGACGGCTCGACCCAGATCACTGGCATGCCAGGCGTCTGTCGACGTCGTCCTAGCCCCCCCATGACCCCCACGTACCATAGCATCCGCAGTGGGATAGAGACTCAGCGAAGGAGGTCGTTCCGCTTTACTAAAGAGAGAGAGAGAGAGAGAGAGAGAGAGAGAGAGAATGAGAATGAATGAGAACTGTGGTATACACCAACATAAAAGGACTTAAAGGAAAAATCCACCCTTAATCTTTGTAATTAATGTGATCATCAATAGTTTCTAAGATCTACTTTGTAATGAAACTCTGAGTTGACTAAATGAAAATTCTGTTATTTAAAAAAAGGAACAAAATTATGGACATCTTCCTCCTCCCCATATTTTAAACTTAGTTTAAACTTATTTCATCAACATGTTTTTCTTTTTTCCACTTTGTTTAACTACTTCCTAGGTTACCCACAATGCCGTTCGACTACCCGCTGATGGTGGTACCAGTGGGAATTAACCCTTGCTTCATCTCTACTGAAGGAGTGTGACGCAGCGGCGTTTTAGCTGTTTAAGGCCCGGTCCCACAATACTGATAACTATAACTACAACTATAACAATAACTATAAATAAATCCATCCCCTGCAGATGATGTGGTTGTTGGTCACACCAGACCGATAACGCTCCCTATAGCCCAGGCCTGGATTTATCCGTATCAGTGAGATTGCTTCTGGAGCCATTTTTCCAGGCCTGGACCTGATCCGATAAAATATCTGACCAATCAGATAATTGTTTGCATGTGACGTTATCTGAGCAGGTGCTGTTTTTCCCAGGGCATCTTTGTACATCCTTATTGCATAATGAAGTCACAGAATACAGATTCACGGAAAATAAAAAATATATATAATACAAAGTACAGATCTTTTATTCACGGATGTGATTTTTTCCATGAAATATCAATAGTAAATTAATAAAGTAAACATATAAATGCAGGTAAGATATTTTAATTATGACCTTCAGCAGTCCAAACATTTAATGGTTTTAGACTTCTTAATTTTTTATCTGTGATGCATCATCCGTATGAAATCGGTAACCAGTCTGTAATAAACTGAAACGTCCGTGACCAATCCGGAAATTATTAGCACCTGTGATGCAACCGTATTAAAATCCGTAACCACTCCGTATTTTGTATCCTTTTTTATTACATTTCTGTAATCCGTGACCTATCCGTATTATATCAACCACCGGAGTGTGTACATGGGTTGTTTTGAAGTCCAAGCTGTACAGTATGACCCAGAATAATGTGCTACTACTTGGAAAAAACTTCCATGACTATTGCTAAGTTGCGTGCGTTTATTTACCTGAGTGTCAGGACCAAGTGATATAGTCGGGATTATAGTTGTGGTGTGACTGCTCCAAACTGGAACTAAATTCAGGCAGAGGTACAGTGGGGCAAAAAAGTATTTAGTCAGTCACCAATTGTGCAAGTTCTCCCACTTAAAAAGATGAGAGAGGCCTGTAATTTTCATCATAGGTACACTTCAACTATGAGAGACAAAATGAGAAAAAAAAAATCCAGAAAATCACATTGTCTGATTTTTAAAGAATTTATTTGCAAATTATGGTGGAAAATAAGTATTTGGTCAGTAACAAAAGTTCATCTCAATACTTTGTTATATACCCTTTGCTGGCACTGACAGAGGTCAAACGTTTTCTGTAAGTCTTCACAAGGTTTTCACACACTGTTGCTGGTATTTTGGCCCATTCCTCCATGCGGATCTCCTCTAGAGCAGTGATGTTTTGGGGCTGTCACTGGGCAACACGGACTTTCAACTCCCTCCAAAGATTTTCTATGGGGTTGAGATCTGGAGACTGGCTAGGCCACTCCAGGACCTTGAAATGCTTCTTACGAAGCCACTCCTTCATTGCCCGGGCGGTGTGTTTGTCAGGGGCTTCAAAGTTTGGGAGAATAGCAGGGTACAAATAATTTACAGCAGGGTGCAAAATGGTAAAATGTCTGCCAGCGGCAGACATGATGCACACAAAGCAGAGAGAGAGAGAGAGATATGCAAGTACGAATTTTTCATGGGGCGGGATGGTTTGGAACAGGCCATCTAAAATTGGGATAACATTTATCCGGGACGGGTATTTGAGGCGGGTCGTCTAGCTTAAGCTTGATTAGCGTTGTTACGCACGCCAGTGTTTCCCACAGAAATTTTGGAGACTATGGGGGAGGTGCGGGGGTTGTTTAAAATTGAGTGATATGTTAACTATTAAGTTATTACTGAAAAACTATTGATTAAAAAAACAGACACTGAGAAATGGTCCTATAAACAACTTTACCAATATAAAAGATTACCAGGACTACAAAAATGCAGAAAAATAGGCTTTACTTATCCAAATGCACCTGTTGGTTCAAAAGTTAAAGTGCATAGAACCTCACAGCACAACATGAAGTTACCTTAAAATATAATATAAATGCCTCAGCTTTCATGTAAGAAAAAAAACTATTAATACTAGTACTGTGTGCAGGCAGTCTCTCCTGAAGACTAAATTAAGCAATAATTATAAACTAATAAAATAAATGGCTCAGGCTTCATAGAAGAAAAAAACAACTTGAACAGAATCTCACAGTATGATGCTGAAGCTGCCTAAACAATGGAAAATAAAATACCATTTTGGCAAAAACGTTGGCATCCATTAATTTCTTGTATTAAATAAAAAAAATATGTTGCCAGATACTGCTGACGTTTTACAGCCCAAAATATGTTCAAAACCCGCCAAAATGCACTTAAAACCGCCCAAATTGGGCGGGAAAACGCGCAATCTGGCAACACAGGCGGCAGTAATGGCTGCACTCGTGTCGAGGATGTAAACACAGTTGACGCGGCAACGGACATACATGACATAGTGGATGTAATTTACGTTCACAACTTTTTTTGCTGTCAGAAATATTTAATATTAAATTTTGTGACTCGACTGACAATAGCCGGCGGCATAACAAGCCATAGCCGGCGATTTGCCGCCGGTGACCGGCTACTTTTGAGACCGCTGGTTTGTCATGCTGAAAGACCCAGCCATGTTTCATCTTCAATGCCCTTGCTGATGGAAGGAGGTTTTCACTCAAAATCTCACAATACATGGCCCCATTCATTCTTTCCTTTACACGGATCAGTCGTCCTGGTCCCTTTGCAGAAAAACAGCCCCAAAGCATGATGTTTCCACCCCCATGCTTCACAGTAGGTATGGTGTACTTTGGATGCAACTCAGCATTCTTTCTCCTCCAAACACGACAAGTTGAGTTTTTACCAAAAAGTTCTATTTTGGTTTCATCTGACCATATGACATTCTCCCAATCCTCTTCTGGATCATCCAAATGCTCTCTAGTAAACTTCAGACGCGCCTGGACATGTACTGGCTTAAGCAGGGGGACACATCTGGCACTGCAGGATTTGAGTCCCTGGCGGCGTAGTGTGTTACTGATGGTAGCCTTTGTTACTTTGGTCCCAGCTCTCTGCAGGTCATTCACTAGGTCCCCCGTGTGGTTCTGGGATTTTTGCTCACCGTTCTTGTGATCATTTTGACCCCACGGGGTGAGTTCTTGCGTGGAGCCCCAGATCAAGGGAGATTATCAGTGGTCTTGTATGTCTTCCATTTTCTAATAATTGCTCCCACAGTTGATTTCTTCACACCAAGCTGCTTACCTATTGCAGATTCAGTCTTCCCAGCCTGGTGCAGGTCTACAATTTTGTTTCTGGTGTCCTTTGACAGCTCTTTGGTCTTGGCCATAGTGGAGTTTGGAGTGTGACTGTTTGAGGTTGTGGACAGGTGTCTTTTATACTGATAATGAGTTCAAACAGGTGCCATTAATACAGGTAACGAGTGGAGGACAGAGGAGCCTCTTAAAGAAGTTGTTACAGGTCTGTGAGAGCCAGAAATCTTGCTTGTTTGTAGGTGACCAAATACTTATTTTACCGAGGAATTTACCAATTAATTCATTAAAAATCCTACAATGTGATTTCCTGGATTCTTTCCCCCCATTCTGTCTCTCATAGTTGAAGTGTACCTATGATGAAAATTACAGGCCTCTCTCATCTTTTTAAGTGGGAGAACTTGCACAATTGGTGGCTGACTAAATACTTTTTTGCCCCACTGTATAGTCGTAGTTGTAGTTATAGGTGTTGTGGGACCGGGCCCTTCAGGTTTCTCACTTCCTCATCTGGACACACGACTCAAACAGTTCAGCTTCCAAAGCTTCAATGTCCATGCTAATAACACAGTCAACACTGTCGTGCTTGTCATCAATTATGAGCCAAACCGAGTCTTTGCTATAACTCATCCAGCTGCACTGCATTCTCAAACATCAAGTCCAATGTTTTTCACCACTGTGTTGGATTTCTCATTAATACAATTCTGAACGTCGCTAGAAAATGATGAGTAAGAAAAGAAACCTGTGAAACTTGACCATTTTCATTGTAACTGCACGAGCAATAACTGCTAACTTCTTACAAGAACAACAACAACAACAACAACAACAAAAATACACTATCAACCAACATATTAGCACCAAAATTGCTCAGCACACCACAAATATTTCAATATAAACAAAGTGTTTCAGGATGGACTTTTCCTTTAAGGTCAAAGCGTAGTAAGAATATCAGCCCATAACAGACACGTGAGCCTAGGTCATGTGAACGCACACAAAGGAGAAAGAGGTATAGGTTTTTCAGTGTATAACTGGGGTCATTCAATCAGGAGGGAGTCATGTTCCTTTACAAGGATTAAAATTAGAGCTGAGGTAGGAGCAAGGAGTGATAAATTCTCATAGAGGCAGATAGGACTGTGGGGCATTTTTACCTGTTCCCCCAGGTGTTGCGATGACTGAGGAGACAAACACAGCAGTGCGCGCACGCACACACACACACACACGCAGACAGAGAGAGAGAGCGAGAGAGAGAGCAGCACAATGAGAAAGATGCAAATTAGACTTAAGAACACAGAGACACACACACGCGTCCTTTTCACAGAACATGGTACAGTTAACAGAACATACCACAGCACACACGATGCAACTCGGTCATAATACAAAGCATGAACTAGATAGAACTCGACGCCAGCGGCATCGATGGGGATGCCTCCACCCGGTAGACTACACGCGTTATTAAGTTGTGATTTGTGGATGGACATTTGACCTCACAGTAATCGTGACCTGGTGAAATTACTTGTATCAGCCTTGGAGACATTGTGTTCACAAGGTTTTCAGACAGACATTTGACCTCACAGTGACCTTGACCTTAGACCTTTTGATCTCAAAATCTAATCAGTTTATCTTTGTCCCCAAATCCACAAATGGTGAAAGTTTGGTGAAATTCCTTTAATTTGCCTTGGAGATAGTGTGTTCACAAGGTTTTCAGACAGACATTTGACCTCACAGTGACCTTGCCCTTACACCTTTTGATCTCAAAATCTAATCAGTTCATGTTTGTCCCAAAGCGCACAAATGGTGAAAGTTTGGTGAAATTCCTTTCATTAGCCTTTGAGATATCGCGTTCACAAGGTTTCGGGACGGACGCACAGACGGACAGACGGACCACCCGAAAACATAATGCCCCCTGCACCTTACGGTGGCAGAGGCATAAAAATGAGTTATCTTAATCAAATGTTCAAACTCTGAAACAAAAACTTGACGAACCATTTGTGCAGAGGAAAATGGATACAAAACATATATTATTACATCAATAATAGATGTGCGTGTGTGTATGTATTGTTTGAACAAGTAAAGAATAATCTAACGAGACCGTCAGTGACAGCGTAGCTCACTCTGGCCCTGTCTAGTCCGGAAGGAACGATCTAAAGTGGGCCATCTTGCGCAATAAATGTTGCAAGCTATATACACTATATACAAGCTATATATAGAAGCTCTATACACCCTAGAAATACCAGCGTATTTGCCAGAAAGAATCCAAAATGGCGAGGAATTGACCGAGAAGAAGCGATTTTTGTTGAATTGCTTATTAAGGCTTAATTAGTCCACAACTTCATTAATAACTGTAATTAAGCAAATCTGGGTAGAAGTTCTATGCACCCTAGGTACCCCTACCTTCATGTGAGAATCAAAATCTGTGAAGAATTGAGGGAGAAGAAGAGATTTGTGTCGAAACTGCTCGTTAGGGCTTAATTACTCCATGTCTTCATTATTAATTGCAATTATGCAAATTTGCGTAGAAGCCATACACATCCCAGGCAGACCTACCTTCCTGCCAAAAAGGATAAAAATCAGTGAAGAACTGAGAGAGAAGCAGTGATTTTCATGAAATGTGGACGACCCCGGATGGACAAAGGACAACACATGATGGCATAAGCTCATCGCCTGTCGGCCAGATGAGCGAATAATTATCTCCAAGTCCTGGTTGCCAAATGTACACTCAGGATTATCATAAAAGTCGCACATGAGTCTTCCACACTGCAAAAAACTGAATTTCAGGAGAAAATTCCTTAATACTAGTGAAATGATATTGCTGCATGGACAGATAATTTTACTTGACTTTATTTTATTTATATTCATTATTTATACTCAGTACAAGCAACCAAAGAGCATGTGAAGGCCGCATATGACTATGTGTGGGCAGTATTGTGCACATTTTGGTGAGTGTGCATGTTCACGTGCGTATGTGTGTGTGTGTGTGTGTGTGTGTGTGTGTGTGTGTGTGCGCGCGCGTGTGTGTTTGAGGACCAGCTATGACAAAGCCTGTGACTAAGCAAGAACTGACAGACTGTCAGCTAACATCTCAGTGCAATGAGCGCTTAGCAACACCATCTCCAAGGCAACTGCTTTAATGATGGAATCTCAACAAATCCAGCTTATGTACACCTCAATATATTGCACATATAAGCGAAAAGCACAAAAGCAACAAACACATACGACATGTCAATGATCAACAGGAGAGACACACACACACACACATACACACACACACGCGCGCGCACACACACACTCACGGTCTTCCGCAGCTTGTGGTATCTGACTGGTTGCTTCCAGCCTGCTGAATTTTGGAGCGCTCAATGTGTTCAACATAGGTCTGAATCATCTGAAAAAAGAACAATTAACATCACATGGTGTACTGTATATCTGTATATTCATGTGCATTCGGGTTGTAACTGAATGTTAATACATTATTCATAATGAACAGATAGGTAAACAAATAGAAATACAAATATTAATAGGAGGAATACTAATTAAATACCATATATTTAACAGTTATTCCATGAAATCGAGTCGTACGTGAGCGGATAGCCGATGAGGCGCGTATAAGCACCGAGTTGGCTATAATCCATGTATGATGAGATTGAGTGGAATAACTGTTTCATTCTATCCACATTCACTGGATTTTGAGAAACGGAGCATCTCATCTAATCTCATTATCTCTAGCCACTTTATCCTGTTCTACAGGGCCGCAGGCAAGCTGGAGCCTATCCCAGCGGACTACGAAAGGCGAAAGGCGGGGTACACCCTGGACAAGTCACCAGGTCATCACAGGGCTGACACATAGACACAGACAACCATTCACACTCACATTCACACCTACGGTCAATTTAGAGTCACCAGTTAACCTAACCTGCATGTCTTTGGACTGTGGGGGAAACCGGAGCACCCGGAGGAAACCCACGCGGACACGGGGAGAACATGCAGACTCCACACAGAAAGACCCTCGCCGGCCACGGGGCTCAAACCCGGACCTTCTTGCTGTGAGGCGACAGTGCTAACCACTACACCACCGTGCCGCCCCAGAAACGGAGCATTTTTTTTTTTTTTGCAAATTCGATACATAAAAACTTTATACAAGACGTCTGGCAAAATCATTTCCGCTTAGAATGTAAACAAACCGGCAAAATGATAGTAGCAATCTGTGAAAAATGCTATAATAATAATAATAATAATAATAATTCTTGAAAAATAAACAAAGATACGTTCTTACAATCAAAATGCTTTCATTCTGTATTTTGTTGCTTTTTAAATATTTTTGGAGTTTTTATTGCATCCTTGGTTGGTTCAGTAACACACACCGCCATTTTCTTCTTCTTTAGGGTATTTTTGGCAGTTGGCAAACCAACTTAAAGGTGCATTACTGCCACCGACTGCGCTGGAATGTGGAACAGGAGATATTAGGGGAAAAACCATATTCTTTTAGCTATTTCTGTTTCTTTTAAATACTTGATAAAGTGATATATCAGACTTGATGCACTCTGCCATTTTGTTCTTCTCTACTCATGGTATATAAGCTGATAGCTTAGTAGTAGAGTAGCCAATCGGAGTGCGCGATTGCTCATATTCAGTGAATGTGGATAGGATAAATACACAACAAACAACCCCAAATCTGAAAAATTGTGGCGATATGGAAAATGCAAATAACAAAAGAAAGCAGTGACTTCTCAATTTACTTTGATTTGAAGTAAATTTACATTGCCTTTGTTACAGACAGCATGAACCCAAGATATTTCATGTTTTGTCAACATGTGCTGCCTTCAAGACGACATCTTTTCCAGGGATAATTCAACAAGACAATGCAAAGCCACATTCTGCACACATTACAAAAGGCGTGGCTGTGGAAGAAGAGGGTGTGTCCCCCTGTCCCTAACAGAGAATGTATGGCGAATTTTGAAATGAAAAATATGACAACAACGATCCCGTACTCTTGCACACCTTACGACCTGTTTGCAGGTAGAATGGGACAAAATAACACCTGAAACGCTTCATCACTTGGTGTCTTCAGTCCCTAAACATCTTATAAGTGTTGTGAGAAGGAATGGCAGTATTATAAAAAGTGGTAAATGCTTTACCATCTCCAACTTTTTTTTTTAAATGTGTGCAAGAGTCAAAACTGAAATGAGTTTATTTTGAAAAAAAAAAATTCATGAGGTAAAATATCAAATAATGTGCTGTTGTATTGTTTTCAGTGCAATACAGGTCAAGAATTATTTGCAAATCATTGTTTTCAGTTTTAATTTCAATTTCCCAACTTTTCTGATTTGGGGTTGGAGATCGGCTATCTGGTTGAGACTAGAGATGTGCATCAGAACTGGGATTCCAACAACAAAAAGTACATGTGAGAGGTCTTTAAAGAGTGAGCATGTGCAGTCAGATATGAAGCTCATGGAACAGACAAAGACCCCATTCATTAAAGGTCCCATGGCATGAAATTTTCACTTTCTGAGGTTTTTTAACGTTAAAACGAGTTTCTCTGACCTTCTTAAGTCACCCCAGTGGCTAGAAATTTCATAATGTGTAAACCAAACTATGCCCAACATTTGAGAATGGCGCGTCAAAACGGCGCGTTGATAAGCTCTTCCCTTTACTACGTCAGCAAGGGAGATGATCCCCACGCCCCCCCTCTGGATTCCCACCCACTGTATGGATTGCCCCGCCCAGTTGTAGTGAGGAGGCCATAGAGGACACAACAACATGGCATCACCTAAGCGAGCGAAACATGGAAATTGCGCTGTACATGGATGTGACAACACAGAAAAGAGTCTGTTTTTACTGCTGACGGGAGAGCCCCTGAAGACGCAGTGGCTTAATTTTATTTACTTCAATAATACGCCGTCGAGTCTACCTAAGACGGTGTATGTTTGTCGGAAGCATTTTCCTGAGGAATGTTTCCACAACTTGGGACAGTACAGGGCAGGTTTTGCACATCAACTGTCACTGAAGCCTGGGTCCGTACCAAGCATCCCTGCCACATCAGCAACAAACACCGAACAAGTAAGTGTATAACTGGTCATTTTGCCGTGTTTTAAAATCGGTGCGTTAGCCTATCAATGGCTACGTTAGCTGTGCAGCTAACCGCTTCCTGCAGTTAGCCAGGTAATCTGCGCTACAAAACTAAAGAGCATGCAGCATGCTCTGTTAAACTGAGTTTCGTCTGGAAATTGACTGTAACTTATGAGCTTATGTTTGACTATTGCTCCGCAATGCATGTCTTCTGTTGGATAAGCGATATGTTGCTGTAGTTGCTGCTTCTATCCTCTTTGGTTATGGAGTGCGTGTTCAAGCCTAGGGTATTATACGTTCATAAACTACCACTCCGAACACTCTCACTCTCTGTGTCACGTTGAGTTTACGAAAGGAGTCCGAGGGAGAACGGGGTTTTGTCTTAGCAGCGTGGCTACAGGCGCTGATAGCAGCGAGTATGTGTGTGCGCAGCTTGGTCAAGCCCCTCCCCCTCCCCCCATGGCCCACCCCCACCCTCTACCCTTCCCCGCCTCCTGCTTCTCATTAGCAAAACGACGCACTGGGAAAAGCACTGAAATGGGGCTTTCTCCCAGGAGGCTATATTTACGTGCCGAGGGTTCATTTCGAGAAAGGCTGCGGATATAACATCCGGAAGCCTCCACGAGCCCGTTTAAAGCATCAACAAACCACCATGCCATGGGACCTTTAACCTGAATGTATGGTGCTGCGTGATGAATTTACAGAGTTCACTCATTCATCCATAGTACCTGCCTGGTCAAGGGGTTGCAGTGGTTTAAATTAGTTAAAAATTTTGGGAAATATGGCCAACTTATATATTATATATATATATATATATATATATATATTTTTTTTTTTAAACGCTGCAGACAGGCTCAAACAAAAAAAATAAAATAACAACTGCATGAAGGGGATATTAAAATGAACCAAACATGAACTCGAGTGATGTAGCTGAGGTTAAGGAACTGAACATCATGCTGACAGTGCTGCCATTTCTAACTCTTTTCCAGTGTATTTCCGGGTTCCCTGGGACACAGGCTTCATATTTAATACCAAAAATCCCCTTCTAGTGGAGACCACACCTACTTTGGGTTTAAATCCGAACACGGATAAACATTCAGATATTTGGAGTACTATAAAGATACAGATATAAGAATTGTATATGTGTGTGTGAAGCAAAAAGAAGAGATCTCACTTCTGTGTGTCGCTGATGAAGAGCGTTGTACTCTTTCTTCATCTCTGACTCACGTTCTTCCAAACGGGAAACTGCAAAATGAGTCAGAAACCACAATTACAAACCAGTGGGATATTTGTATTGTGAGTTAGTTAAAAAGGGCAGCGTATGTGCTTATGTGAATACATTCTGCAATCTCATTCATGTTCTTTTGTGGGTGTGTGTACATGTGTGTTGACTCACTCTGATCTGCGTAGTTCTTGGTCTTCAGTTCCAATTGTTTCCCCTGTAATTCTAAAATGTCCACTTGGGCCTGGAGATCCTTCTTTTCTGCCTCCAACGCATCCTCAAACTCGATAAACTTCTGTTAATGGAAAAAATACACCCACCCACCAGATCTTAGTACAATAAATCACGTTGTCCCCAACAGGTTCACAACACAAATTAAAATCATTTCCAGGCCAGCTGGTGAACTCCACTGCAACACTGATTTTGGCAACAGCTTTAGGCAGGTTGACAGATTTGCACACACAGAGGATCCTAATCGGTGCTAAGAATTCAAAAGCAGTGAAGTCGATTAGTAAAAGCTTCCACCATGCAAATATATAATATATACAAACTGTGTTCAACTAAAATTTGTAAAAGGTCCAGCTACACAACTTTGTAAGCTATGTTTCTTGTTTACAAAGGCCTGGATAAACAACTAACATGACTGAATGTTGACAGTAGTTACACGATATGGCCAAAAGTATGGGAACATCTGACCATGACACGTAGATGTTATTGCTGTCCATCATAATTCAAAGGCGTGGCATTAATGTAGAGTCAGCCCCTTCTTTGCTTCTATAACAGCCTTGATGTTGGGCAAGTCAATGTTCCAAGTCATCCCAAAGGTGTTCAGTGGGATAGGGCTCTGTGCAGGCCACTTGTGTGCTTCCAGACCAACCTTGAGAAACCATGTCATTATGGGCCTCACTTTGTGCACAGGAGCATTGTCATGCTGGCAAAGGTTTGAGCCTTTTAGTTCCAGTGAAGGGAAATCATATGTAACGTCACCGCATACAAAGACATTCTAGACAATCATGTGCTTCCAACTTTGTGGAAAACGTTTGGGGAAGGCCCATATACTGTATGGGGTTCATGGTCAGGCATCCACATACAGTATCTTTGGCCATATAGTGTCCTTTTTAAAGACAGGGTACGTAATTTTGGAAAAACCAGCAAGAGTAAGCTAGATTTCGAAATTATCCAACCAAAAAAAAACCCCACCCCATCCCTTCAATCCTCCTTCCAAAACCACTCCTCCAAACCACATGAACACACACTGCCTGACTACTGCTGTAGGATGAGTCCATAAAAGAGAGCATAGAGGGTCTTGTTGACTAGCTTGCTAGCTTTAGCAATATGTCTACAATATGTCTGCCTACCCTTATGGAAGGCTCTGGTCACACAGTGCGTGCACAAGCAGAGTGCGCATAGGTCGGCCAGAAGGTAGGGGGGCACGCAGGTCGGCCGACAGGTAGGGGGGGCACGCAGGTCAGCCGACAGGTAGGGGGGCACGCAGGTCGGCCATCCAATCATTTCATTTGGTCCGACGGGCTTTTGACAGCCCTGATACTGCCACCAATGTTGGATTTTTTTCTTTTTATTGTCAGAGCATTTGATTTATTCATTGCTGTCAGGATGGAAAGAGAATTTCAAGAAATATAACAAAAATGTTTCTGATATAAAATCACCTACTCTAGCCTTAATGATTAGCTTACGGATATAAATAAGACTCTAATCTGGTTACATTTCGTTTCATAGTGGCCCATCATGCGATCATTTTTGACGAGCATCATGGACTCTAAAGAAATGAGACACATCTGTTTTGAATTTGATGCTCTGAGAATAAACACTTACCTCTCTGTCCAATCATCTTTAAACATTGTTTTTGTTGTCATCGATTTTTCCTTTTAACAAACTAAGTCTTCAGTTCCCGAATCAGACCAAAAAGAGAAAAAAAAAAAATCTACCATCTAAGACACTGCCATTTCTGACCTAATGTCTTTAGCCTTGTACGTAGCTAGGTGGGGTTTACATTAGACCGTATCAGCGGATCATCAGATTAACGTTTTTAAAACGATTAGCGTGCACACAGCAACACTAATACACGATTCGCGTGCACACAGCAACACCAATACATGGATACGCTCGGCTCCGCAGGCATCCTGCGCTCCAAATCACTCCACCCTGAACAGCGAGTGCCCTCTGGAGGGTGCGCACTCCGGCCCTGCGCAGCTCACAGAGCGCGCGAGTATAGCGCACGAGCAGTGATTTGGGACTGAGCCGCTGTGTGTGTGTGATCGCAGTGCATATCACTTACCACTTGCAAGTGGAAGGATGGCAAGCCTAAAGACAATCATAACTACACAATGGGCAGTATTTGCATCAGTATTTGCAGTATTTTCATACTTTTATATTCTTTAATGAAAGGTGATACAAGGCAGAAGTCCACGCCGTTTTTCAGCAGTCGCGTCACATGACCAACGCCAGCGAATCAGGAAGGTGGATGTCACAGTGACGTTGTCCAATGACGACGCCAGCTAGAGCTCAGCACAGCGTATCCGCGTATTCTCAATGTTTACACAGCACCGGATCAGACACGATCTAGATTGAATACGTGGACCCTGGCGGATTCCCGTTTCCCAGCGTTTCCAGGTGTTTTAATGTAAACGGACAGTGCATCCGCGAAGAAAACGAGACAGATACGGTCTAATGTAAACTTGGCCCTAGTCTCTGGTCAGATGAGCTGCCTTCAGCTAAATCAATAGATGATTGGATAAGCTGATAAAGAGGATCTGCAACACAAGCAGAGTTGATTCATGTTGAGAGTAGCTGAACTACAGCCAGTTGTCTTTCAGAAATTTATTGCCTCTGCTACAATATTATTTGAGTAATCAAACAAACAATTTCATTCTGCTGAAATACGTTGCTGGGGCTGAATCAGGACTGTTGTCTGCCAGTTGATGACCCCTGCTGCTATGTACTATATATTTAGTTGTTTATTATATTGTAAGCTTTATGTATGACCAAATTGTTACAGGTTGACCTCTATTAAACTTACTTTTATACAGTACATATAAAAAAGTAACATATCAAAGAAATTGTAATAGCAAGTTGTTACAATGTGTAATTAAACAATGCGACAAAGATGGGTAATTATTTCTAATGTCCCCAGATTTGGGACTCACATTCCAAAGATTACGAGTTCAAATCCCGCCACTGTCAAGCTGCCACATTTTTTGCCAGTCAGTAAGGCTCTTAACCCCCTGCTGCTACATAGGCATCGTACTGTGGCTAAGCCTGAACTTAAAGCTAGGATATGCAAGAAAAGTATTTCATTGTACTGTACACAAGCACCCACACATGCTGTGAACTAAACCAACATGAGATCCTATGCAAAGCGTTTGTGTGCACGCATGCAAGAGATATCTGAGCTGCCTGCAGTATGATCAGCGTGAGTAGCACTGCAGTGTGTGTGTGTGTGTGTGTGTGTGTGTGTGTGTGTGTGCTGACTCCTTCCTGTATCAGTCTTTGCAGAATATCATTATGAATTTCACAAGCAGATAGACAGAGGTCAAAGGGAAGGAAATAATTTTAAATCAACATATAAATGTTGACTACAAAAATGAACAAACATCCATCTGGAAATCTCTCTCTCTCTCTCTCTCTCTCTCTCTCACATACACACACACACGGACAAATGATGAGTGTGCAAGTTGACTTGGAGCTGTGGGAGTTTTAGTGGAGCACAATAGGTTCTTTCTGCAGTCGTGCAACAGAATCACTGTGAAACTACTGAAATCAGTAATCCTCATTCCATGCTGCTCCCTCTCTCTCTCTCTCTCTCTCTCTCTCCCTCTCATATTTTAAGCACTTTTTAAAAATTCGGACCAGTAACAATGTCCCCACAATGTCTTAATTAGCTCATCACTGTTAGGTTTTGATCTGTCTGTACTGAAGGAGGTTGAATTGGCAAAGTATGATCAAGGAACGCAGACCTCTGGTGCCGAAGAGATCCTGCCTCATGGGTCGATCCGAGAGCAAACAGTCACTGACACAGACGCTCAGAGATGTTTCTCAGTTTATCGTAGGACAAACACGAGTAGTCGATATATTCACATTCAAGAGTGTGTTGTAACTATGTGATTGGATGATGATTACGTAAATGGGTGATGAAGCATTACATCGCTGGTTTAGACTACACTACTGTATGAAAGAAGAGACACATTATGTGCCATTACATCACCTATCAGGATCATAGTATTATGAAAAGAAGAAAGACATTACTGGTCAACATAACCTTCATTAAGCGGAGAGCAGAATGTATGAGGCGAAGATAAATCTCAAGGATTTAACTAACCAAAACAAGTAGCAATCAGACCAGCCTGTGCCAGTTCAAGCATGCCAAACATAGTTAGGTCCATAAATATTTGGACAGAGGCAACATTTTTCTAATTTTGGTTCTGTACATTACCACAATGAATTGTGAACAAAACAATTCAGATGCAGTTGAAGTTCAGACTTTCAGCTTTAATTCAGTGGGTTGAACAAAATGATTGCATAAAAATGTCAGGAACTAAAGCATTTTTTTTAAACACAATCCCTTCATTTCAGGGGCTCAAAAGTAATTGGACAAATTAAATAATTGTAAATAAAATGTTCATTTCTAATACTTGGTTGAAAACCCTTTGTTGGCAATGACTGCCTGAAGTCTTGAACTCATGGACATCACCAGACGCTGTGTTTCCTCCTTTTTAATGCTCTGCCAGGCCTTTACTGCAGCGGTTTTCAGTTGCTGTTTGTTTGTGGGCCTTTCTGTCTGAAGTTTAGTCTTTAACAAGTGAAATGCATGCTCAATTGGGTTGAGATCAGGTGACTGACTTGGCCATTCAAGAATATTCCACTTCTTTGCTTTAATAAACTCCTGGGTTGCTTTGGCTTTATGTTTTGGGTTATTGTCCATCTGTATTATGAAACGCCGACCAATCAGTTTGGCTGGATTTGAGCACACAGTATGTCTCTGAATATCTCAGAATTCATCCGGCTGCTTCTGTCCTGTGTCACATCATCAATAAACACTAGTGACCCAGTGCCACTGGCAGCCATGCATGCCCAAGCCATCACACTGCCTCCGCCGTGTTTTACAGATGATGTGGTATGCTTTGGATCATGAGCTGTACCACGCCTTTGCCATACTTTTTTCTTTCCATCATTCTGGTAGAGGTTGATCTTGGTTTCATCTATCCAAAGAATGTTCTTCCAGAACTGTGCTGGCTTTTTTAGATGTTTTTTAGCAAAGTCCAAATCTAGCCTTTTTATTTTTGAGGCTTATGAGTGGCTTGCACTGTGCAGTGAACCCTCTGTATTTACTTTCATGCAGTCTTCTCTTTATGGTAGATTTGGATATTGATACGCCTACCTCCTGGAGAGAGTTGTTCACTTGGTTGGCTGTTGTGAAGGGGTTTCTCTTCACCGTGGAAATTATTCTACGATCATCCACTACTGTTGTCTTCTGTGAGTGTCCAGGTCTTTTTGCATTGATGAGTTCACCAGTGCTTTCTTTCTTTCTTTCTTTCTTTCTCAGGATGTACCAAACTGTAGATTTTGCCACTCCTAATATTGTAGCAAATTCTCGGATGGGTTTTTTCTGTTTTCGCAGCTTAAGGATGGCTTGTTTCACCTGCATGGAGAGCTCCTTTGACCGCATGTTTTCTTCACAGCAAAATCTTCCAAATGCAAGCACCACACCTCAAATCAACTCCAGGCCTTTTATCTGCTTAATTGAGAATGACATAACGAAGGAATTTCCCACACCTGCCCATGAAATAGCCTTTGAGTCAACTGTCCGATTACTTTTGGTCCATTTAAAAACAGGGCGGCACATGTTAAGGAGCTGAAACTCCTAAACCCTTCATCCAATTTTAATGTGGATACCCTCAAATGAAAGCTGAAAGTCTGGACTTTATGTCCATGTCCATTATATAACTATAACTTGAATATGTTTCAGTAAACAGGTAAAAAAACCAAAACTTGTGTCAGTGTCCAAATATATATATATATATATATATATATATATATGGACCTAACTGTAGATTTCTATCAATCACCAAGTGTGAAAGTTTGCACGCGTGCACGCACACACACACGCACACTATCATCATCCCAGTTTATTAGGATGTGGACATATGGACCCAGCTAAAAAAAAAAAAAAAATCCGGAGAAATTAAAACAAATCAGTCTTATATTTTGCATATGTTTACATCAAACTTTGACCTTGAGATTACTCTATTATAGTTATGCAAGAGTTGGAATTACTTCCTGCAAAATACTGTATATATCTGGCTAAACTGTGAAATTTAGTGTATTATTGTTTTGTTATTTGCCTTTAGCTAGACTGCCTTTCAGATTTTTCAACTTTAGGTCATAAAAAGAATTTTCCCCAGACACCCAATTATTTTTGTTTAGTAGACCGAAAGCGACTGAATTTGAATCACAGACTTCCAATTTTACTTTTTTTTTTTTTTAAATGGAACAATTAATGAATTTAGGGCCATGTGGCCCTAAATTCTCCGCTATTTTTTCCTGCTTCACCATGACCCAATTCAAGATACTACGCCATGCATCACGTGGTGGGCTTTCCCCGTTCGCGCAAGGCATTGTGGGATACAAATTTGAAACAGGAGAGAAAAATGGAGGACGCGAGTGTGCGAATGAAAAGAGAAAAAACCGACTACAGTAACGGAAAGTGAGAAAAGACGTTATGTTATATACGAAGGAAAGGAAACGCAGGACCAAACTAATAAAATACCAGCAGTCAGCGAGCACCTCGGTGTGATCAGCTGTTCGTTTAGCGACAGAATGATAGAACTGTCAGTGCACGGTCAAAGGTAAACCTGCGCATGCGCACACACACGGACTTCCTCTGTCTGCTTGACTGCGCGAAGCGAGCGATTTCATGCACGTTATTTGCTTTAATCCCCTCAAATTAAATAACTTCCCGGCCACAGAATGGCCTGATATTTTTGTGAGATATTACAGAAATAAATATACATCCCAATGACCAAATTTCAGAGGGAACTACAGTAAATTTAACAGATTTTATGAAATCAAAAGGCTGTCTCGCTTTAAGGACACTTCTTAATGAATAAATGTCATGATGGCATGTGCCACCATATTAAATGTCCAAAGCAATGAATACAACACTTTGGGCATCTTCTTACAGAAAACTGTACCATATCAACAATTATACATTTTTCTTGGTTAAATAACAGTGGGGGTTTTAGTTTATTTTTAGTCTTGGATCAAGTCGAGCATCCACCGTACAAATCATCTGTGAACGAGCTGTTGCTATAGAAACGCCAATGTATTAGAACAAGCGCATTACTGTCAATCTGTTGTTTGCTTTGTAGCTGACATTACTGTCAGAGCTGCTGTTAAAGAAAATTAATCAACACCTTCTAACCAATCAGATTCATGCATTCAACAACACTGTGTACTTAACTATATTATATATCCACAACTATAATTCAGTGTAATTCTAACGTATGCACAGATACTGTTTCATATAGAGAGATTTGACAAGTTGTTAATAATCTCTTGATTTTAAGACATCAAGTGATTGCTTGAGGACCTCAAGGCCTCACACATGCAAACTCAGTCTTGTACATCCATCAAAGTCCACAGACATGCACTATACGGACAAATGTTTGTGGCCACTTGACCATCACACCCATATGAGCTTTTTTCTGGACATAACTCTGACTTTTCTGGGAAGTCTTTCCACTAGATTTGGGATCGTGGCTGTGAGGATGTGTGTTCATTCAGCCATAAGAGTGTTAGTGAGGTCAGCCACTCATGTTGGTTCATTCCAAAGGTGTTCAGTGGGGTTGAGGTCAAGGCTCTGTGAAGGCTATTTGAGTTCCACTCCAATCTTGGCAAACCATGTCTTCGTGGACTTACTTTGTGCACAAGGGAACAGGTTTGGGCCTCTTAGTTCCAGTAAAGAGGAAATCTTAATTCTACAGCACACAAAGACATTCTATACAATTGTTTGTTTCTAACTTTGTGGCAATAGTTTGAGAGAAGATCCACATATGGGTGTGATGGTCAGGTGTCCACAAACTTTTGGCCATATAGTGTAACTATACAGTGTAAGCTTTGTTGGCTTCACATCTTCAGGAGTTCAGTCAATTAGCCAGAGAAATAAGCCAATACAATTACTATTTTAGACACTTTAAAGGAACAGTCCACCGTACTTCCATAATGAAATATGCTCTTATCTGAATTGAGACGAGCTGCTCCGTACCTCTCCGAGCTTTGCGCGACCTCCCAGGCAGTCAGACGTGCTGTCACTCCTGTTAGCAATGTAGCTAGGCTCAGTATGGCCAACAGTATTTTTTGGGGCCGTAGTTAGATGCGACCAAACTCTTCCGCGTTTTTCCTGTTTACGTAGGTTTATATGACCAGTGACATGAAACAAAGTTCAGTTACACAAATTGAAACGTGGCGATTTTCTATGCTATGGAAAGTCCGCACTATAATGACAGGCGTACTAACACCTTCTGCGCGCTTCGGCAGCGCATTGATATCTGAGCTCCGTATCAGTGTGCTGTCAAAGCGCGCAGAAGGTGTTAGTACGCCTGTCATTATAGTGCAGACTTTCCATAGCATAGAAAATCGCTACGTTTCAATTTGTGTAACTGAACTTGTTTCATGTCACTGGTCATATAAACCTATGTAAACAGGAAAAACATGGAAGAGTTTGGTCGCATCTAACTACAGCCCCAAAAAATACCATTGGCCATACTGAGCCTAGCTACATTGCTAACAGGAGTGACAGCACGCCTGACTGCGTCTGACTGACTGGGAGGTCGCGCAAAGCTCAGAGAGGTACGGAGCAGCTCGTCTCAATTCAGATAAGAGCATATTTCATTATGGAAGTACGGTGGACTGTTCCTTTAAACATCTTATAGAAACAACTCAGCACGCATTCATTCTTTATCTATACCATTGTGGGTCACAGATGAACTGGAACCAATCCCAGCTGACACTATGTGACCTATGGGAAATTTAGACCAGCCGGTTGACCTACTCCACATGTCTTTGGACTGTGGGAGGAAACCAGAGCACCCAGGCATGAGGATAAGGTACAAGCTCCACACAGAAAGGCCCCAGTCAACCGCAAGGTTCGAACCCTGAACCTTCTTGCTGTGAAGTAACAGAGCTAATCACTGCACCACCATGCCATCCTTTGGCTAAATTCAGACTTGGGGGGGGACGACGACACCAACATGAAAAAAAAAATCAACACATAGCAGCATTCTAGCTTCTGCAGCTGTGACTCAAATTGCTATGACGATCCCATACGGATACCCTAAAGCTTTGCACTTCCCCAAAACAGTACTGTTTACCTTTCCTTTTCTCCACCTGTATACCGTAATGATTTATAAAATTCCAATATCCACCGTCACCCAGAAGAGATTGCTTTTTGAGTCTGGTTCCTCTCAAGGTTTCTTCCTCATGTTATTTCAGGGATTTGCCACAGTTGCTTATTAGGGATCGAGATTACAAAGTAGCTTTGCGACTGCATTGTGCACTATACAAATAAAAAATTTATTTTGATAGCAAGGAAACAATGCAAGTGCACATAACGAACAACGTACACACTTGATTTTGTACGCTATAAATTTCGTTTTGTTGTTCTTCAGTATTAGAATAGTAATTACACTAATAATTTGATTTGAGAGATAATATCATGCCGATCAATGCATGCAGAGTTTGGTGTCTGAAGCAGAAGCCAGAGTCCTCATTGGGTCCAATACGGACTGCTGTCTTAATCCCACAGGAGAAGAAGCTGGAGAATGATGTCTGTCCTCTAACCCTCCAGTTCCCTCTGCATCCTTATCGGTCTTTTTCTTCCTGTCTCTCCATTCCTTTCCCCCTCCCTATGTCCTTCTTTCTCATAATAAGAGAATCAGGTTACAGCGCCAGGCTCCTGCTGTGGGTTATTGATTACCAGTAATCATCATCTCCACCCATCCTCCTCTCACTGCCGTCCTCTACGCTCAAAACACATCATCAAAATGCATTCCTGGATATTAAAACGATCCTATTTAAGAACACGTACTCCAATAATCTACTTTCTGCTCTTTTGTTTTACTGCTGAAAAAAAGTCCTACTTCTCCTGGAGCAGCAAAACCAGACTTATAATAACTCCTAAGAAGTCTATAAATAGCCGATATATCTTTAGCAACATGCGTCTTATTTACAGGTAAACCTCGATTTTGTTATGCTCGTCTATGAGGCTGCTGAGCATGTAGATTAAAAAAATAGCTCAGACTGCACATCCAGTCTGACACATTTAAGGGACGTATGGGAGTTCTGCATAGTATATATTATATATACACAGTCCTGTACAAAAATTTTAGGCACCCTGTTTGTTTTTTTTTCCCCATACGAACTTTGTTATAGATTTTTATTTCATGATTTCTACATTATCGAGTCAGTACAAAACCATTTTAGAGTCCAAACGTTTGTTTTCCAGCACAAAATTAAAATGTTACAGGAAAAAAAATTTGTATCTGAGCTGGATATTACATAAGAGAGCACTTTTCAGATTAAAAAAGAAAAACATAATGAAGGCTGCTGGGTTTTGGTGCAAAATTAAGCAGCAAGTGTTGCCGTCAAAGTGTCCGGAAGAACTGTGGCTGGTTCTGTAAGATACTCAGTAAAACCTACAGCTCATTTCCGCATAAAACTGCACTCACTGTACCTCAGACTACTATTTTTTTTTTTAAAGCAAAGGGTCATCTCATACCAAATATTGACTTCGTTTCGTTTATTATGGCTGACTGCTTACTGTTTTATATATATATATATATATATATATATATATATATATATATATATATATATATTTTAGTGCTGTCAAAAATGTCACGTTATTAACGCGTTAACTTGACTCAATTTTAATGGCGATAATTTTTTTATCGCGAGATTAACGCTCTGTGACATGATGCCACGCCCCGCACAGCCAGAGTCCTCTGCCCTCCCCCGAAGAGCCACGGTGCTCGGCTTAGGTTTCGTTTTCCCATCGGCGGCTCCAGCCCCACTTTGCAGTGGCTGTGACAAGACGTGTTATGCTCTGCAATAAAAAAAAAAAAAAAAAAACATTGGTACAACCAGTGTTCGAACTATGCCGATATTTTCGGGGGGTCCCTTTATTCCCTTGGGGGGGTGCTTGCGCTTGTCTCAGAGCACGGCTCTCCATCGCGCGCTCACTTCGGATATGCAGATGCTTCCCGTTACACACGATTGCTATGTCAATAAACATCATTTTGACAATATTTTAGAGACCCCCCAACATTTCCCAAGTCATGTTTTCAAGGGATCTCATGTCTGTTTCAGGGGATCTCGGATCCCCTGAGTACCCCCGTAATTCGAACGGTGAGCAAGCCCATTCACTTTTTTATGCTGATAAGAGAATTACAATGGTTTTTCATGTGACAAAAATGTGCGATTAAATTGTGATTAATCGCGAGTTAACTATGACAGTCGTGATTAATGTCGCGACTGTCATAGTTAACTCGCGATTAATCGCAATTTAATTGCACATTTTTGTCACATGAAAAACCATTGTAATTCTCTTATCAGCATAAAAAAAGTGAATGGGCTTGCTTTGCACCAATTTTTTTTTTTTTTTTATTGCAAAGCATAACACGTCTTGACACAGCCACTACAAAGTGAAACCTAAGCCGAGCACCGCCGCGGGGCTAGCAAGAGAACCATGAGTGAAGTGATCTACTGTTTGAGTTAGTCTACAACTAAAGAGAGATAGGTTACACAGTGACGGTAGGCTTGACATGCTTGATTATAATATAAAGTACACTATTATATTAACTTTAAGTTGTTCGTTGATAAATATTGCATTGAATCTGATCTTTACTGTTTCAGCTCACTTAACACATTTTGTACTTTTACACTTTCTGCCTGTTGATGCGTCGTGCTGTCCAATCAGAGGCGGCCAAATTTGCATATTACAGGAAGGATTTCTGGGATAGCATTGAGTTTACAGTTCAGAGGGATCTGGCTTCTTTAGACGCCGTCTTCTTAAAACTGAATGAATATTTAAAAAGAGCCAAATTAGCCAGTCTTTTGAACGGCTCTTTTCAAAGAACGAATCACAAAGATGCGGATCCCATCAAAGAGCCATAAATCCCATCTCTACTAGCGCGCCCTGCCCGCGCTGGTTCTTGGGGGGCAGAGGACTCTGGCTGTGCGGGGCGTGGCATTACAGTCTAGCTGCTATCGGTTTTCTAACCAAAGTCTCTGTTCCAAGTTCCTGGCAGTTTCAAAAGCTTATGAAAAACCTGCATCATGCCACAGAGCGTTAATCTCGCGATAAAAAAATCGCCGTTAAAATTGAGTCAAGTTAACGCGTTAATAACGCGACATTTTTGACAGCACTAATATATATTAGTTATTATGCCTTCGTGTTGTGTTGCCGGCTTTTGCTCCAAAACCTACAAGGATGGGGTAAGTTTATTCAAGTTTCCCAGAGATCCCGAGCTGCATGCGAAGTGGGTGAAGCAAGTCAGGCGCACTCGTGACAAGTGGGAGCCCTCACCAACATCCGTCCTGTGCTCTGAACACTTCGATTTGGATTGTTTTGACACCCTTCCCAGCTTAAAAGAATTTCTTGGGTGTTCAGATCATCACAAACGTGTGTTACTACCATCAGCAGTACCGACACAGTGTTGCCAGATACTGCTGAAGTTTTCCAGCCCAAAATATGTTCAAAACCCACCAAAATGCACTTGAAACCGCTCAACTGGGCGGGATTCCTCCCAATCTGGCAACACTGCCAGTATTCCGGAGGGGGTCTACTAGTAGCTATGCCAGATCCAAAGACAGTCCTCCTGTCAGAATATGTGTTGTGAAACGACATAAGATAAAGGTACGTAGAGCTATAGATTCTACATGATAATCATAAATGTAATCATAAAGTCGGCGTGATATCAGTCATGTATTTGCTTGTGAAAGCTTGCGGCTTTCATGTAACTGCCGCCTAGCAACGAGAGGCAAAGGGTAAAGAGGGTAGGCTATCATAGATTCTATTCGGAAGAGATCGACACAATTCTAGACTCCCAGAAGAGGAAGAGCTAGCACTAGAGAGTTCACCGGCATTTTCATGCGCCATTTCCATTGAGTAGAACCAGAGTAGAACAGCCAGTGAACCGCAGCGTGTTCTTCCACTGACGTCACAACATGGCCGCGAGCCACGGACCCAGTTTTCTTGCGCTGTGCAATTAAAAGTTGGATATTCGCGTAACAACAGCTTCTTTTCACGTAATTATAACAGAAATCTAACATGTTTGCCATGTTGTATAGTTTATTTAAGAAATTGCATAGAGTCATGTTCGTGTCATCAGCCCTTTAAGACATGAAGTAATTCCACTGAATTAGAAGGTATGTCAAAACTTTTGACTGATACTGCGTAGGTGTTTCAAAATATTTGACATCATTTCACAATCTAATAACTTTGCCAATTCTCGTTCAATTGACCTCAAATTTTAACAGCAGGTCAAAATTTTGTTTTTTTGTTTTTATCGTTTTAGGTATAGAAATGCCACTGACTGGAAAAGAAAAGGTGTTTTGTGTGTTAGAGTACACTCGAACAAAACTGTGCAGTGTACGTTTATAAGAGAATTCTCTAAAAATGCACCAACTGCAATGCAGATTTGGACACGGCACAAAAAGTTCAAAGAGGAGGGCTGTCTGTATCTCAGGTGATGTGCATACTGAAAATTTGTGAAATCATTCATGGAATCCACATACATTTGAATTTCTCATTCAAAATTTTGAGGAATAAATCTTATACTGCTCAACATTAAGCCAGTTCAGTTTCATTTGCCTCGACTATGTAGTTTTTGGGATATTTACATCTCAAATAATATCAAATTTTTTGAAACACCCTGTATTTACTGTCATTGTCTTTAAAACATTTTGATACAGGCTTCGGGTTGAAATTTGTTTCTAAGCCATTATTCATCATTTATATTAGTGCTCATTCTAAAGAAAGGGGTTATAGAGTGATTTGTATGGTTGATGCCCCATATAACTGGCTTTAAAGTGCATATCCTGGACCAAATTCGTTTTTTTTTTAATATGAAAGTATGTCCCTTTACACACTTATTCAGAAGGGTAATTTTGCACAAGGCCATCTGTCTACAGCAGAAAAAAAATAACAAAACGCATCTGGAAAAATCCCAAGGGAGTCTGGAGCCAGATTCGTGACGTCACCTGCGGAGCTGCCAGCAGGCTGCGAGAGCTTTGCACGGTTTCAGTGCACAGCCTGTGTAGACCAAGTTTAGCAGCTAGCGATTTTGCATTGAAATATGGAATTGTCACCTGAGCACAATGTAGGAAACAATGAGTACTAATCCCATCAAGATTGGTGTTGCTACACCCTCCTACGATACATCTGTTAACCATTTTAATAATTACACGATAACGTTGAAGAAATTTGCAGAAAACCATCAGCTCGTTTTCTCATAAACAAACTAGAGCTGACGTAGGATTCAGAGGGAGGCGTCCCACACGTGACGTCACGAAAATCAGTGTTTGCCGGGAAATCCAAATGCCATGTTTTTTCAGAGGCGGACCAATTCGCCTCAAATGGCTCGATTTCAACTGAATTTTTCTGGTATTGCGCAAGGTAAAAAAAAATTGCACAAAATGCAAAATGTGACAAAGTTTAATATAAAATAGGAGAATTACATTGATCTTGCTCCTGAATTTACCCGTGATATGCACTTTAAAGTGTGGAACTGTTAATATGTGAGGAAACGTTTAGTATTTTTGGAAGGTATCTCCAGTGTCAGTGTTTTGTGAGAAGCTTCAGCTCAGACTAACATGACACAATGCTTTTTTATTGATTTATTAACTTCATTACATTTAGCAGATGCTCTTATTCAGAGCAACATACAACAGGCCCAGAGGTGACGTGCCTTGCTCCCATCCCTGCTGGTCCACGGAATCAAACCAGTGACCTTTTGCACCCAAAGCTGCTTCTCTAACCATTAGGCCATGACTTCCCCATGGTGTCGCCCAGCTCTAACTTTAGAGATATAAATGAAATGCTCGCTGTTGTGAGAACAGCTGTTTATAGCTGTTATAAAGCAAGTATTTATAACCTGTTTTTTGAACTAACTAGTTTTATGGACATTCCACAACATTAAATGTAACTATAACTGGATAAAAAGTATGATGTGATATCTATATTGAATTTAAAAAAAATTAAACATGACGAAACTGCTATGGCGTAAGTCGAATAAAACACTTCGGAATGTGTTGTTATTGGAAAATAATCAACTTTGGGGTTTGAACAGTAACTCGCTTCACGGCGGGCTGCATCACACCATCTAGTCGTTGATTTCTTTCCTATACCAACTGTTGCGTTTTCTTCCTAGTCATATCAATGAGCCCTATTTGTAGCTTCACCGTTTTTCTGGTTTAAAAACACAACCAGCCATTAAAACGCTTTACCACAGCACTCCAAATGCAAACTTTTTCAGTAAAGTATTACATGTTCATAGATAAAACATCTTCGTATGCATTTATTCTCTCTGTGTCACTTTCAAAATACACGTGTCTTATCTGTACAGAGTTCGAAAATAATAGCCAGTGATGATTAGGGCAGGTGTGGAACAACACACCCACTTCAAGCTCTCTTCATGATTATAGTCATAAACTAATCTCTAGTGGTTAATTATTTAAAGGAAACCGTCGTCACCGTTCAGTCATGTTTTTGCTTATCCATATTTCTGTTATCCCCCCCAATTGTAGTTGTACTCTATGATCAACGTAATACTTTGACTCAAATAGATCTTCAGTGAACTCTCAATCCTACTATCATAAACACGTAAATCACCTCTTTCTTGAGTTTACTATACAGGTGACAAATTTAATCTCAGCACTCTCAGTTACAGCGTTGTAATATTTCACACTTTTCTCAAGTCACGTCGTCCCTTGTGATTTCTCCAACATCTTTCTTCTAGCCACTGAGCTTCTGTGGAGCACTGGGTGCGATGCAGTGGTAAAATTATGGGGGACGTCTTGGCAGTGCCAGTGTTCTGCGATAACACTGCAGAGGCTTTGTGTGAGGCTTTTAAAGCCATTTGATTTTTCAGCAGCTGCTTGGTCAGTTTGCTGTCGTGCCAGATGCACACAATGACGGCATGGTTAGCAGAGTGTGGAGTGCGGAGAGGGAACGTCGTGTGGAAGAGAAGGAGAGATTGAGTTGAGAAAGGAACCTGTTTAGGAAGGATTTTTTTTTTTTTAAGATTAACACTTGTTTGCGAATTGACCTAACGGTCAGGAAATTGTGTTAAATGCCAGAACAGGCGGCTGAATTAAAGCAGCATAATCGTAGATAATGGAAACAAATGTTGGAACATCACAGCCATTTTGACAACCGTATGAATTAGGCTTATTCCCATTTCTCTATGACATGTAGCTATCTAACAACATGAACATTACAAAACATGACATTGACTGTGTGAGGAAATTTCACTTCGGGAGGTTTCAGGTGTCTTATAGCAACTGATTCCTTAGCCAACATGATCTTTGCAGGAAGATAGCCAAGAATAAAATCATTCTAGTCAAGATTAAAAACATTTCCATGCCATTTTGATTAAATATATTTAGGGTGTAGGTGTCAAATGTTATAAACAATAAAACTATGTTTTGGCCTAAACTTTTTTTTTTCTGTTTCCCAGTCAATCACACAATGTCAGTCATATATTAAGATGAATACACTATCATAATAAAAACTACTGTATATTTAAGATATATATCTTGTGTAGTTTCTCAATTATAGCCTGCCGGTAAACCAATATTCAGCTTCTAAAACAATATAAATACAAGGGCTGATTTTCTTCTTCAGTTTATCTTCACTCACTCTCAAAGATACATTTTGACAGCACACCTTCAGCATGAGCTGATCTCACAGTTCCTGACTCATGTTTAAGGCCAACCCCCAACTTTTTTTGTAAAATATGTTCATGTTTAATATTGAGAAATGACCACAATAAGAAATAATACAGGTTAAACTCATGCTTTGTCACATATTAAAATGAAATCAGCTGGAGTTGCTCAGGGGAGTGCAAGGAAGACTCAGTGCGTTTACATGCACATAGAAAGAATCGAATTTCTGCCGTTGCTCGACTGAAATCGAAGTTCAAAATGCCATGTATACACCTTAATTCGGCTGAAATTGAACCGAACTTGATTTCTCGGAATCGAGCTACACGACCTAGATTATGCGATTTCTGCCGAGCTACTTAGTGCATGTATACCCTATTGAGCTACGTATTCGAGCTACTTACTTCAGCACTGCCCCTTCCGGAAGTGACGAGTGATGAGACCACAAGCGGGAAACACAACAGCCTCGGTCGGCATGACAACGGCATGAATCTTTTCTTTTTATGGCATTGTTTGCACTGTTAAAATTTAGCTCACTTACTGTATCACCAAATACATCTGTACAGCTGTTGCATAGCTGTGAATTGTGTACATAAACAAGTCACTGTATTTGTGTGTGTATATATAGATGTCCAACATCTGAAGAATGTCAATAAAAACAAAACAATTGAACTTGTGTGTTTATTAAGACATAAGTTAAATTGTAAGCAAAAAATGGACTTTAGAAAAATATTTTTGTAAGCAAAAAATGGACTTTAGAAAAATATACAATTGTGCAAAATAAGTTGTCTTACAAAACAGTGGTCTGCGCAGGACAGTTTGTAGCCATACAGTCTGTTAGAGCAAGCCTAACAGCTTGAGCATGGAACTTGTGAACACAGAACTGCCAGTGTTGCCAGATTGGGCGGTTTTAAGTGCATTTTGGCGGATTTGAACATGTTTTGGGCTGGAAAACGTCAGCAGTTTCTGGCAACACTGCTGATAACTTTGTTTATACTCTTGAATAGCTCTTCTTCATGACGACAACCGGAAGTGTACCAACACGATGGGGCGTGTAGCGCCACCTGTGGCTCGGGTGCACAATGCACCTCACACAATAGCTCGATTTCATCGTGTGCATGTAGGATTGGATTTCTCTGGCACCCTGCTGGGACCCTTATCTCGATTACCGACAGCAGCTCGATTTGGATGTGCATGTAAACACAGTGTGATGTGTTCGAGTATCTATGCGTATGTTTACATAAGAATAGGCCATTTGCAGGAATTGGTCACGTAAGCTAACTTGACATTCCTTGACAACCATAAGAGTTTGACTGGCGATGTGAAGCAATCCATTTCTATAATAGCTGTTTTTACCTTTTCTACTGTCTTTTTTGACCCGAATTTTCGTGTGCACTTGGAAAAAGTTTGTGGTTTTAACTTCTGTCGTAAGTTAAAGTGAATCATTGGCCGTAAAAGAGTTTTTTGGACTCAAGTTGGTCGCCGCTGAAAGAAATTCATGTGCGAAATGGTGGATTTCTCAGGTATGTTTATAACTTAGAATTTCTCCTTTTCTACCTTTATCATTTGCTTAATGTGTAAAGATTCTTGAAAATAAATACAGATCTATAAATACAGATATATCCGCCATTTCGCACATGAATTTCTTTCGGCGGCGACCAACTTGAGTGCTCTTGTGGTTCCAAAGATGATTTTGCTTAAGCAAAGGAGAGGAATTCTTTTACAATATTATTACTTGTCAGAAAAGTTACACATCCTCTGAGATCATTTTGCTTCAGCAAGATAAACCTTGAGGACCCCAATTACACAGAATTACAGTAACGGGGCTGACAAAACAAACCAGATAGTGGTTGAAAAGAAATATCAGAACTAGAATGCATATGCTACAGGTAAAAAAAATTTCAACCTAGGTGATTTTTTTTTTTTTTTTTGGACCTGGGTTAAAATTTTTTTAACCTGGTTCATAATTTCCAATCTAGGTAAAATTTTGCATTATCTAAGACTCTTAAAATGGATTTTCCATCACTTCTTTTGTCTCTCTTCCATCCATGTCTTCTTGGGCTACACCTACCTAGTATTTCCTCTTGTCTGTCTGTCTGTCTATTCCTATCTATCTAATTAGCATTTTTTAAAATATTTTTTTCCATACTTAACCAGGATTTGAACTTGGAACTTTCTGATTTTTAACCCAACACCTCAACCACGAGACCAGCAACAATTGTGATGGAAGGAGTGATATACATTTTGAATTTATTAATAAGTCAAGTCTTACTGCATCCTAAAGTAGTTTAAAATACAAAGTCTTCCCAAATCCTAACCCTAACTCTAGATATAGTAAATCTCTCTAATACAAGGAGTAAATTATGAACTGGGTTAAATATTCTAACCTAGACTGAAAAATTCCACCTGACCTACAATTCTGACCTGGAACACAAATCTAAGTAAAAAATATCAGTAACAGTTTATAGATTCAAATATTTCAGGAAGCATAAAGATTTTTGAAAATTGGATTAAACTGCTTCTGGTCAATTAAAAATGGTTCTGGGAGAAAATCTTATCTACACATTTTTCCCCACTTTGCTGATGTGGTTAATCAGCTAAAACATGTTTGCTGTTCAGACTTTACTTTTTTATGCACTGGAGCTAAAAGGCAAATATAATTAACAGCTAGCGGAATCTTGTAAACACCGATTAGCATCCTACAAGCAGCACGCCAATGTCATTACACACATGCTTCAAATCAAATGCAATCTCAAACGGACTTGGCAACATAGTTTCTGCAGTGTATGGCCTACTGGTTAGAGAAGCAGCTTTAGGACCAAAAGGTTGTTAGTTCGATTCCCTGGACAAGCAGGAATGACTGAAGTGCCCTTGAGCAAGGCACCTCACCCCCAACTGCTCCCCAGGCTGCTCTGGGTATGTTGTATGTCGCTCTGGATAAGAGCATCTGCTAAACGCCATTAATGTAATGCAATTATCAATAAAAATAAATGTCTTTCACGATGGCTGCAAAATATAATGGTAGGGTTTTGGAACTTTACATGGCCTTATGCTGGGATCAGACAACACACATTCAGCCCAATTTTGACACACTTTTGTCATGGTTGACAAATTTCCAGCATCAGGCCCGAATACCAATGTCAGGAACGACATATGGACCTTGTAGTGTGACAAAGAACAGTGATGTGGCATCTGGGACACCCAACGACTAGCCTGGGCCCGCCCATCCTAAGCGTGACGCAACACGAGGGCCTGTTGCGAGCTTAGTCTGGCCAGGCAAGCTATCTACAGCTCTTCCAAGCTCCCGAAAAATCGGGAACCAATCAACTTTGAGCATCTCCAACGGCCCTGGATAGAGGCGTGTTCAAGGCACTGACGTAGTAGAACTGCGACTGGAAGCCATAGATTGTTTACAGAATCTATGCCGGAAGCGCTCCATTCACGCTTCCGCATCTATTACGCATAGATGCTGTATTGAAAGCATTCAACAGGAAGTTCTCATTGAAAACGGAGCAAAGAGCAGCCCTGGAGGTATTTATTGAAAGGAAGGACGTTTTCGCCTTGCTCCCGACCGGCTTCGGCAAGAGTTTAATCTACCAGTTAGCCCCGGCGCGTCGCATGCGTCAGAGGAAAGAGTGATGTGATTGGTTTAAGCTTCGTCACAGCCTTTTCTGGCTTCGACCAGTAGCAAACTGAGGCATTTCAGGGAGGCAGGTCAACCACGGGCTCTGGGAAACGGTTGGGCTTAATATCTTGGCCAGACCAATAGCTCATAGAGCTTTGTCGCGTTAGCCAGACTACCCAACGACACCCCAAAGAAAAGTCTTGCATGTCAGAATTTTTTGTATTTTCTCGCCTAGTTTGACAAATCCTATGACGTGTTCCTTGATAGCCAGGACTCTCAATTTCTTGACCCTCCTACAAGATGACATGCAAGGCCATGAATGTGAATGATTGTGAAATTGTGACCATTGTGAAAGAGAAAAACATCCTGTAGTCTGATCCTGCCGTTATGAATTTGTACTGCTTATAAAATTGTACAGAAGAAAACGTTATTTGAGGCAAATATGTGACGAACTCAGCATGCACTTTGCATTATGGAAACTGGCCATCAAAATGACTTTAGGAGCAGTGGTGGTTTAATGGTTAAGTTTCTAAGCTAGTGAGCATAAGGTTGTGAGATCAAATCCCAGGTCTACCTGAAAACCATGAGATTGTTTGGCCCTTAACTCTAAACTACTTAGATTGTATCCTATAACAGTGGGATTTTTTTTTTTTGCTTTTGATGCCAAATGTAAAAATAGATATTTAACTCCAGAAATCTTGATTGGGTGACTCCATTTGAAGCAAGCAGAAAAGACATGTACTCACAGAGGAAAGAAAAAAAAGTACCTTTCCTTGTCACTGATGGTTTGTACCATTAGCACATCTTTTACCTGGAAATTTAGATATAGTGTAGCTATCTTTAAAACTAGAGTAGGCAACTTTGGAGAAACCAGCAAGAGTATGCGAGATTTTTAAAATATTCAACCAAAAAATCCCACCCCCTCCCTTCAAAGCCACACCTCCAAACCACATGAACGCGCACTGCCTGATTACTGCTGAAGGACGAGAGAGAGCATTGGTGGGAGAAGCATAGTGCATCATTGTCATATCCAGCTACCTTATATCTCATTCGCATGTAATAAAACACCTAGCATCATCATAATGAATGTACAACCCCGATTCCAAAAAAGTTGGGACAAAGTACAAATTGTAAATAAAAACGGAATGTAATAATTTACAAATCTCAAAATCTGATATTGTATTCACAATAGAACATAGACAACATATCAAATGTCGAAAGTGAGACATTTTGAAATTTCATGCCAAATATTGGCTCATTTGAAATTTCATGACAGCAACACATCTCAAAAAAGTTGGGACAGGGGCAATAAGAGGCTGGAAAAGTTAAAGGTACAAAAAAGGAACAGCTGGAGGACCAAATTGCAACTCATTAGGTCAATTGGCAATAGGTCATTAACATGACTGGGTATAAAAAGAGCATCTTGGAGTGGCAGCAGCTCTCAGAAGTAAAGATGGGAAGAGGATCACAAATCCCCCTAATTCTGCACCGACAAATAGTGGAGCAATATCAGAAAGGAGTTCGACAGTGTAAAATTGCAAAGAGTTTGAACATATCATCATCTACAGTGCATAATATCATCAAAAGATTCAGAGAATCTGGAAGAATCTCTGTGCGTAAGGGTCAAGGCTGGAAAACCATACTGGGTGCCCGTGATCTTCGGGCCCTTAGACGGCACTGCATCACATACAGGCATGCTTCTGTATTGGAAATCACAAAATGGGCTCAGGAATATTTCCAGAGAACATTATCTGTGAACACAATTCACCGTGCCATCCGCCGTTGCCAGCTAAAACTCTATAGTTCAAAGAAGAAGCCGTATCTAAACATGATCCAGAAGCGCAGACGTCTTCTCTGGGCCAAGGCTCATTTAAAATGGACTGTGGCAAAGTGGAAAACTGTTCTGTGGTCAGACGAATCAAAATTTGAAGTTCTTTATGGAAATCAGGGACGCCCTGTCATTCGGACTAAAGAGGAGAAGGACGACCCAAGTTGTTATCAGCGCTCAGTTCAGAAGCCTGCATCTCTGATGGTATGGGGTTGCATTAGTGCGTGTGGCATGAGCAGCTTACACATCTGGAAAGACACCATCAATGCTGAAAGGTATATCCAGGTTCTAGAGCAACATATGCTCCCATCCAGACGACGTCTCTTTCAGGGAAGACCTTGCATTTTCCAGCATGACAATGCTAAACCACATACTGCATCGATTACAGCATCATGGCTGCGTAGAAGAAGGGTCCGGGTACTGAACTGGCCAGCCTGCAGTCCAGATCTTTCACCCATAGAAAACATTTGGCGCATCATAAAACGGAAGATACGACAAAAAAGACCTAAGATGGTTGAGCAACTAGAATCCTACATTAGACAAGAATGGGTTAACATTCCTATCCCTAAACTTGAGCAACTTGTCTCCTCAGTCCCCAGACGTTTACAGACTGTTGTAAAGAGAAAAGGGGATGTCTCACAGTGGTAAACATGGCCTTGTCCCAACTTTGAGATGTGTTGTTGTCATGAAATTTAAAAATCACCTAATTTTTCTCTTTAAATGATAAATTTTCTCAGTTTAAACATTTGATATGTCATCTATGTTCTATTCTGAATAAAATATGGAATTTTGAAACTTCCACATCATTGCATTCCGTTTTTATTTACAATTTGTACTTTGTCCCAACTTTTTTGGAATCAGGGTTGTAAACAAAGAACACAGTTATGGCAATATGTCTGCATCGCGTTGTGGAAAACTCTGGTCACATGCAACAAGTGCCAGAGTATGCACAGGTCGGCAGGTAGCAGGCCATTTAATCATTTAATTGCCTATCCTAGCTTTAAAGTATTTCTCTAAATGCTTATTAAAGATACAAAAGAGATTCTGCAGGTCCAATTATGTATTTAGATCATATTAAAATGTACACTATATTCACATTATCATGGAATATATACACAGTCAGAAATAGGTGTATGGTAGGAATCCATTTCTGTCCCCCAGGGTACAATCTACACTAATGTACCCTGTAAGGCTTATTATTGGACCTCAAGTTAACTATGTGTACCTTTTTAGGGCCAAAAATGAACGTATGTTCCCGATCAGTATATAAAGGGTACAAATAAGAAACTTAGACGGTACTGCCCCAGTGACAAGCCATGGTACCCCTAAATGTCCAATAGTTAAATATTACTGGCTGACATTTTTTCGTGGTATATCAGATATATTCCATTGGACGTGTGATGTCAGGGCGGCACAGTGGTGTAGTGGTTAGCACTGTCGCCTCACAGCAAGAAGGTCCTGGGTTCGAGCCCAGCAGCCGACGAGGGCCTTTCTGTGTGGAGTTTGCATGTTTTCCCCGTGTCCGCGTGGGTTTCCTCCGGGTGCTCTGGTTTCCCCCACAGTCCAAAGACATGCAGGTTAGGTTAACTGGTGACTCTAAATTGACCATAGTTGTGAGTGTGAATTTTTTTTTGTCTCTATGCGTCAGCCCTGCGATAACCTGGCAACTTGCCCAGGGTGTACCCTGCCTCTCACCCATAGTCAGCTGGGATAGGCTCCAGCTTGCCTGCGACCCTATAGAACAGGATAAGCGGCTACAGATAACGGACTGATGGACATGTGACGTCATGTTGTCTTGACAACCATGCAATATCGTAAACCATATTCAATGCTCATTCTCTATTGGGTAGAGTGATGTGATGCACGTCGGATAAGTGATATAAGAACAATATTGCATGTTATCAAAGCAAATTAATGAAAGATGCTTGAAGGGAATAGAAAGAAAGAAAGAAAGAAAGAAAGAAAGAAAGAAAGAAAGAAAGAAAGAAAGAAAGAAAGAAAGAAAGTACAACTTTATTCATCACACACTTGTGAAATTCCTCTCTGCATTTAACCCATCTGAAGAAGTGAACACACACACACACGTGAGCAATGAGCACACACACACACACACACACACACACACACACACACACCTAGAGCAGTGGGCAGCCATGCTAACAGTGACCTGAGGACCTCGCTCAAGGGCACCTCAGCCCAAGGCTGTCCCATATTAACCTAACCGCATGTCTTTGGGCTGTGGGGGAAACCGGAGCACCCGGGGGAAACCCACTCAGACACGAGGAGAACATGCAAACTCCACACAGAAAAGCCTCCGCCGGCCGCTGGGCTCGAACCCAGAACCTTCTTGCTGTGAGGCGACCGTGCCGCCACATGTTAATAACATGATTTTATTCCATTGAAAAAGTGTCCTGTATGTATTATAATGTACCGAGTGTGTATACACTAGAAAAGTACAACAGATGTCTTTTGAAGGTACCACCCCAGTGACAAGAAAAGGTACAGTTTAGTATTTCTGAGACATTTTAAAATTAGAGGAAAAAGCCTTTCATGTAGGTCAGTGGCAGCTGGTGAAAAAAATTCTTGGTGGGGCTGGTGTGCCAATAGAGTTCCCTGCCTAGTCCAGTATAAGCATTCGAATGAACAATTCCACAATAATAACAATTTAATTTCCTTCTCAAAATCAGCAGTTTCACAGATAAACTAAATTAATGATTTACAGCTACAGTGGTGCTTGAAAGTTTGTGAACCCTTTAGAATTTTCTATATTTCTGCATAAATATGACCTAAAACATCATCAGATTTTCACACAAGTCCTAAAAGTAGATAAAGAGAACCCAGTTAAACAAATGAGACAAAAATATTCTACTTGGTCATTTATTTATTGAGGAAAATGATCCAATATTACATATCTGTGAGTGGCAAAAGTATGTGAACCTTTGCTTTCAGCATCTGGTGTGACCCCCTTGTGCAGCAATAACTGCAACTAAACATTTGCGGTAACTGTTGATCAGTCCTGCACACCGGCTTGGAGGAATTTTAGCCCATTCCTCTGTACAGAACAGCTTCAACTCTGGGATGTTGGTGGGTTTCCTCACATGAACTGCTCGCTTCAGGTCCTCCCACAACATTTCCATTGGATTAAGGTTAGGACTTTGACTTGGCCATTCCAAAACATTAACTTTATCCCTCTTTAACCATTCTTTGGTAGAACGACTTGTGTGCTTAGGGTTGTTGTCTTGCTGCATGATCCACCTTCTCTTGAGATTCACTTCATGGACAGATGTCATGACATTTTCCTTTAAAATTCGCTGGTATAATTCAGAATTCATTGTTCCATCAATGATGGCAAGCCGTCCTGGCCCAGAATCAGTAAAACAGGCCCAAACCATGATACTGCCACCACCATGTTTCACAGATGGGATAAGGTTCTTATGCTGGAATGCAGTGTTTTCCTTTCTCCAAATATAATGCTTCTCATTTAAACCAAAAAGTTCTATTTCGGTCTCATCCGTCCACAAAACATTTTTCCAATAACCTTCTGGCTTGTCCACATGATCTTTTGCAAACTGCAGACAAGCAGCAATGTTCTTTTTGGAGAGCAGTGGCTTTCTCCTTGCAACCCTGCCATGCACACCATTGTTGTTCAGTGTTCTCATGAACCTTAACATTAGCCAATGTGAGAGAGGCCTTCAGTTGCTTAGAAGTTACCCTGGGGTCTTTTGTGACCTCACCAACTATTACACGCCTTGCTCTTGTGTGATCTTTGCTGGTCGACCACTCCTGGGGAGGGTAACAATGGTCTTGTATTTCCTCCATTTGTACACAATCTGTCTGACTGTGGATTGGTGGAGTCCAAACTCTTTAGAGATGGTTTTGTAACCTTTTCCAGCCTGATGAGCATCAACAACGCTTTTTCTGAGGTCCTCAGAAATCTCCTTTGTTCGTGCCATGATACACTTCCACAAACATGTGTTGTGAAGATCAGACTTTGATAGATCCCTGTTCTTTAAATAAAACAGGGTGCCCACTCACACCTGATTGTCATCCCATTGATTGAAAACACTTGACTCTAATTTCACCTTTAAATTTAGTACTAATCCTAGAGGTTCACATACTTTTGCCCCTCACAGATATGTAATATTGGATCATTTTCCTCAATAAATAAATGACCAAGTAGAATATTTTTGTCTCATTTGCTTAACTGGGTTCTCTTTATCTACTTTTAGGACTTGTGTGAAAATCTGATGATGTTTTAGGTCATATTTATGCAGAAATAGAGAAAATTCTAAAGGGTTCACAAACTTTCAAGCACCACTGTATATTAGGCTCCATTTATGCTTTGGAAAGGAACGGTATCAAATACAATACAATACTCAAGTTCTTGAGAGAAGTTTACAGCAAGGGTATGATTTCAACTGAATCTATACAAAATCAACAGTGTGTGCGCGCGTGTGTGTGAGAGTGAGGGGGGGAAGGTTTCTAAGGTGAGTGTGGGACTGAGTGATTGTATGAAAAGAGAGAGAGAGTTGGTGTATGTGTGTCTGGTTCTAAGGTGAGTGTAAGATTTCTGTGTAAGAGAGTGACTATGAAATGAGGTGTGTGTGTGTGTGTGTTCTGAGCTAAGTGTATTTCTGTGAAACGAGAAAGAGGGGGAGTGAAACACAGTGTTGACACTCTTGTTGTGAATACAAACTATGACAAGAAAGATGTGTGATTATTGTCCATTATTTTTTTCGTGGTCCAAATCCTGCGCTCTGATTGGCTGGCGAGCGGGTCCGTATCCTACGGTATGGACCCCAGTTACGGACCTCTGGCGACTCACTCATTCACAACAACAAACATAGTAGCATTTTTTGTCAACATTTATCTTTTTTTTAATATAAGATTTATTTATAAGATTATCAAAAATCTTGTAAATTTTTGCCAGCATTTCTCAGGAGAATAGCATTAATTTTACAGCATGGATAGCGATAACGACAGTCTTCACAGTGAAAGCGAGTTTTACTACCCTGAGGAAGAAGAAATAAAAGAAAACATTTCAGGAGAAAGCTAAAAACCTCTAACTTGCTAACGCCGAGCAAAAACATGGCTGAATCCGGAATGACTCCTATTTGTATAAATAGGGGACTACATAGGCGGCAAAATGTAGGGGGTTTTTTCCTGCCATGGACGTGCACTTGTATACCGAGGAAGAAGCAATTTGCATTACAGCCGTGAATGAGGATTCAAAATGGGGGCTCGGCTCGGTTTTCCCTTTCGGGCGCTCTCGTTTTCTGTTAGAATTTGGTAAAGAAAAAAATATATATTATTTACCAGCTTAAGGTCGGTCCGTATGGTGAAATACCATGACCTCGGCCTTGAATACTGACCTCAGCCCAGAGGGCTTCGCTCAGTACTTTCAAGACCTCGGTCACAGTATTTCACGATACGGACCTCCTTGCTGGTAAATAACATACTAGTGCATCTCAAAAAATTAGAATACCATGAAAAAAGTTCCTTTTTTTCATAATTTAATTCAAAAAGGTAAACTTTCATATATTCTATATTACATGTAAAGTGAAATATTTAAAGCCTTTTTTGTTTTAATTTTGATGATTATGGCTTATAGCTCATGAAAATCAGAAATCCAGTATCTCAAATTATTAGAATATTCCCTAAGATCAATCAAAAAAGGATTTACAATCCAGAAATGTCCAACTTCTGAAAAGTATATTCATTTATACACTCAATACTTGGTTGGGGCTCCTTTACCATGAATTACTGCATCAATGCGGTGTGGCATGGAGGTGATCAGTCTGTGGCACTGCTGAGGTGTTATTGAAGCCCAGGTTGCTTTGATAGTGGTCTTCAGCGTATCTGTATTTTTGGGTTCGGGTGTTTCTCATCTTCCTCTTGACAATACCCCATAGATTCTGTATAGGGTTCAGGTCAGGCAAGTTGGCTGGCCAATCAAACACAGTAATATCATGGTCAGCAAACCATTTGGTAGTAGTTTTGGCACTGTGGTTAGGTGCCAAGTCCTGCTGGAAAAGGAAATCAGCATCTCCAAAAAGCTCGTCAGCAGATGGAAGCATGAAGTGCTCTAAAATCGCCTGGTAGATGGCTGTGTTGACTTTGGACTTGATAAAATACAGTGGACCAACACCAGCAGATGACATGGCACCCCAAATCATCACAGAATGTGGAAACGTCACACTGGGCTTCAAACACCTTGGATTCTGTGCCTCTCCACTCTTCCTCCAGACTCTAGAACCGTGATTTCCAAATTAAATGCAAAATGTACTTTCATCTGAAAAAGAGGACTTTGGACCACTGAGCAACAGTCCATTTCTTTCTCTCCTTAGCCCAGATAAGACACTTCTGACATTGTCTCTGGCTCAGGAGTAGCTTGATATTAGGAATGCGAAAGTTGTATCCCCTTTCTTGAAGATGTCTGTTCGTGATGGGTCTTGACACACTGACACCAGCCTCAGTCCACTCCTTGTGAAGCTCTCCCAAGTTCTTGAATCAACTTTTCTTGACAATCCTCTCAAGACTGCGGCCATCCCTGTTGCTTGTGCACCTTTTCCAGCCACCCTTTTCAGCAATGACCTTTTGTGGCTTACCCTCCTTGTGGAGGGCATCAGTGATCATCTTCTGGATAACAGTCAAGTCAGCAGTCTTCCCCATGATTGTGGTTGTGTGTACTGAACTAGACCGAGAGATACACGATTTTCATACTGTTTTACTCAAACTTGAAATGAAATATTCTAATATTTTGAGATGGTTTTTTTATGTTTTTGTACTGTATGCCATACTGATTAAAATTAAAATAGAAAAATGCTTGAAACATTTTAGTTTGTGTAATGAGTCTATAATATATAACATTTTCACTTTCTTAAATAACTGATGGAAAATATTGAACTTTTTCACAATATTCTAATTTTTTGAGATGCACTAGTATATACACACACACACACACACACACACACACTACAGTTCAAAAGTTTGGGGTCACCCAGACAATTTTGTGTTTTCCATGAAAAGTCACACTTTTATTTCCCACCATAAGTTGTAAAATGAATAGAAAACATAGTCAAGACATTTTCCTGGCCATTTTGAGCATTTAATCGACCCCACAAATGCGATGCTCCAGAAACTCAATCTGCTCAAAGGAAGGTCAGTTTTATAGCTTCTCTAAAGAGCTAAACTGTTTTCAGCTGTGCTAACATGATTGTACAAGGGTTTTCTAATCATCCATTAGCCTTCTGAGGCAATGAGCAAACACATTGTACCATTAGAACACTGGAGCGATAGTTGCTGGAAATGGGCCTCTATACACCTATGGAGATATTGCACCAAAAACCAGACATTTGCAGCTAGAATAGTCATTTACCACATTAGCAATGTATAGAGTGGATTTCTGATTAGTTTAAAGTGATCTTCATTGAAAAGAACAGTGCTTTTCTTTCAAAAATAAGGACATTTCAAAGTGACCCCAAACTTTTGAACGGTATGAACCAGAAGTCTAGTTTTGAACATCACCTCTAACCAAAGACAGAGAGAGAGAGATACATTTTCTGTAGCAGGGGTGAAATTTCCAGCGCCCCAAAACCATTAAATTCGGCGATGCTGATTGGCCAAATATTTATTTTTTCCCCTAGCAACCATACACGATTGGCTATTTCGCTGCACTAAGGTCCATGCCAGTGAGCCAATCATGACCTCTGACCCAGCCAGGTCTATTAGTTAATAAAGAACAGTGATTCAAATCTGTGTTTGCTGTTGCATTGTTCTGGGTTGTGTGTGTGTCACACCAGGGCCGCGCATGCGCGCTCACCTCCTCGGCCTGCTTCCGCAGCGCCTTCTCTCGCTCGTACTGCGTGATGAGCTGCTCGTTGTCCTCCTTCAGCAGCTCGAGCTCCACCTCATGCTCCTGGTTCTCGGTGAGCACGGCGTCCAGGTTCTCCAACACGTTCACCACGAGCGGCATCAGCTCCTTCACCACCTCCTCATCGTAGCTACGAATGAGGCGCTCGAACTCCCGGTAGATGCTGTTGGCCAAACCGGACACGCGCTCCGACATCACGGACACGGAGCCGTAGTCGTCCTGGTAGACCACCTCATCCAGCGGCAGCTCCATCATCTTGGCGATGTGACAAATAAATAAATAATAAATAAATAAATAAATAAACAAACGATGATTCCGAAAGAGTGCGGGGTTTTTTGTTTGTTTGTTTGTTTGTTTTACATCCAGGCGTTTATTATGACTATTATTATAGGGGTTAATTTATAAGGGCGTCATCAGGCGCACGCGCTGCCACACCACATTAGTGCATGATGTGATGGGAAAAGCATCAAGATCAGACGCGCCGCAGATTGTTTGTTTGTTTACTCCTACGCCTCATCAGACGTGTCACCGGAAAGCTCGGGCCTCGGTTCGGTGTGTTCCATCCCAGCGCGCGCGCAGGCGGGCGGAATCCGTCACATCACGCGCACAAGCAAACATCCGCGACGGTGCACCTGCCTCTCCGCGGCCATTATTGCGCCGACAAAAAAAAATCAATGAAGGAAAAAATAATAACGTGATAAATAAAGCGTAAACAAAACGCTTACATATACATCCAAGTGGATGTCAGCTGCCCGCGGTTCGATGGCCGGTTATAGTGTCTATAAAGCATAGCGGCACATTTCGGTGTTTAGCATCCAAAGTCGGTACAGGGTGTTTTTTTTTTTTTCCTCCTCCTCTCCCTCTCTCCGTAGGGCGGTGATCCCGCTTCCCATTCGCTCTCTCCGGTACTGGGTGAGAGAGAGAGAGAGAGAGAGAATCGGGTGCGATGACTCAAACAGTGACGTCACGGTGCGGGTGGTGCCGCTGCGTCGAGCTCGTGCGACGGTGCTATTAGAAATGAAAACTCATTATTTCAAAATGTCAACACACTGCTGCCAAACATAAAGAAAATACAGCATGTTATCCCATTTCTATCCACACTGTTAAAAGCTCACGGATTTTACTTCATTCAAATGTGCATGTGATTGAACTCAACTGTAAATAAAAACAGAATGTGATCATTTGCAAATGAGAAATGTTATTGTTTTTCTGAAAAATATACAGTATATGCTCAATTTTATTTGGAATTTGATGTCAGGAACGGGTGGCACGGTGGTGTAGTGGTTAGCGCTGTCGCCTCACAGCAAGAAGGTCCGGGTTCGAGCCACATGGCCGGCGAGGGAGTGTGCGGAGTTTGCATGTTCTCCCCGTGTCCGCGTGGGTTTCCTCCGGGTACTCCGGTTTCCCCCACGGTCAAAAGACATGCAGGTTAGGTTAGCTGGTGACTCTAAATTGACCGTAGGTGTGAATGTGAGTGTGAATGGTTGTCTGTGTCTATGTGTCAGCCCTGTGATGACCTGATGACTTGTCCAAGGTGTACCCCGCCTTTCGCCTGTAGTCAGCTGGGATAGGCTCCAGCTTGCCTGCGACCCTGTAGAACAGGATAAAGCGGCTAGAGATAATGAGATGAGATGTCAGGAACACGTTTCAGAAAAGTTAGCAAAGCGGCATGTTTTTCACTGTGTTGCATCACGTCTACATTTAACAACATGGTGAACTGACGAGATTGATTGCTGTAGTTTTGAAAGAGAAATGTTGTATTCTTGCCAGAAATACAATTTCAGTTGCTCAACAGTTCAGGGTCTCTTTTATACTTCATAATGCACCAAATGTTTTTAATGAGAGACAGGTCTGGACTGCAGGCAGGCCAATTTAACACCTGAGCTCTTTTACTACGGAGACATGTAGTTTTAATATGTGCAGAAAACAGTTTGGCTTTGTCTTGCTGAAAGAAGGAAGGCCTTCTCTGAAAAAGATTTTGTCTGGATGAGAGAGAGAGAGAGAGAGAGAGAGAGTCGCATGCAAGCTGCGCGGAGGGGTGCGGGTGGTGCCTCTGCGTCGAGCTCGTGTGACGGTGCTATTAGCCTAAGTAGAAATGAAAACTTATTATTTCAAAATGTCAGCACACTGCTGCCAAACATAAATGTTATCCCATTTCTATCCACACTGTTAAAAGCTCACGGATTTTACTTCATTCAAATGCGCATGTGATTGACTTAACTGTAAATAAAAACAGAATGTGATCATTTGCAAATGAGAAATTTAATTGTTTTTCTGAAAAATATACACATATGCTCATTTTATTTTGAATTTGATGTCAGGAAAAGTTAGCAAAGCAGCATGTTTATCACTGTGTTGCATCACGTCTACTTTTAACAACGCTGTGAACTGACGAGACCGATTGCTGTAGTTTTGAAAGAGAAATGCAATACAATTTCAGTTGATCAATAGTTTGGGGTCTCTTTTGTTGTATTTTGTGCTTCATAATGCACCAAATGTTTTAAATGGGAGACAGGTCTGGACTGCAGGCAGGCCAGTTTAGCACCTGGGCTCTTTTACTACGGAGCCATGTAGTTTTAATATGTGCAGAAAGCAGTTTAGCATTGTCTTGCTGAATGAAGGAAAGCCTTCTCTGAAAAAGATTTTGTCTGGATGGCAGCATATTGCTCTGAAACGTGTATATATCATTCAGCATTAATGATGTCTTCCCAGATGTACAAGCTACCCATGTCATGTGCGCTAATGCCCCCTCATACCATCACAGATGCTGGCTTTTGAACTGTGCACTGATAACAAGCCGGATGGTCCCTCTCCTCTTTAGCCTGGAGGACGTGGTGTCCATGATTTTGAAAAAGTATTTCTACTTTTGATTCATCAGACCTCGGGACAATTTTCCACTTCGCCTCAGTCCATCGTAAAAGAGCTCGGGCCCAGAGAAGGTGGCGGTGTTTCTGGATATTGTTTATATCTGGTTTTAACTTGCATTTGTGGATGCAGTAATTAACTGTTTTCACAGACGATGGGTTTCTGAAGTGTTCCTGAGCCCATACAGTGATTTCCACTACAGACACGTGTCTGCTTTTAATGCAGTGTCACCTGAGGGCCTGAAGATCACAGATATCCAGTGTCAGTTTTCAGCCTTGTCTCTTGCATACAGAGATTTCTCCAGATTCTCTGAATCTTTTAATGATATTATGGACCATAGATGCTGTGATCCTCAAATGCTTTGCAATTTTACATTGAGGAATGTTATTCTTAAATTATTGCACTGTTTGCCCACACAGTCTTTCACAGAGCGGTGAACCCCTCCCCATCTTTACTTCTGAGAGACTCCACCTCTCTGGGATGCTCTTTTTATACCCAATCATGTTACTGACCTGTTGCCAATTAACCAAGTGAGGGTTTTTTGTTTGGTTGTTGTTGTTTTTTTTAGCATGACACAACTTTTTCAGTCTTTTGTTGCCCCTGTTCCAACTTTTCTGAAACATGTTGCTGGCGTCAACTTCAAAATGAGCATATATTTAAAAAATAATAAAATTTCTCAGTTTCAACATTTGAAATTACTATCAGAGATGCTGTTATAGAAAATTAATCAACACCTTGTAACTAATCAGATACAACGGCACTGAAACTGCTGTACAGGTTTGGAATTTGATGTTTGGGAAAATGTGTTGCCTAAATAAGTTAAAGATTACTTATTTTGCACTTAAATATGTTAGCTTATATGTTTGCATGCTGTTTTCATTTTATGATGATGAGTTATGTTTTATTTTATCGCATATTGAATGTAAGCTGGGGCGGCACGGTGGTGTAGTGGTTAGCGCTGTCGCCTCACAGCAAGAAGGTCCGGGTTCGAGCCCCGGGACCGGCGAGGGCCTTTCTGTGTGGAGTTTGCATGTTCTCCCCGTGTCCGCGTGGGTTTCCTCCGGTTGCTCCGGTTTCCCCCACAGTCCAAAGACATGCAGGTTAGGTTAACTGGTGACTCTAAATTGACCGTAGGTGTGAATGTGAGTGTGAATGGTTGTCTGTGTCTATGTGTCAGCCCTGTGATGACCTGGTGACTTGTCCAGGGTGTACCCTGCCTTTCGCCCGTAGTCAGCTGGGATAGGCTCCAGCTTGCCTGCGACCCTGTAGAAGGATAAAGCGGCTCGAGATAATGAGATGAGTTATGTTTTATTTTATCGCATATTGAATGTAAGCTGGGGCGGCACGGTGGTGTAGTGGTTAGCGCTGTCGCCTCACAGCAAGAAGGTCCGGGTTCGAGCCCCGTAGCCAGCGAGGGCCTTTCTGAGCAGAGTTTGCATGTTCTCCCCGTGTCCGCGTGGGTTTCCTCCGGGTGCTCCGGTTTCCCCCACAGTCCAAAGACATGCAGGTTAGGTTAACTGGTGACTCAAAATAGACCGTAGGTGTGAGTGTGAATGGTTGTCTGTGTCTATGTGTCAGCCTTGTGATGACCTGGCGACTTGTCCAGGGTGTACCCCGCCTTTCGCCCGTAGTCAGCTGGGATAGGCTCCAGCTTGCCTGCGACCCTGTAGAACAGGATAAAGCGGCTACAGATAATGAGATGAGATGAATGTAAGCTCATACAAGCCATTAAAATAACGAAAGAAGTGGATGAAATTTAGAATAAACTAATGCATGTTTTTCGCCTCCAGTTTTTCTGTAAATTTTAATCAATTCAACAGCATGAATTAATATACAGTCAAATCCAGAATTTTTTTGCCCCTTTACAAAAATGAGTAAAAATTAATTTATATAAAATATTTACAAGGGATGATAGTTTAACATTAATCATAGTTAAACATATGGGAGTACTGTATAGTTTGATTTTAACACAATGTTGAACCAAGTGCATTTTTCTCTGCAAAACACTAATTTCAAAATTGCCACTCTCATCATTAATAGTTAAACAAGTCTCCTCTGGAAACAATAACAACCTTGAATCTCTTCCTGTAACATCTAGAGCAGAGGTTCTCAACCTTTTTGCCCACCTATTCATACTTGTAATGAGTCGAGGCCCATTAAAAAAGATCCCCAATTATTTTGGCTCATCTATTCTATGAAAATCTAATAACCTATTGTAATGTTTAATGGGATGCAACATTACTCCCTGTTACAGATGGGAGCCCAGGAATTACATAAATGCAATAAAACAAACTGTTTTTAATTGTAGGTCTTGTATTTAAAACTGTACGGCTGTGCCAGAAGCCAAACCATGCATGCAGGGGATTCTCAGTCAAAAGGGATTAATGATCCAAAAGTGGAGTCTGGTCCATTAACACAAGAACTTATTGCCATGTTTGTGTTCAGCAAACAAGCAAGTAATTAAAGCCAAGACGTACACTCAAATAAAGTGGATATAGAAACCACTCAATGGGATGAGATCCTTACACGCTAACAAAGAAGGATTTTTCCTATGAAAGAAAAATGTACTAACTAAATTGGACATTAGTAGAATAAATTTTGACCCTGTTGTAGCTGTAACTAACTACAAAGACGATAGTTATGCATACTATTCATTAACTTAAGATAATTAACAGATTTTAAAGTTTTTTTTTAAAGATTGTGTATATTTTTATTCTTTTGTATTTGTAATTATTTGTATCTGTACATGCGTGACCTCACCAGCTCTGCTGATCAACCTATCATGTTTAAATAAAGTTATTCATTCATTCACTATAAGTTGGAAAATTATCCATTCGTTGAGTTCCCCAATATCTCAAACTCCCTGGTGCTGCAGACATCGTTCTACACGGACACACAGATGAAAACCTGGAAGAGCATGGAGCCGTACAACTTTTTATATGTGGCTGGGTTAAAGATCTGGGGATCAGGACACTACAAGATAAATCCTCTATCATTTTTGCCCCGGGTAAATGGGAGTTTCTGGGCTTTTTGTACGCATCTTTGAGAAGGTTGCAAGGATGCTACAAGTTTTAGCATCGGGTGTAAACAAACCACAGCCACTCGATTCTCAGTCCCCCCTGCTCTTCTTTTCCAGCAGACATCACAGATCCATATAATTTACCCACAGGTGTATTTATTTATTCAGCCCGCTGTGCACTCTCTCTCTCTGTGAACAAAAGTGACAAAATAAAGGCTTGTTCTTCTTAATTTACCCACAAATTTATTTATTCCACTTGAAAAGTATACGGCAAACCGGCTACCGGATTTGGGACCCTACGACATCCTGAACTATTTAGTATTTGGCTTCAAAAAAATTTTGTGGCCCACTAGATGGCACTTTGCAGCCTATTAATGGGCCACGGCCCAGTGGCTGAGAAACACTGATCTAGAGTAATATTGGTTCAACTCTTTCATGCTAGGCATTTTAAGATCCTCTATATTGCCAAATATATATACACCCATGTCACTCCTGACATACCAGTGATGTTGGCTTCTCCTGCTCTCCAGACCTGCCTGATCCACCCTGATGCCCTGCTTCTGGCTGGAGTTCTCATCACTTCGCTCCTGTGGAGGAAGACCTCATATGAATAGTTTAAAGATACACTTAGACAATGGCTCTGGACCCTTACGTTACAGTTGCTACAATGGCTGAGGACTAAAATTGTCATGATAACTTTAGGACTGCAGTTGCCATGAACAGTTTTGCACTCAAGTCTCCATCAATGAACAGTTGATAACCTCAACAAAATAGACCTCGTGTCAAAACTATAATGAATTTCCTAGTTACACAACTGCACAGGCGGCACGGTGGTGTAGTGGTTAGCGCTGTCGCCTCACAGCAAGAAGGTCCGGGTTCGAGCCCCGTGGCCGGCGAGGGCCTTTCTGTGCGGAGTTTGCATGTTGTCCGCGTGGGTGTGCTCCGGTTTCCCCCACAGTCCAAAGACATGCAGGTTAGGTTAACTGGCGACTCTAAAGTGAGTGTGAATGGTTGTGTCTATGTGTCAGCCCTGTGATGACCTGGCGACTTGTCCAGGGTGTACCCCGCCTTTTGCCCGTAGTCAGCTGGGATAGGCTCCAGCTTGCCTGCGACCCTGTAGAAGGATAAAGCGGCTAGAGATAATGAGATGAGATGAGACTTTCTGGTGTCACCCAGATGATGGGATCCCTTTTGAGTCTGGTTCCTCTTAAGGTCTCTTCCTCATGTCGTCTCATCTCATCTCATTATCTGTAGCCGCTTAATCCTGTTCTACAGGGTCGCAGGCAAGCTGGAGCCTATCCCAGCTGACTACGGGTGAAAGGCGGGGTACACCCTGGACAAGTTGCCAGGTCATCACAGGGCTGACACATAGACACAGACAACCATTCACACTCACGGTCAATTTAGTCACCAGTTAACCTGACCTGCATGTCTTTGGACTGTGGGGGAAACCGGAGCACCCGGAGGAAACCCACGCGGACATGGGGAGAACATGCAAACTCCGCACAGAAAGGCCCTCGCCGGCCACGGGGCTCGAACCTGGACCTTCTTGCTGTGAGGCGACAGTGCTAACCACTACACCACCGTGCCGCCCCTCATGTCGTCTCAGAGATTTTCCTTGCCACCATGGCCTCAGGCTTGCTTGTTCAAAAATCAAAGTCCTTCCCATGCCATGTGGCACCGATCTCCATTTCTGTAGCCCTCGGCCTCTCAACTATTACATAGCTAGGGTTACAGTGGGGGACTAGTCCTCTGGCAACCACAAGAGTTTGACTCCCCACTCACATCTGTATTGCAGCATGCCTTGCCAGATGGTACCATTTTTATGATGGTCTTTGGTATGACCCGACCGTGAGTAGAACTCGCGATCTCCCGATCGAGAGGCGGACACGCTAACCACTAGGCCACTCGCCGGTCAGGCTTGCTCATTAGGGATAAGTTTATTCTTAGATTTAATTCAGAACATGACTTTTCAATAGGGTTAAAATCCAGAGACTGACGTGACCAGCTGCAAAACTATATTAAACATTTAAAACATGGATGCAACTGGAGGAAACATTTCGTTTTCTGTAAATACTTACACCTATAAATACGTGTACTCTATACATGTGTACATTGATGAATACAACAATCACTCCTACACTACACAACCTTTATAAATAGCTACTGTAACCTCAATTTACAGGCTATACATTGTACACAGGATAGGCATAAATGAAACGTTTCTCTAGAAAGAAAACTTGAAGAAGGAACGTGCTGAGGCAAAGTCCGGGACAGTGGAATTAGTTCAAATACCTCAACTTCCTCCAGTCACAACACATCTGCTGCTGCTCACTGAGTAGGCGAGAAGCCAGTCTCACATCGTGTTGTTGATTTTATAGAGTATGCTTTTGAGGTACGTTTTTTACACACACACTCAAGGTTGTGTCATGACCGACAGGTGGGTCAACACTTCCAGAATAGGTGAAATTGGTGTGAAAATTACGCTGTTGAAATATGGCATTATAAGTTATATTTCACAGTTGAGTCCTCTGTTGAAATGTCCCAGCCCTGAGCCAAAATTGATGTTCTGTCACTGTGTCGGACTGATCATGTGGTATGGGACAAAGCTTTAGTTACACAGTAAGACGCTTGTATATCATGTGACTACTACATGTCAGTGGAGAGGAGAGGTCAAAGTGAGGATTCCTGTAATTAAGATTTTAAGTATTTAAATGCTCGTAATTCACCATCAGTGTGGCGTACCTCTGGTTTTTGCCCACCGTCCAAAATATCAGTAGGTGAATTGGAGTCACGAGCCAGGGTGCATTCCCATTTCTCCCTCAATGTTCCCATCCACCACTACCCTGATCAGGATGCAGTTACTGAAGACAGATGCATGAATGAATGAGTTTCAATGGTTATCTACAATCTTCTGACAAGTGACAGCCTTTAAAACAAGACCTGATACTAAATAAAACCCTGTAGCTATTTAAACAACACTGTACATGCAGAAGTACTATACTGAATATCAGCATGATCATGACTCAACTGTAGGCACGAGGCTATAAGTAATCATAGCAGACTGGAACAACAGTTCTATAAGCCAGAAATTAATATTGTGTAACTGACATTTCAGAGAAAATATAGCCAATTATTATACATACGTACAAGACACTTTTATCGATGGAATAAAAATGTATTCTATTAGGTTTCATTCATTTGGTTCGATAGCATACAATATTGTTAGCATATCACTTATCCAATTGTGTATTACGTCACTCTACCCAATGGAGAATGAGCGTTGAATATGGTTTACGATATTGCATGGTTGTCAAGATAATACGATGTCATGTCGGAAACGTAAAACTTCCACACTAGCAAGCGACTGTGACAATTTATAAACAAACATGGCCGCCAAGTTTGCTTCGTTAAATATGGAAGATTTTGAGAGAATTTTGAAAGAGAAAGATGTGTTGAACACTCAAAAGGAAGGTGTATGTATAATAATAATAATAATAATAATAATAAGTATAGGTAATCATATGGGGCCACTCGACTCATAAGTAATCATAAGGATTAATTTCACAAGTGATTTCAAAGTTTTGAAAATTTGACAAGGCCAATTTCAATACTTTGAAATCACGAGTGAAATTGATCCTTCATTTTACGAGGAACCATACGATTACTTGTTTAGAATATCTTAGAATATCTTATCTCATCATCTCTAGCCGCTTTATCCTGTTCTACAGGGTCGCAGGCAAGCTGGAGCCTATCCCAGCTGACTACGGGCGAAAGGCGGGGTACACCCTGGACAAGTCGCCAGATCATCACAGGGCTGACACATAGACACAGACAACCATTCACACTCACATTCACACCTACGGTCAATTTAGAGTCACCAGTTAACCTAACCTGCATGTCTTTGGACTGTGGGGGAAAACGGAGCACCCGGAGGAAACCCACGCGGAGAACATGCAAACTCCGCACAGAAAGGCCCCCGCCACTACACCACCGTGCCGCCCTCAGGTTATCATAATAATCATAATATCTATTGAAGTAAGAAGTGTCCGACCATACAGTCAATGCACTGTGGCTTTCTGACACGTTTCCTGTTTATGTGGCAAGATATTAAAATCATAAGGCCATTTCAACATCTCATCTCATCTCATTATCTCTAGCCGCTTTATCCTTCTACAGGGTCGCAGGCAAGCTGGAGCCTATCCCAGCTGACTACGGGCGAAAGGCGGGGTACACCCTGGACAAGTCGCCAGGTCATCACAGGGCTGACACACAGACACAGACAACCATTCACACCTACGGTCAATTTAGAGTCACCAGTTAACCTAACCTGCATGTCTTTGGACTGTGGGGGAAACCGGAGCACCCGGAGGAAACCCACGCGGACACGGGGAGAACATGCAAACTCTACACAGAAAGGCCCTCGCCGGCCCCGGGGCTCGAACCCAGGACCTTCTTGCTGTGAGGCGACAGCGCTAACCACTACACCACTGTGCCGCCCCATTTCAACATATTACAAGATATCTAAAATCCCTTCACAATTAAATATTAGCGACATCTTGGCATCACGTATAACAAATTTCACATGAATCTCATGAACGGTCTAGGAGGAGCATGTTAAAATTCATCATGTGTCAAAACACACATATTCAAAACCCTATTCTTTCCTTGGCCAGTTGGCGGCGCTATACCAGACAGGCCCATAACAGCTAAAGAGTATCAGAATCAGAATCAGAAACACATTACAAGATATCAAGTTCAACATTCAACAATATCTCATCTCATCTCATATCATCTCTAGCCGCTTTATCCTGTTCTATAGGGTCGCAGGCAAGCTGGAGCCTATCCCAGCTGACTACGGCCGAAAGGCGGGGTACACCCTGGACAAGTCGCCAGGTCATCACAGGGCTGACACATAGACACAGACAACCATTCACACTCACATTCACACCTACGGTCAATTTAGAGTCACCAGTTAACCTAACCTGCATGTCTTTGGACTGTGGGGGAAACCGGAGCACCCGGAGGAAACCCACGTGGACACGGGGAAAACATGCAAACTCCGCACAGAAAGGCCCTCGCCGGCCACGGGGCTCGAACCCGGACCTTCTTGCTGTGAGGCGACAGCGTTAACCACTACACCACCGTGCCGCCCATTCAACAATATCTTGGCATATTATATGTTATAATATTCAACATATTACAACATATCAAAAATCCCTTAGCAATTCAACTTCAGCAATATCTTGGCATCATGTTTGCCAAGTTTGACATGAATTTGATGAACCGTCGAGGAGGAGTACGTTAAAAATGACCATGTGTAATTTCATTCCAAATGGCCTTATGACATCATCATTCCAAAGTTCTACCCATTCATTTCAATGGGAAATGGAAAAAGGGGCGCTATGAAGTCCCTGGGCCATGCCCGGGGCCAAAAGTCTGTGGCTGAGTAGCGATGTCTGATGTGTGTATCAAATTTCATGAGTTTTTGTGCATGGGAAATGCCTCAAATAAGGCCAAACATGGCAGAATAATAATAATCCTTCGAGAAACAATAGGGTCTTCATACAGTTTGGTGCTCGGGTCCTAATAATATTGACTGGCTTTTTTTGTGATATATCAGATATATTCCATTCAGCTAGCATGATATTCTCCCGATATACTGGACCACTCAAAGCCAGCCAGCCAGTATTATTTAAATAGTTTATTTGTTTTTGCTTCAGCAACCAAAATAATTCCAAAAGAAGCCGCAGCTGGATAGTCTTGCACGTTGCTACATAACACGCAAGCTGACAGCTCGCAAAAAGTGCAATGTTTACAATGCAATGAACTATTGCGAGAATTTATAGTTGATGTAGCGAACCCAGACAAGCAGAGTAATACAAAATGGGAAATGTACCAGTGCTGTTATATTAAATATCTCTCGGAAAGCCTCCTGTCCAATCAAATTAAACCAGGATGAGTTAATAAATGTTTCCCAGATAAGTGTTTTGAAAGTCAAAGATTCAGCCAAGTTGATAAATGTTGCTCTACATGGCAAATGAAATCATTGCTTTGACAAACCAGTAGAACGCATTGCTAGTGGCATTGACAGGGATTCCATTGCCACCAAGTCGAGTCCTTCTTGTTCTTATTTATTTTTGTGCCTGAAATACCCTTAATATACCCATCAAACAGGACAGAAGTTAATGAAGAAAAACTATTTCAGACATTTGACCTCGCTGTGACCCTGACCCTGTTTGGATCAATTCCAGAATCCCCCCTCCCAGTTCATTTACTGGTTAGAATGATAATTCAATATTAAGGCCTACAAACATTTAAGTACTCCTTTTGATATATTATGGGGGCAGCCATGGCCTGAGGGTTAGAGGAGCAGTCTTGGGCCCAAAGGGTTGCTGGTTTGATTCCCAGGACTGTCAGGAAAAACGTGAGAGGAGTTGAGTGAACGAATAGCACTTTCACTTCCCTCTGTATCATGGCTGAAGTGCCCTTGATCAAGGTACCTAACCCCCAACTGCTCCCTAGGCACTGTAGCATCGCTGCCCACTGCTCTGGGTATGTGTGCGTGCTTAATGCTCACTTGTGTGTTCACTGCTTCAGATGTGTTAAATGCAGGAGGAATTTCACTGTGCTCGAGTGTACACATGACAAATAAAGGCCTCTAGCAAAAAAATTATACTTAGCCAGAAAAACTGGTCTTGAGGTCCTGAGTACTAACATAACATTTTTGGATGACAAACAAGGAGGACACCATTGAAAAAAAAAATTGTTTCTTCCGTCGTTTCCCTACTTTATTGCAGGGTCGATGTGGGTAGGTTGAGTCAATCAGGTTAAGGGCCTTGCCTGAGAGCCCAACAGTGGCAGCACTGGGGCTTAAACCCCCAACCCTTCAATTAACCCACTGCACCGACATCACCCCGACTGAAGAAAAACCGTGACCTTGATGGATCAATTCCAAAACCGAATCCGTTCATCTGCTTATGATAATTCCATATAAACCCTTGACACAGTCAAGCACTTCTTTTTGAGATTCACCACCTGGTGGCAGAGGCGAACATAAAACTGAAAACTAATAGTTTCTACACAGAAAACTCATGCTTGCACACTTGGTGTGTAAAATCTGAAGCGTTTATAGCTCCTCAGAGAACCTCAAATGGTTCCCTTGTAAGGGACAAACCGAAGCACTATTGAGAACTCTGTGACCTTAAAGTGCCATTCCACCATTGGATGTATTCTTTGGCGTAAAATACAATATATTTTGACAACATATATAAATGGTATCACTAGATAGAGAAATATTGATATATCAAAAATAATTTTTTGACAAGTATATTAATTTTGCGACCAAAAAGTCACCCACCCTTTTAATTTCCGCGCGTGATGTCATCAGCAGGTCCCCCTTCTTGTGTACCGTGTGACGTGGCACATATCAGCGATGGCGGATAGAACGCGATAAAAATAATACCAATAAATCTAGCTAACTGAAAGATTAACTCAATTTTTCGCAATTTTTTTGGCCCCCATATACGAGGAGAAATGACTCTCTCACTTTGGGGGTTTCCTGGTCTAAAAATAGACCGATACGTGGTACACAAGAAGAGGACCCTGCCGATGACATCACGTTTCACTACCACGCGGAAATTAAAAGGGTAGGTGACTTTGGTTGCAAAATTAATATACTTGTCGTTGTCAAAAAATTATGTTTGATATATCATTTTGAAGCTAAAAGATTTCTCTGTCTAGTCATGTTGTCATAAAATATATTGTATTTTATGCCAAAGAATACATCCAATGGTGGAATGGCACTTTAAGAGTTTAGACAAAAGCGGAAAACCAGGCCAAGATGACAAGCATTTATAACCCTGACCTGAAGTGAGAGACACATCACCACAACAGCGTATGAATCATCAAAATAGATGTTTATTGTAACTCCCATTCTACTACACAGGCACTTTGGGCAGTGCTTCCATCGGCATATGAGAAACACACCTTCACCTGTCTCCCTGCTGCAGGTCCATTTAAACCGGCAGCTTGAGGTGTAAGAAAAAAAAAAAAAAAAAAAAAAAACAGACTCAAGTGTGAAATCATAACACTTTGGTATTTGGTACAAAATGACTTCTAGAACATCGGTTTATCAAGAGCATTTACTTGCAAGGGAACACATCTGATGTTCCAAATACCTTTAGGATTTGTATTTAACTAAAAGGACTTGATCTATTTTTGGCTAAAGAACCCATGCGGAGTATGAGCATTCTCTGGAGTCAGCATCCTGTTGTGCTACTGTGTGCGTTACAACTGGATCATCGGTGTGGAGTTTTTTGGTTTGATCGTGCCATTATTTTGGTATTGTTGGGCTGCATCTCCTTGAACAGTGTGTGTTCCTAAGTACATCGTGTAACAGAAGAAGGATGCTGTTAATAGATCCTACATCCCTATACTGCTTGAGAGCCCAAGGACATTGAAATCTCCAATGAGGAAGGGGGGGGTAGGTAGGTAAAGAAACTGCCAGACTATTATGTCGCTGATTACAGCGGAGTTTCAGAGCTGTGCTAGAACAAAACTTCAGTCCTCAGGACTTATTGCTGGTTTTGTGTCTTCTTTTGAGAGCACCATGCAGCAAAGCTTGCAGAGCAGTGGGACGGGGGATTGTGAACTGCTGCAGGAGAATACACTCAGACTGAGATACATACACGCGCCATTATTACGACAGTGGCTCCAGTTTACTGTTTTACACACACACACACACACTTTACATTTCATCATCAGACTTGTATTCTATACAATATCAAATTCAGAGAGCACATTCACATAAAACAATCAGCCTCCAAGTCTGACTGATGAAAAAGGAACCATTTGATTGATTGAGCGCAACCGTTACTCAAACCGTCAGATAGCGAGGAAGAGGGATGTTTAAGGAATGAGTTAGAAAGTGCAAGAGGGAAAACTAAAGCAAAGAATAAAAAAAAAAAAAAAAAAAAAAAAAGCAGACCATGAAGATGGTAAAGTGATTTAAAAAAAAAAAAAGTAGCAGTGTTAAAAAGAGAGAACAGAACGAGAGAGTGACTGATTGAGAGAGGACAGAAAGAACACACAGCGCCAGTCAATAGAAGACCACGCTGGATTTTCCACCAGGCGGGTTGAGCACTCTGTTGTGTGAGCGTGGCCGAGGTCCGAGGCGCGGCTCGTGGTCCTTCTCCGTCGGCTGTTTGGAGGACGGTTCAGCAGCCGGACTGGCTGTGGGTTCAGGAGGGGGAGCTTCTTTCGTGGGGGTAGCCTGAGGTGAGACCACCACTTCCTTCTTCACTTTCTCTGGCTCCTTTGGTTGAGGCGCTGAGACAGAAATAAAACTGATTAACAAGCTTTTCTTGTACTTTATGTAAATAGGCCAACATATTTTGAATTATTCTCCGATCTGTCTACTGCATCTGTAGCTCCCATGCGGATGTTTCCCTGCACCAAGGACAGAAAAACCTGTTTAGGCTACTTTTACAGGGAACGTACCGGCCAGGACATGTTTTTGTGCAGATCTATGTAGATTAGACTTAAGACTAAATAAAGATTGGTTTAACTCTGGAACTGAGGAGATTGTTTGAAGAGGCAGAAAGTTTAAAAAGAGCTGCTAGTGTGACTTGACTGAAGTGCAACCACAATTAAAGTGGGATGCTGCGCTGCATACCAGTGAAGGTCTCCCCCCCCTCAAAAAAAGCACCAAATTTACCTCCACCAAGGAGGTTGTGTTTTCAGCATGGTTTGTCTAACTGAAAGCAGGATTGCACAAAAACTACAAGGTCAAATTGCATGAAATTTGGTGGAAAGGTGCAGCACTGGCCAAAAAAGAAGCCATTAAAATCTGGAGCAGAGCCAACTGACAGGATGGCTCCATGACTGGTTTCAGTTTTGCTAATGTTGCAAGATGCAGCACTTGACGGAGGTCTGTGTTCTCCGAGTGCCCTTCTAGTTAACTATATTCCATTTACGGATCATAAATCTCATGTTAATTTATTAAGCTTAATGCACACTTTACAAATTTTTTTTTCGTCAGTCTGTGAGCAATTACTGGGGCACCAATATTTTCAAGCTCGTTCGATATTCTCAGTGATTAATCCCTAACGTGAACCCCTCTGTGGCTACTTGCAAGAAGAAATCAAAAATTCATACTCTCAATCACTGCAGATCCCTCAATCCATTTTACCATTTAGCTACTTGTAAGGGAGGGCAAGAAATGTAATAAATAATAAAAATGCACAATAATAATTTGGTACATTAAAGCCAAATTGTTTTTAATAAACAGCAAAAATAAAAATGTTATTCCTGCCAAGACACAGTAGGGGAAAATAAATACATAAATAAATAAATCAGAAAAGCTAGCTTTTTGTGATACAGCTCCAGTTCTCTTTGCAGAACAGACAATTCTCAATGCTTGTGTCTCCCCAAACAATATTTCCTCCACATTTTCTCTCGGTTCTTTTTTTCATACAAAATAGGGACACATGATCTCACATGGGCAGCACGGTGGTGTAGTGGTTAGTGCTGTCGCCTCACAGCAAGAAGGTCCGGGTTCGAGCCCCGTGGCCGGCGAGGGCCTTTCTGTGCGGAGTTTGCATGTTCTCCCCGTGTCCGCGTGGGTTTCCTCCACGGTCCAAAGACATGCAGGTTAGGTTAACTGGTGACTCTAAATTGACCGTAGGTGTGAATGTGAGTGTGAATGGTTGTCTGTGTCTATGTGTCAGCCCTGTGATGACCTGGCGACTTGTCCAGGGTGTACCCCGCCTTTCGCCCGTAGTCAGCTGGGATAGGCTCCAGCTTGCCTGCGACCCTGTAGGACAGGATAAAGCGGCTAGAGATAATGAGATCTCACATTTATCATGAAAAATTTTTTATTTACGGATCAGACGGGCTTCGACGAGAATCTCTTCAGGTAAAATACACTGCAGCTTGTGAGCTTTGTCTGTAGTGTTGCACCGAATTCAACACCTGCCCTTTTACTTCCACTGAGAATGTTTTCACATAAACAGGTGTTTGCTCTTTTTCTAAATCCAGAGAAATATATGTGTTAAAAAGCCTTGCATTGCAGAAACACTACAAATGCTATAGAGACAGATTAGACTGGAAAAATATGACACTAGAGTAACTTAAATGACAATGAAGAAAAAAAAAAGGGTTTCTTTTATTCCATACCTGGTGCTTCAACTTTAACAGCTGAACCCAAACTTATGCTGTCCTGCAAGAAGTTAAAAGGAACTCATCAGTAAACAGAAACCATTTCATTTACTTCCACTCTAAAGGTTTTGAAATGACTTCACAAAAACCCTTGTTCAGCAATGTTGCATAGAAATGAGCACATTGGATAGCACGGGGCAAATACGCTTCGGATTCATTAAACCGTCACAACATAAAAACAAGGGCTGGTTTGAACTCAAAGGACGAATTAGCTTCAGTAAGCCCTCATTTACATATCGTATGCATATTACATGCCCCAATTTGCCTTCATATACATTTTCTTTACATGAAACAGCCATTTTTTTTTTTTTACACACACACACACACACACACACACACACACACACAGGGATTGAAATAGTAAACCAGTAAAAGGAAAGCATCTTGCAGATTACATTTATCCAAGATTACAAAAAAAAAAAGTTGTAAATGGGAAGGGGGGGGGAGGGTTTTCTTTTTTTAAATGAAGCGGAGATATAGATATTTATTTTTTCCGCAGTGCAGTTTCCATCAAATCCTGCGCTCTGATTGGCTGGTGAGCAGGTCTGTATCCTATGATACGGACCCCAGTTATGGACCTCTGGCGACTCGCTTGTTCACAACAACAAACATAGCATTTTTTGTCAACATTTCTCTCTTTTTTATAAAAGATTTATTTATAAGATTATCAAATCTTATAAATTTTTGCCAGCATTTCTCAGGAGAATAGTATTAATTTTACAGCATGGATAGCGATAACGACAGTGTTCACAGCAAAAGCGAGTTTTACTACCCTGAGGAAGAAGAAATTAAATAAACATTTCAGAAGAAAACTAAAAACCTCTAAAGGCCTCTGCATGCTCTTACGACAAGGCTTTCGCAGATAGCTTTTCGCAGACAGTTGTAATTTATTGTTGAGCAGGGAGTAATAGGCGTGCGTGATGTTATTCACTGGCACAACGCAAGGGGGCGCGAAGTCGCTAGGAGTAGTTGGTGGGTGTGGTTAGTGGAGTGTTTATCCTCCGGTTACTTATAATGACTAGAACTTTTTTTTTTTAATAATGACTAGAACTGGAGTCGTATAGATGTACGTACTTCCTCAAATCAACCGCTGTTCGTGCTGCTCCATCTTCGCTCGTGTTTTTAAAAATGCCGGTCATGAAAACAAACCAAACCGGGAAAGTAGGGAAGCGGAAGTGCATGTACAGCAGATGTAGAGTGGACCAATCAGAGCCCTCTTGTCTGCGAGGCTTCTGCGATGGTCACAATTTCTGGGAGGTGCGCGCACAGCGTCTGCAAAGGTGGGGGGGGCTACGCAGACACTGTCTGCGACGCTATCTGCGAGGACTGGGTTGTCAGCATAAATTGGCCTTAACTGTTGCTAACGCCGAGCAAAAACATGGCTGAATCCTGAATGACTCCTATTTGTATAAATAGGGGACTACATAGGCAGCAAAATGTAGTTTTTTTCCTGCCATGGAAGTGCACTTGTATACCGAGGAGAAAGCAATTTGCATTACAGCCATGAATGAGGATTCAAAATGGTGCCTCGGCTCGGTTTTCCCTTTTGGGCGCTCTTGTTTTCTGTTAGAATTTGGTAAAGAAAATAAATAAATAAATAAATAAATAAAAAAATTATTTACCAGCTTAAGGGCGGTCCGTATGGTGAAATACCGTGACCTTGAATACTGACCTCGGCCCAGAGGGCCTCGCTCAGTACTTTCAAGACCTCGGTCACGGTATTTCACGATACGGACCTCCCAGCTACTAAATAATAAATATATTTCCCCCCAAAAATAAAATCGGGTAGAAACCTGAACTGTTTTTGACCTGCAGGTAGTTATATGAACTCTATTTATAGCCGTTCATATTATTGTTTGATTATTCACTATTCAAAAGTGCAAACCAAGCAATTTTCATGTTCTTAAAAATAAATAAACAAAATAAAATTTGCACTCAAGACAGATACACCGATTCTACAGACATGCCAAACAACTGATGAGGAAACGGTCTGTGCATCAGGTTTTGATGAATGACGGCCAGCGTGTCCATTTTAAACATTAACCAACCTTCGGTTTGTTGGGATGACTCTTAACTGCAGGCAGGTTTGATTCCGGCCCTCCAAAGATGTTGTTTGTCACTCCACCCGGAGGCAGGGGCTTATGATGTGGGGAAGATGACGCAGGCTCAGTGAAAATCCCACTGCTCTTTCCACCTTTCAGAGATAGAAAGAAAGATTTTAGACATGCATGTGTTTCGTTTTAAAACAACCCTAGTATATAGTACCAGTCAAACGTCTGGACATGCCTAGTTCAATGGTTTCTTTATTTTTAGACGTCGTTTCTCTTTACTTAGTTAAGTGGTTGATGACATACTACGGATTACTACAGTTGTAGAATAGAGCTATTTATTGTATTATTTACTATTTGACCTGAAACACATCAAGGCAGCAAGAAATTACACCAATTAACTTCTGACAAGGTACCTGTTAATTGAAAAGCATTCCAGGTGACTACCTCATGAAGCTGGTTATGATAACACCAACAGTGTGTAAAGCGTCAAGGTCAACGCTGGCTACTTGGAAGAATCTAAAATATGAAATATTTTAACACTATCACGTAATTCCATAGTTGTGATGTCTTCAGTATAGCCTGGCTAACGTGACTTCAAAGCTCTCCGAGCTATTGGTCTGGCCAAGATATTAAGCCCAACCGTTTCCCAGAGCCCGTGGTTGACCCGCCTCCCTGAAATGCCTCAGTTTGCTACTGGTCGAAGCCAGAAAAGGCTGTGACGAAGCTCAAACCAATCACATCACTCTTTCCTCTGACGTATGCGACGCGACGGGGCTAACTGGTAGATTAAACTCTTACCGAAGCCGGTCGGGAGCAAGGCGAAAACATCCTTCCTTTCAATAAATACCTCCAGGGCTGCTCTTTGCTCCGTTTTCAATGAGAACTTCCCGCTGAATGCTTTCAATACAGCATCTATGCGTAATAGATGCGGAAGCGTGAATGAAGCGCTTCCGGCATAGATTCTGTAAACAATCTATGGCTTCCGGTAGCAGTTCTACTACGTCAGTGCCTTGAACACGCCTCTACCCAGGGCCGTTGGAGATGCTCAAAGTTGATTGGTTCCCGATTTTTCGGGAGCTTGGAAGAGCTGTAGATAGCTTGCCTGGCCAGATTAAGCTCGCAACAGGCCCTCATGTTGCGTCACGCTTAGGATGGGCGGGCCCAGGCTATCTTCAGTATTGTTCTACAATGTAGAAAATAGTCAAAATACAGAAAAACCTATGAATGAGGAGGGTGTACAAACTTTTGACTGGTACTGTAATGCCTCGGTCACAACCAGCCGTATGTGCTCCTACGGCTAATCTACGTGCAAAAAACGCAAGAAACGCACGGAGGGCGCGTGTGTGACGTGCTGATTTTCGAGCCGCAGAGGTTTTGTCATGTCAAACAAACTCTACGGGCGCTTACGTTCTTTTCAGGTTGCAAGACAAACTTACGGCCAACGTGTGTCTTTCTCCACGATCAAAAAAAAAAAAGACGCAGCGATTTGGGAAACGCCAAAAATCGCATGGCCAAAAAAAAAATAATAATAAAAAAAAAATAATAATTGTACGTCCGGTTGTGACCTAGGCTTAAAAACAGCACTGCTTTATTTTTCACCAAGTAAAAATGCTCACTGATTACACAAGTTTCAGAAGTGTATAAAAGTATAACACACTATTACACCAGTGTTGTAATAGCTTTGAAATATTTATTTTCAAACTTGGTCGGTACTGTATATTCATACAGAAATTAAAGGAACACACCACCCCCAAGTGAAATTGAGTCAGTCCCTGCAGTCCCTAGAGTTGGATGAGTGAGCCAAAGCGTTTTGTAGCCGACCCAGCCATTGTCCTGATCTGGAAACGTCCCGGTTAGCTTAGCTTAGTCGCTGTAATCCGGCGTGTCCAGATAGCATTGTCGTTGCAAAAGTGAATCAAATAACTCAAGATTTTTTTTATAAATTATTTCTCATAACCTGTACATTCACATCGAGTACACATCAATGCAAATTAACACGAAGGGATTTACTAGACCAATTTATATCTGGAACCATTTTCGGCCACAGCACAGGCAAAGCACCGCTGCAGGCGCAAAGACACCACGCAGCACCACAACTTCCGTCAATACACCAGTGTTACCAGGGAAACCAGGGTTTTCAGGTGCTGCGTGGTGTTTTTGAGCCTGCAGCGGTGCTTTGCCTGTGCTGTGGCCGAAAATGGTTCCAGATATAAATTGGTCTAGTAAATCCCTTCGTGTTAATTTGCACTGATGTGTACCCCACAACCTTCCCTTGTTTCCTGAGTGAGTACTCTCATCTCATTATCTCTAGCCGCTTTATCCTGTTCTACAGGGTCGCAGGCAAGCTGAAGCCTATCCCAGCTGACTACGGGCGAAAGACGGGGTACACCCTGGACAAGTCGCCAGGTCATCACAGGGCTGACACATAGACACAGACAACCATTCACACTCACGGTCAATTTAGAGTCACCCGTTAACCTAACCTGCATGTCTTTGGACTGTGGGGGAAACCGGAGCACCCGGAGGAAACCCACGCGGACATGGGGAGAAAATGCAAACTCCACACAGAAAGGCCCTCGCCAGCCACGGGGCTCGAACCTGGACCTTCTTGCTGTGAGGCGACAGTGCTAACCACTACACCACCGTGCCGCCCTGAGTGAGTATTCAAAAATAAAAAACAAAAAGTAAAATAGCATCTTGAATGGGGGAGAACAATAAGCTCCCCCCCAAAAAAAAACAAGAAAACCCCACCCCTCCAAGCCTTCCAATATCAAATGAGGTCTGGCTGAATGTGTGTGAACTCCAGTGGAAATGTACAAACTCTCATATGTGGAGGGAGTTTGGATGGAAGTGTTATTCGTTTATCACACCAAAGCAAAAAGTATGTGTGGTGGGAGGAGATGCTGGAGACAGCACGTGTCTCAAAAAGCTGACCATTGGCATATATTTTGGGACCGCCCAGTCATAAAACCATTCTGGGCAGAGATTCATAACGCATTAAGAAAGATGTTTGATACTGACCTGCCCTTTCAGTTTCTCACTTTATTTTTAGGACATGGTGACTTCCAGGCAAGGTGCGCTGATTAACATTCGTTTGGTATTTTAATACCTGCCTGCAAAAAAGTGCTTACGAGATGCTGGCCGCTCCCTGAACCCCCTACAGTACAAGAATGGATAAATATAGTACAACCCCGATTCCAAAACAGTTGGGACAAAGTACAAATTGTAAATAAAAACGGAATGCAATAATTTACAAATCTCAAACTGATATTGTATTCACAATAGAACATAGACAACATATCAAATGTCGAAAGTGAGACATTTTGAAATTTCATGCCAAATATTGGCTCATTTGAAATTTCACGACAGCAACACATCTCAAAAAAGTTGGGACAGGGGCAATAAGAGGCTGGAAAAGTTAAAGGTACAAAAAAGGAACAGCTGGAGGACCAAATTGCAACTCATTAGGTCAATTGGCAATAGGTCATTAACATGACTGGGTATAAAAAGAGCATCTTGGAGTGGCAGCGGCTCTCAGAAGTAAAGATGGGAAGAGGATCACCAATCCCCCTAATTCTGCGCCGACAAATAGTGGAGCAATATCAGAAAGGAGTTCAACAGTGTAAAATTGCAAAGAGTTTGAACATATCATCTACAGTGCATAATATCATCAAAAGATTCAGAGAATCTGGAAGAATCTCTGTGCATAAGGGTCAAGGCCGGAAAACCATACTGGGTGCCCGTGATCTTCGGGCCCTTAGACGGCACTGCATCACATACAGGCAAGCTTCTGTACTGGAAATCACAAAATGGGCTCAGGAATATTTCCAGAGAACATTATCTGTGAACACAATTCACCGTGCCATCCGCCGTTGCCAGCTAAAACTCTATAGTTCAAAGAAGAAACCGTATCTAAACACGATCCAGAAGCGCAGACGTCTTCTCTGGGCCAAGGCTCATTTAAAATGGACTGTGGCAAAGTGGAAAACCGTTCTGTGGTCAGACGCATCAAAATTTGAAGTTCTTTATGGAAATCAGGGACGCCGTGTCATTCGGACTAAAGAGAAGGACGACCCAAGTTGTTATCAGCGCTCAGTTCAGAAGCCTGCATCTCTGATGGTATGGGGTTGCATTAGTGCGTGTGGCATGGGCAGCTTACACATCTGGAAAGACGCCATCAATGCTGAAAGGTATATCCAGGTTCTAGAGGAACATATGCTCCCATCCAGACGACGTCTCTTTCAGGGAAGACCTTGCATTTTCCAACATGACAATGCCAAACCACATACTGCATCAATTACAGCATCATGGCTGTGTAGAAGAAGGGTCCGGGTACTGAACTGGCCAGCCTGCAGTCCAGATCTTTCACCCATAGAAAACATTTGGCGCATCATAAAACGGAAGATACGACAAAAAAGACCTAAGACAGTTGAGCAACTAGAATCCTACATTAGACAAGAATGGGTTAACATTCCTATCCCTAAACTTGAGCAACTTGTCTCCTCAGTCCCCAGATGTTTACAGACTGTTGTAAAGAGAAAAGGGGATGTCTCACAGTGGGAAACATGGCCTTGTCCCAACTTTGAGATGTGTTGTTGTCATGAAATTTAAAATCACCTAATTTTTCTCTTTAAATGATACATTTTCTCAGTTTAAACATTTGATATATCATCTATGTTCTATTCTGAATAAAATATGGAATTTTGAAACTTCCACATCATTGCATTCCGTTTTTATTTACAATTTGTACTTTGTCCCAACTTTTTTGGAATCGGGGTTGTAAATGAGATTTACGATATAGAAAGGATCACGTTCTCTCTCAGTCTCAAGAAAACTGTTTATTAAAAGTTATGGACAAAGTGGGTGAAATATGTAAAACCCATACGACCAGACTTTGTTGAGGTGTCAAGTTAATGATTATGTAAAGTTCTTGTTTTCCTGCAACTTTATGCGCACATATGTTGAACCCCCTCTTATCTTTCAAATTTGTAATTTTCTTTAATCTTCTCTAACCTCTCCTGGATTTACCAGTCACTCTATTATCCTTTTATGCAAACACTAATCTCTCCCAAACTGTATCTTCTTCTGGCTGCTCCCGATGAGGGGTCGCCACAGCAGATCTTTCGTCTCCATTGCTCCCTGTCTTCTGCATCCTTCTCTACCACACCTGCCACTTTCATGTCCTCTCTCACCACATCCATGTATCTCCTCTTTGGCCTTCCTCGTTTTCCTGGCAGCTCAATCCTCAACATTGTCCTTCCAACATGCTCTGCATCTCTTCTCAGGATGTGCCCATACCATCTCAGTCTCATCTCTTTTAGCTTAATTCCCAAGCTCTCCACATGTGCTGTCCCTCTGATGTGCTCGTTCCTTATCCTGTCCAACCTCCCATCGTAAACCTTAACATCCTCAACTCCGCCACCTCCGACTTTGCCTCCTGTCTCTTTGTTAAGGGTACGGTCTCCAATCCATACATCACAGCTGGTCTCGCTACTGTCCTATGCCGCTTTTCCACTAACAACGCGGCTGAGTCGGGCTGAGCCGTGCCGTGCTGAGTGGGGCTGTTGGAGTTGCATTTCGACTACAACCGCGCTGAACCGTGCTGGCTGGAAGTGGGTGGACACATTGGGTGGAGTTAGCGAAAGTGGGTGGACGTCACGTGATGTCGTTAGGCGGCGCAAACAGTGACATCAGTGACCTTTTAAGCGGTAGTCTCACGACCCGAATAGTAAACAAACATGGAGGACATGGAGTCGTTAGTGTTGCTGGTCTTGGTGCTGTGGCTTGTTGTCACCGACAACGCCAACAGATACTGGCAAGAGCGTATAGATGAGGCGAGGCGCATAAGGCTTCAGAAATTCTCGTAATTCGTAATTCTTCTTCTTCCGGGTTTACGGTGTTTACAGATCCCAGCGTGCTCGCGGGGTGTGTGTGGGCATGTGAGGACACTCCTCCTCACCAATCAGTGCACAGGGGAGTGTCTCCTCACACCCCTAGCCCCACTCAGCTCAGTTTGGCTCGCTTCAGCCCCACTCCAAAACAGTGCGAGTTTTGGGTGCTGAGCAGGGCTGAAGCGAGCCGAGTCGTGCTGCTCTGAGGCAGTCGAAACGTGAGCCGTGTCGGGCTGAAGTGAGCTGAAAAAGGGTAGTGGAAAAGGGCCATTATACATCTTACCTCTCACTTTTGCTGAGACTTTCCTATCACAAATGACTCCCGAAATCCTTCTCCAACTGCTCCACCTTGCCTGCACTCTCTTTCTCACCTCACTATCGCAGCCCACATTTTCCTGCACAGTTGACCCCAGGTACTCTCCCAAACTGTATAAAGTTCATAAATACTGAAACTGTATGGAATGCAGAAGAGATACTATTGGTTTAATCAAAAAAAAAAAAAAAAATTATATATATATATATATATATATATATATATATATATATATATATATATATATATATATATATATATATATATATATAATAAATAAACAACCCTCCACAAAAATTTCAAGAAGGTAAAATGGAGATGTGGCTTAATCCTGTAACAAACCATGCATCTAAAAACACACAATCAGATAGTTAAGTCCCCTCCTTGAACTGCCACCTTATTGTGGTGGAGGGGTTTGTGTGCTTGAATGATCCTAGGAGCTATGTTGTCGGGGGCATTATGCCCCTGTCAGGGTTTCCCAAGGCAGACAGGTCCTGGGTGACAGGCCAGACTAAGAGCAGTTCACCAAAACCCCTATGGAGAAAAATCAGAGGACCGTGACGTCGCCCGGGATGACGCAGCCGGGGCCCCACCCTGGAGCCAGGCCCGGGGTTGGGGCTCGTATGCGAGCGCTTGGTGGCCGGGCCTTTGCCCATGGGGCCCGGCCGGGCTCAGCCCGAAGAGCTGACGTGGGCCCGACCTCCTGTGGGTTCACCACCCACAGAGGTAGCAGTAGGGGACTGGTGCAATGTGGATTGGGTGGCAGTCGAAGGCAGGGGCCTCGACGACCTGATCCCCGGACACAGCGGCTGGCTGTTGGGACATGGAATGTCACTTCGCTGGGGGGGAAAGAGCCTGAGCTTGTGCGGGAGGTTGAGAGGTACCGGCTAGAGATAGTCGGGCTCACCTCCACGCACAGCTTGGGCTCTGGAACCCAGCTCCTCGAGAGGGGCTGGACTCTCCACTTCTCTGGAGTCGCCCGTGGTGAGCGGTGGCGGGCTGGTGTGGGCTTGCTTATAGCTCCCCAGCTCAGCCGCCATGTGTTGGAGTTTACCCCAGTGAACGAGGGGGTCGCCTCGCTGCGCCTTCGGATTGGGGAGAGGGCTCTTGCTGTTGTTTGTGCCTATGGCCCAAATAGCAGTATAGAGTATCCGGCCTTCTTGGAGTCCCTGGGAGAGGTACTGAGGAGTGCTCAGACTGGGGACTCCATTGTGTTACTGGGGGACTTCAATGCTCACGTGGGAGATGACAGTGACACCTGGAGGGGCGTGGTTGGGAGGAACGGCCTCCCCGATCTGAACCCGAGTGGTGTTTTGTTATTGGACTTCTGTGCTAGTCACGGTTTGTCCATAACGAACACCATGTTCGAGCATAGGGGTGTCCATAAGTGCACGTGGCACCAGGACACCTTAGGTCGGAGGTCAATGATAGACTTTGTAGTCGTTTCATCTGATCTCCGGCCCTATGTCTTGGACACTCGGGTGAAGAGAGGGGCTGAGCTGTCAACTGATCACCACCTGGTGGTGAGTTGGATCCGCTGGCGGAGGAGGAAGCTGGACAGACCTGGCAGGCCCAAACGTATGGTGAGGGTCTGCTGGGAACGTCTGGCCGAGCACTCTGTCGGGGAGGTCTTTAACTCCCACCTCCGGGAGAGCTTTTCACAGCTTCCGAGGGAGGCGGGGGACATTGAGTCTGAGTGGACCATGTTCTCTACCTCCATTGTGGACGCAGCTGTTCGGAGCTGTGGCCGCAAGGTCTCCGGTGCCTGTCGTGGCGGCAATCCCCGAACCCGGTGGTGGACACCAGAAGTAAGGGATGCCGTCAAGCTGAAGGAGTCCTATCGGGCCATGTTAACCTCCAGGACTCCCGAGGCAGCTGACGGGTATCGGCAGGCCAGGCGTGCTGCAGCTCGGGCAGTTGCGGAGGCAAAAACTCGGAACTGGGAGGAGTTCGGGGAGGCCATGGAGAAGGACTATCGGTCGGCCTCGAAGAAATTCTGGCAAACCGTCCGGCGCCTCAGGAGGGGGAAGCAGTACTCTGCCAACACTGTTTACAGTGCGGGTGGGGAGCTGTTGACCTCGACTGGGGACATTGTCGGGCGGTGGAAGGAATACTTTGAGGATCTCCTCAATCCCACCGTCATGTCTTCCACTGAGGAGACTGAGGCTGATGACTCAGAGGTGGACTCGTCCATTACCCAAGCCGAAGTCACTGAGGTGGTTTGCAAGCTCCTCGGTGGCAAGGCACCGGGGGTGGATGAGATCCGCCCTGAGTATCTCAAGTCTCTGGATGTTGTGGGGCTGTCTTGGTTGACACGCCTCTGCAACATCGCGTGGCGGTCAGGGACAGTGCCTCTGGAGTGGCAGACTGGGGTGGTGGTCCCTCTTTTTAAGAATGGGGCACACTCTCCGGTCCCCTATTATAGGGGAATCACACTTCTCAGCCTCCCAGGGAAGGTTTACTCCAGGGTACTGGAGAGGAGAATTCGACCAATAGTCGAACCTCGGATCCAGGAGGAACAATGCGGTTTTCGTCCTGGTCGCGGAACACTGGACCAGCTCTATACCCTTCATAGGGTGCTCGAGGGTTCATGGGAGTTTGCCCAACCAGTCCACATGTGCTTTGTGGATCTGGAGAAGGCATTCGACCGTGTCCCCCGTGGTATTCTGTGGGGGGTGCTTCGGGAGTATGGGGTTCGGGGCTCTTTGCTAAGGGCTGTCCGGTCCCTGTACGAACGGAGCAGGAGTCTGGTTCGCATTGCCGGCAGTAAGTCAGACCTGTTCCCAGTGCATGTTGGACTCCGGCAGGGCTGCCCTTTGTCACCGGTTCTGTTCATAATTTTTATGGACAGAATTTCTAGGCGCAGCCAGGGGCCAGAAGGAATCCTGTTTGGGAACCACAGGATTTCATCTCTGCTTTTTGCGGATGATGTTGTCCTGTTGGCTTCTTCAAACCAGGACCTTCAGCATGCACTGGGGCGGTTTGCAGTCGAGTGTGAAGCGGCTGGGATGAGAATCAGCACCTCCAAGTCCGAGGCCATGGTTCTCGACCGGAAAAGGGTGGCTTGCCCTCTCCAGGTTGGTGGAGAAGTTCTGCCTCAAGTGGAGGAGTTTAAGTATCTCGGGAGCCTATGGTCATGAGCTTTGGGTAATGACCGAAAGGACAAGATCGCGGATACAAGCGGCCGAAATTAGTTTCCTTCGCAGGGTGGCTGGGCGCTCCCTTAGAGATAGGGTGAGAAGCACAGTCACTCGGGAGGAGCTCGGAGTAGAGCCGCTGCTGCTCCACATCGAGAGGAATCAGCTGAGGTGGCTCGGGCATCTTTTTCGGATGCCTCCTGGACGCCTCCCTGGGGAGGTGTTCCAGGCATGTCCCCCCGGGAGGAGGCCCCGGGGAAGACCCAGGACACGCTGGAGGGACTATGTCTCTCGGCTGGCCTGGGAACGCCTCGGTGTTCTTCCCGAGGAGCTGGCCGAGGTGTCTGGGGAAAGGGAAGTTTGGGCTTCCCTGCTTAGACTGCTGCCTCCGCGACCCGGTCCCGGATAAAGCGGAAGACGAGACGAGACGAGATAGTTAAGTACAGGACTAAAAGTAGTCCAAGCCCTTTCATGACCTTCTCCATCTTCAGACCAGAGTGGAAGCCGCCAGACTATGACATTTGCCACAGTTCAAAATGATCAGGAACAAAAAAAACAAAAAACAAAAAAAAAACCACCCACACGCTGATATGAAGAAAAAGCTTCTTAAGGAATATGAAGGCAGCAGGAGGTAGTAATGAAAAACAATGGACAAAGAAGTTAGCAAACAATATTTGCATCACATTCAGAAAAGAAAGTACATTTTCTTTTTTAAACCTGCACATCATCTCAAGGCCACCCATTTTTTGGTCCACGGATTTTTTCAACATATTTCTGATAATGTCGGTCAAAATTAAAAAAAAAAAAAAAAAAAAAAAAAAAAGTCCTTGTCTACTTTTTCTTTCGCATGGCAAAATTTCAATGTCAGATTAAGATGCTAAAATACTTTAAATTCAAGAGACTCCCTTTATTTATTTATTATATAAAATTATTATTTATGGCCCCATCATTATATCAGATGTATTTGTTTGAATAAAATACATGTTCACATAATTCTATATGGAAATAAAAAGCTTGCATGCTACCAGCACAAAATAGAAATGCTACCATCACCAATACAAGAAAAAATAAACCTACCTGACCATACTGTCCAATTTCTGTTTTCCTACATATCAATATTTATCATGAATAGTATATTTATATATGAGTGATTCCACGCTTATGGGTACTGAAATGGGGACATGAACTTATTCACCTAAAACCATTTCTTTTTTTACCATCAGGTCACAAAACATGTAATCTTTAATGAATGATATGTTAAAAGATAACTTTAATTTTCTGAGATGTAATAACATTTATATGCCAAAGTCAAGCCTATGAGTTCCAAAATGATGTCTGTTACATTACTTCTGTTACGATTGTCCATCTCGCGTCTGTTACAAATTAATTACAATCTAGCTCTATACCATGTTAATCTTATTGAAAGAATGTGTATGTTTATTCTACTACACATGTTTATTAATTATATTTGCTAAAACATCACCTTCCTATGTTTCAAAAAGTAATTCTACATTGTTAAAATTGAGAATATATATGTCCACAACACTTCTGTTACGTTCTGACTTTGGCATATAAATATGTTTTTATTACATCTCAGAAAATTAAAGTTATCTTTTAACATATCATTCATTAAAGATTACATGTTTTGTGACCTGATGGTAAAAAAAGAAATGGTTTTAGGTGAATTTTTAAAAATAAAGTTTATGTCCCCATTTCAGTACCCATAAGCGTGGAATCACTTCTATATTATATAAAATTATTATTTATGGCCCCATCATTATATCAGATGTATTTGTTTGAATAAAATACATGTTCACATAATTCTATATGGAAATAAAAAGCTTGCATGCTACCAGCACAAAACAGAAATGCTACCATCACCAATACAAGAAAAAAAATAAACCTACCTGACCATATTGTCCAATTTCTGTTTTCCTACATATCAATATTTATCATGAATAGTATATTTATATATACATTTTTAAACGAACACCTTCAAAAAAAAACAGTTTCAACATTTCTTAAAATCACACAGCAAGAGATATTTTGTACCACAGATACATGTACTTGTCTGATCTCAAAAACATTGATCCACATACATCAGAGCTATTTTTCTATACACCATCAACTTATACCTGTACAAGTACCATACATATGCTCATGAGGCTATTGCTAGCCATCAGCCACTTAAAGAAAATCTTGAAAAATATAATACAAATTCGCCAAAAATATATTTCTTCTTTTGATTTACTGTAATGTGGCTAATCAGTTTGAAATCCTAGTGCTAGCGTGGCATTCCCAATGACAATTCTTAAGAATGCGCAAATCCTAAGTAGGCACACAACACGTGTGTGTGCTAATATAAAACTGGACTAGTATTCCAGTACTTACTTCTCTGAAGGTGTGTGGTCATATGACCGTTGAGCTCTCATTAGCACATCGAGGGCTGATACCTTCGTGATACTCGGTTCGATAGGACTCTCTCCGGCACCGTCCTCTTCTAATTCTACAGTCAGATACCTGCAGCCAAAATCTCGAACTAACGTTACTGCAGGCATGTTCAGCACGGCCCTGGTTAAATCGCTACCTTCTCTCTGTGAACCAAAGATCGTTTTGATCTTTTCATTGTTTATCTTCAACACTTGAGAGACGAAATCGCCCACGTTTTGGTCGGTGAGACAATGAAAACATTTTTGTTTACCACGTTATGCTTGCATAGAGTTGAGTCGATGGCTTGGAAGCCATGCTGTCAGCATCAGCCACGAGGTTTATACTGTTGTAAAGCGGTCGTAAATCACCCCGTAGAATCATATCTGTGAAGATACTCAGTCATCCAGGTACATGGTAATCTGTGGTTGGTAGAAGAAAGCAACTGGACTTGCTTGAAAAGTCTTGAAGACGTTTCGTCTCAAGACTTTTCAAGCAAGTCCAGTTGCTTTCTTCTACCAACCACAGATTACTATGTACCTGGATGCAGCGCTCGAAACTAACGGTGTCCCGATGTCCCGGGGACCATAAAAAATGTCATCGGGACACAAAATTATCATATCTGGGACAATCCCGGGACAATGGAAAAAAATAGATCTAGAAAAAAAGTTCTACATTAATATTATTTACAAAGCCGTAACACATACGTAGACATTCACCTAATTTGTCAATTTTAATTTTAAAACGTTAACAGCGAAAAATACATAGTAGCTACACTTTCGATGCACCTGCATCCGTAGGCTACAGAGCAGCGCATTCTGTTCTAGAATCTTCGGCCGGAGTCCGCATTATATGGACTTGGAATGGAATTGCTACCGCACGCGCTGCGCCGACTCTTGCCCGAACAAAAATGCTGAAGTGGTTGAAGCGGACCGACCGTGGGGAAGAAACTGAAAGCCCAGACATAACGTCTCCGGGACCTTCAGGATCCAAAGTGTCATCGCCTGGTCTGCAGGCAACGCTAGCAACTGAATGAACTGAATGAACACTGTTAGACACATTATAAAATACAACAGGAATGATGTGGATGATATTGACGGAAGATACCGTTCAACAGAATAAGTGAGTTTTCTTGGTGTCTTTCTAGTTCAGAAAGTTTAGTCAGTCAGCAGCACAACTAGGCTCGGACCTGCCACTATGCTGATGTTGCTAACGTTTGCACCCGGCAGCGAAAGTTCATAAAAATGGATAACGGAAAGTTCATAAAAATGGATAACGGAAAGTTCATAAAAATGGATAACGGTAATGGATAACGGAAAGTCCATAAAAATGGATAACGGTAATGGTGAAAATTATAAGTTGGCCTTATAAGTGACAACAGATATTCAAGGTATAAGTAGATGAAATGAACATAAAAGGGGTCTTATTTAAAGTGTACTGCAGATGTAGGGAGTTGAAACATTTTCTGAATGAGCTAGTTGGCCCCTTTAAATAAACGGGTATCTATTCATACAGTGAGATCGCCAAAGTTTAATAAACTGAAAATGCAATAACTAATTTTGAAGTAGATGATGTACAGGACACGTGTCGCTTGTGTCTTGTGACTTATTGTAAAAATGATATAAAGGGTTCAAAATTGCATAGTTACAAATATAATAGTAACTTCATATGATAATATTAACCACTGGTTATTTCAGAGAGGAAAAAAATGGGGACACTATTGCTTCCATTCGGGACAATACAACACAGAATTCGGGACCACTGGGGGACACAAAGAAAAAAAGTTAATTTCGAGCCCTGCCTGGATGACCGAGTATCTTCACAGATATGTTTCTACGCACTTTTGGATGAGTTCCCTTTGACTGGTGCGGGAGTATGAGAGGACTTCCAGAAAACTGGCAGACATCTTAGCCAGAGAGGATCGTTCATTTTTGTCAACTTGGAACGACCATCACTGAACAGAGGTGGGTGTCTATGACATCTATCAGCCACCTACAATGCAGCCATCAGCATTCTGATTCGGATTCTATGATGATCCATGACAGGATAAATACTTGATACTCCCTATTAGACAGACAGAACTGAGGATGCCTTTCGGACGAGAGGCGAAACGTCTTCAAGACTTTTCAAGCAAGTCCAGTTGCTTTCTTCTACCAACCACAGATCACCCAGTGGAATTTACAACATTCGAACCTAACATTCAAGTGAATAAGCAATGTCGTAAATAGTAGGGCTGTAACGATACACCCAACTCACGATTCGAATCGCGATTTTTGACCCACGATTCGATACGCCCACGATTTTTTTAAAAATGTTTTTTAAAGTAGCAAATTTAACTTAACATTTACTTACATTAACTATTTAATAACAAATAATTCAGACCACTGCAGAGAATGAGTAATATGTACGCAAAAATGAACAAATGTATATCCAAAGATTGTTTTATTTCTCAAAATAATACTGTTGAGCCGGAAGCTCTGTTTTTCGGTTCTGAAAAAGTCATTTTTCCAAATCGTGTAAATCCGTTAAGATGTTTTTTTTTTGGGGGGGTGGCTCTCTCACTGTCTCACTCTCATAGGGCCAATGATTTTCTGTGATCGCAGAAAACAGATGGAAATTACGAAATTTTTACGGTGAAACATTGCTCGCGTGTCAAAATGTAACTGCCGCAGAAGGCTTCCGCCCAAGCAGACATGCCTTCAGTGTTGCCAGATATTGCTAACGTTTTCCACCCCAAAATATGTTCAAAACCAGCCAAAAAGCACCTAAACCCGCCCAATCTGGCACCACTGCATGCCTTTCCGGTCAAGTGATTGTGATTGGCTTGTGGCACACCTAGCCAGCCAATGAGCTGCTTGTTTACAGATTCGCTCCCCGCGTCGCAACCAGAATGGCGACCGCTTAAAAGAAATGAATGCTCTGCCAGTGGCGAGTGTGGACGTTGCGTGACTCGCAGAAGATTGTCGCAGGTCGGCGAAAAAACGACTTACTAATAGATATAAAAAAAAAAAAGTAATTTAAGTAAGTTTAAAATGTAATTTAAATAAAAAGTAAAGTATTCATAAATTGATGTTTGGAAGCGCCTCTGTTTTTGGGCTGAGGAGAAGTTTGAAAGGGTGTACCGCGATTCTGCCTTCTTGTATCACGATACGGATCGTGGCTCTGCGTATCGCGATTTCGATACGCATATCGTTATAGCCCTAGTAAATAGTCTCGTTTTCTGACTTGGCTGAAGTGGATATATACACAACACACACGTCATTTGTATTTACGATTTTTCCTTTTTACTTGTGACAAATAGGATCTAGTACTGGGGATACAATGCTGTTACAAGAAAAATGTGTGACCCCAAAATTGTCATTTCTTTTTGTACCTTTCAGTGGTTCAAATAAAAACACACAGACTATTTTTTCAGTGGTAGTATTTACTGCCGTCGGCGGATCCGTGATCCGAAAAATCTAAAATGAGTCGCCTAATCATCATAAAATATGGTAAAGAATCTGAAACTCGACACACTAAACATCTAGTTGGTAAGAATGTAATGCGTCTTCATTTTGTCCTGCAGGTCTAAAGAGTTGGAGTAAAATTATACAAGCACAGACAGACAATCTCTCAATACTTTAGGCCATAGAGCTATTCTTAGAGTTCCTGTACATGCTGTACTTAAATAAACTTGGTTTCCGATTAGTTTGTAAAACTCTAATGATAAAGTGCTTCTATACAACTAAATCACACACGAGCTCAGACCGTCAGAGAGACCTCGGAATTCCATTCCTCATCGCTAAGGGTGCGTACATGCTAACATCAGCATACTCTTCTAGAACATACCACAGGCTGATGGCCAATCAGAGAACAGAGCCTTCGGTGCTTACAAGAGAACCACTTGAGGCTAAAAACTACAGCGCGGCCCGGTTCATCATCAGTCAGGTCACATGGTTGACCTAAAGAACTCTGGAAACTTCAGATCAAATATTGGGAAATTTATTTAGTGGCGAGCCATAAAGATACTTCTCAGTTTCCTCATACAAACCCTGACCTAAATTAACGAGATGATTTCAGCACAGGTCACTGGGATTGATGGGATTGGGAACGACCAGCTTGGCTGTGACCTTCAGGGATTAAAGCTGGGATTCAATCCTGCTGCTCATGGAGGAGGACAGACCGGAGAGTGAGAAAAGGAAAAATTACACACACCCAGCCTGATTACAGTGTGGTGAGGATTCTACACCAGCAACTCAGAGACAGAGGGACGGACAGACATGACAACAAAAAGCTTTTGTACACTGTATACCTGGAGGGTTGGAGCGTTTGGGGCCTCCTTGAGGCTCCTCTGGAGGGGCGAAAATCGCCGAGGCCATCTTGTTTGGCCGTCTCGAAGCGCCAGCGTCTTCCTCGTAACCACCGAATATGTTGCTGCTGCCTCCACCAGGAGGTCGCAAAACCCTGTGAACACACAGCAGTGCTAATGTTCAGTTCATACAAAACCAGTCCATCAGCCTGCATAAGCGCACATGGGCTCTGGAACCATTTATTGACAATCCTGATCACTTTTCAAAGAGAGAATCATTAACATAACGGGATGTGCAATTAGAGGAAAAATAATCAGCGACAGAGTTATGTGACATCGCCAGGGATGAACTGATTCATATTGGAAATTTGTTATTTTTCAACAGCAGCGCATCCCGGAGAGTTTTATTCCTTATATACCACAGCAATTTGCCTGCGATTACAAATTTTCATTTATTAGAGAACACCAGACCTTATTTCTTTACTGGTACATTTTAATGCTGTGGAACGTCCATGAGACGAACAGGTCTTCTCTAAACAGCCTCTGTTTTGCAGATTATAGGACAAAAAGAAGCTTGTCATGTTACTGAGAAACTGTTAAAACAAAGTCCTGGGTCTTGAACGCTGTCCCAGGGATGGAAAGTGATGAGAGGGTTTTTTTTTTTTAAATACCAATGCCATTACAGAGTCTGCTTATTGGTCTGATTCTAATCGATTCCTGATCAATTTTCTGTGTGGGAAAGAGAGAGAAGTAGGCCTACACAGGTTTCCAGCACCAACACAGCTGTTTTATTAAACGCTGAATTACTTTGAAAGAGGTGTCAACATACTGTTGGCGTGTTTCCACGCTTACTTTGTAAAATGATCATTTTACAAACAGTGCAAGTAGCACCGTTATCGTTCTTCATGAAACGAAACCACGCTTAAGACCACTTATTCTTGTTGCAAGTTTCCAGCAGCACAGAGACAGTTTGACATCATGAGTTTTGAAATGACCAAACGTCAGAAAAACATGCCGCCACTGGTAAAAGGAATCGATAACCTCTGAGGCACAAGTTTCCTATTGTTCGGACAATTTGGAACCGGTTCTTGATTCCCACCCCGAAGCTGACCCCTGACAAACACGCGTGTCTCCTTATAGAAAAGAAGCCAACATAATCAACGTTTGTGTGTCCTTATTACATTAGCTGATCAGACTTCATTTCCTGTCATTCCTGTGCATTAATAACTACTTAACTGAGTGCGACATCTTTACAGGAAATTCTCAGACCGAGGTCTTGACGGTACGGACCGAGCCGTTGGTAAGGTTAATAAGGAGTTTATTACGTGGCTTTTTTAACTTCCAAGATTAAAATAAAGATGGCCATTATAATGAAGCGTGACGCTGCTTTCAGTCACGTCATATTTGTAACGTAGTCGAGTCGCACATGCAGAACAAACAGCTGGCGGTTTCAAAACTGAATTTATTTCTCCACTCGAGTAACGCATAAATGTTCCGAGAAAGATTTTTGCAACATTGAAAGCCAGCGCCTTGGAAAGAAAGTCTGTAATTGCCCACTGGCATTATGGGAAAATTCCACCTGCCAAAGAACCAATCAGAGCATGCGAATTTACAGTAAATAGCTTGTGCCATATAATAACACAGTATAAACCTGCGATTTACTTTAAAACAGGCACAACCATCAGCGCTATGGAAAAGTAATCAACGCCTTCTGACCAATCAGAACCGAGAATTTAACAAAGTCGTGGTATAACTGTTAACATAACGTTTCATTATATAATTGTACACAACAATACGCCCCCTTGTGTTCAAGGCGCGTCAGTGCACGCATCTTCGAGAAAAGCAGTAAAGACCAGACCCAAAAAAAAAGTTCCACATGACACATGAGGTCAGAGACAATTTAGTGAAAAAATAGAGGCGGATTTTACAAAATCGTAGAAAAGGTTCCATTTTAAACCAGTGATATTTGTATTGAGCACTGATCAGCCCAAAAAGGAAACACTATACAGAGTAAAAAAAAAAAAAAAATACAAGTAAGATATTACACAATCTGGAAAGAGGTTTATTATGTATTGTTTGAACTATTATTCGTGTGTGAGAGAGAAATATATAGCTACATACAAAATACACACCCATTCGCTTTGGTGATGATAATTTAAAACAGACACACTTAGTTGAATGCTAAATATAAAGAAAGCCGATCACATAAAACCGTACAATTTCTAAATACCTATTAAATAATCCTGATTATTAGTTAGAAATTTTCAATACTACTATCACATTTTAGCTAGCTTTTCTTACATGCTAAATAATTACATTACTTGGCGGACAGAAAGCTAAACCAAAGTTAGCTAGCTTAACTAGCCAAGTTCCTGTTTGGGATTTTTTCCCAGATGAGCTAAGCTAGTTAAGCTAGCGCACTTTAAATTAATCACAAACAGAGCTGATTGTACCTCGAACTCGGTTTTGCGCCGTCCTCAAGGCCCTGAAAAGTGTTTGTCGAAGTCATTGTCGCGTTTTTCCCTTCTACGAACACGACTCAAAGTCTCTTGGCTTCACCCGCTACGCGGTAAACCGGCGGCGGCTCTGTAAAAACGCAACGCTTATAACTTAGCCACACAAAAAGCGCTAGGAGGTCGTTGGCCACGCCCAGAAGGACGGGACACGTGTTTGGAAGTCAAAATAGAGCTCGTGAACTGTTCTGGTTTTTCATTGGTTCCTGGGCTAATCAATCACAGTCTAGCCGTGTCCTATTGGCTAAAATGATTTGTATGTCAAACCAGATTGGTTGAACGGTTTCTTCCTCCTTATTTAACCACTACGGTTCCGCAAAAAAAAAGTGTATTATTAAAAAAAAAGCAATACTGACTTTATTTGTATCATATTAAGGTTTTTAACTTGCACATAAATTTATATAGCAAGTATCATTTTTAAACAAAACTTATTGGGCATTTCTAATTATATTAACCTAAGTTACTCACTGGCTTTGCATTGTTCTTTAAAAATAACTGAGACGTTTCGTCCTAAATAGAGGACTATAAATAGGCTAATAGATACGGATATAACACAATCATAATGGTTCAAGTAATAAATTATAAATAATAAATAGTCTAAAATAATAAATATAACCAAAAAAATACTCCTGATTAAAACGCTAAATCAGGCCTCATCGGTGCACACGTTTTGGCAAGTATATCCGAATTCTACTAATGTAATAAATAAAGTTATACGATTTCGATTGGACCAAACACGTTTAAACTATGCGACGTCATACGTATTGATCATATGACTCCCTTTGACCAATCACAGTATTTGTTTTTGAGCGGGAGTGGGCGTGGCTTGAGGCACGAGGGAAAAAACAGGAAGTCTTGATGATGCTGTCTGTCAGTCGGGAAGCTAAGCTAGCTGTTCGCTTCACGTTAATGTGGATTGTGTTTATTTCGACTAACCTGATAAACACCACTCAAGGTAATATATCGCTGTGTAAAGCAGGGTTTTGTAGTCGTAGTCGTTGATTACAGCATCTTAACATCATGTGTGTACAAGGTTTTAGCTTATTGATTATAGCTCGATTAAGGTTAGCGTTGCTTGCTAGTTCGTTATGTTTGAAGCGGAATCACGTTTGCTTGGAACATTTTATATATATATATATATATATATATATATATATATATATATATATATAATTGGCATGGAATGAGTCTAATTCAGATACAGGAAACTGAAGACGCTGAAAAACTGAGACCAAACTGTTCGGAAGATTCAGTAGTTAGCAAAGCTATAGATCAGATCTAGTTTGTATTGATGCGGTAATCATTTGAATAAAGTGATGAGTTGATACAGGTTGTAGAAATATCTAAAACTTGTGAAATCATATTATTATTATTATTATTACTATTACTACTTTTGGTCCAAATGTGTCTGACTTCACCAGCATGCCATTTGAAGATCTGTCACGAACCACAGATCATCATCCTGTTTAACTAGAGCAATAATATGTCTTAACTGTAATAAGTAAGCTGTATGGATTGTGTTTTATAAAATAGAGTGTCGGAAATTAAAAAAAAACAACGACTATATCTGTTGATCATGTGTGTTGTGTGTCCAGATTTAGAAAGACAGACAGACACCACCCTAATTGGCACGATATAACATATGCTATCAAATCCTTTGTGGGAACATTGATTTCAATTGGGATAGATTTGTAAAGACGTCATGATTTCCAGGGTGTTTCTAATCAAGAATAAAGTCACACCTGCTGAATAGGTGTAGTTTATCTTAACTCTCCTGTGTATTTCTGGCATCGTGTCAATCCTGAGCCTGGTTTATCATCCTTGGTGCATGATTTGTTGTGTTGAGTATTGGCATGATGATAAGAAGAAAGTATGGATTCTTAAACTTATGATGACGTAGTTAACAAACAACAAAGTGCAGACTTGTGAGGAGGTGCTCAGGAGGATTTTGTGGTACAAGTCGTCCAAAAATATGTTTTTAAATAATAAAAAAAAAAATCATAAAAAATGTCGAGGTCTGACTTGATTTGCCAGTTTGAAATGATGATTCCGTGTCTGTAGTGTAGATTACTGTTTGTTATGGCTGTATTTCGGAGTTTGTGCCTGGGACGTGCTGTTAGTGCGAGACGAACCGTTTGAGCTGAAGCGGAATTGAGGCTCGAGCCGAGGCAGCAGAGAGGAGACAGAGAGGACGAGTCCAGACACACACGACCTCCTTTCTCGCTTTGAGAATATGTTCAAATTGCCTGAAAATTGGTCTCTAACATCTTCGGACTCATGGTGAAGAGAAAGAAGAGCTCATCCGGTGCTGAAGAGCTGGAAAATGGGTAACGGTTATTGAAAAACAATCACTTTAAACAGAGGTCGAATGCGCGAAAGATTTTCTCGTTGTCGCTGCTTGTCGTTTGTGCAGCAGCAGGGCGCTAAAGTGTACCTTCGGATTTGTCGGATTAAACAAAGCACAACTGAACTTAAACAAAACTAGGACAAAAACCGAACCGAATTAAGACAAAATAGTGGTGTTTGGGCTCAAGTAAGAGTGTATAAAATGCAATTTTTCGACGCGGATTGTCGGGACGCTGAGAGGGGGATTTGAAACAAACAGTGGCGGCCATGTTGAGTTGAGTTGAGCTGAGCGTCGCGTCGCTTCTTTCTAAGTTAATTCCTCTATTTTGGTGAAACCCAGAACGTTTATACAAACAAAACAAACAGCGTTTTGATTCTTTTTGTTTGGTGTGTTTTGTCAGGATGACAGTGGGCCAGCAGGCCGGCTCAGGAGTCGAGGGCTCGAACAAACCCATCGGAAAGCTGGAAGGCTGTGAGGAAGAGCAGAGCGCGGAGCGGACACCGAGCGAGCAGCCGAGCACAAAGAGGGACGCTGAAGAAGCGCCGAGTCCGTGCGCCCTGCTCGCCTCGAGTTCATCACCGAACCCGTCCGGAACGCAGCCGAACCCCGCTGGCCTGGGCTCCCCTCCGGCTGCTCACGACCAGCATCACTTCCTCCGCTCCAGCGTGCGACCTCCGAGCAAACGGATCCGCAAAGACGGGCCCGCAGTGAACGGACACACCGGCACGAAAAGCAAAGGTAGGACCAGCCAGCTGACTTTAGCTAAACACTACAAAAAACAACCTTTCATGACCTGTTTCCGGCGCCCACACCACATGGATTAAAGATGAAAAGAGAAAATATTTAGTGTGACACTGAACTAGTTTATTCTGACAAAGAAAGCTCAACTTTATTCATCACACGCTTGTGAAATTCTTCTCTGCACTTAACCAGTGAGCAATGAGCGCACACACACACACACACACAGCAGTTGGGAATTCGGTGCCTCGCTCAAGGGCACCTCATATTAACCTAACCGTAGAGGAAACCCACGGAGAGAACATGCAAACTCCACGCAGAAAGGCCGTCGCTGGCCGCCGGGGCTCGAACTTCTTGCTGTAAGGCGACTGTGCCGACAACAGCATCCCCTTGGCATCATGGCTCCTATGAAGAAGTATGAAAAGAAAGAAAGCACAACTTTATTCATCACACGCTTGTGAAATTCCTCTCTGCATTTAACCCATCTGAACCAGTGAGCAATGAGCGCGCACGCACACACATGTACCCGGAGCAGTTGGGAGTTCGGTGCCTCGCTCAAGGGCACCTCATATTAACCTAACCGTAGAGGAAACCCACGGAGAGAGCATGCAAACTTGACACGGAAAGGCCGTTGCTGGCCGCCGGGCTCGAACTTCTTGCTGTAAGGCGACCGTGCCGACAACAGCGTCCCCTTGGCATCATGGCTCCTATGAAGAAGTATGAAAAGAAAGAAAGCACAACTTTATTCATCACACGCTTGTGAAATTCCTCTCTGCATTTAACCCATCTGAACCAGTGAGCAATGAGCGCGCACGCACACATATATACCCGGAGCAGTTGGGAGTTCGGTGCCTCGCTCAAGGGCACCTCATATTAACCTAACCGTAGAGGAAACCCACGGAGAGAACATGCAAACTCCACGCAGAAAGGCCGTCGCCAGCCCCGAACTCCTTGCTGTAAGGCGACCGTGCTAACCACTTAGACCACCGTGCCAACAACAGTATCCCCTTGGCATTATGGCTCCTATGAAAAAGTATGAAAAGAAAGAAAGCACAACTTTATTCATCACACGCTTGTGAAATTCCTCTCTGCATTTAACCCATCTGAACCAGTGAGCAATGAGCGCGCGCACACACACATATACCTGGAGAAGTTGGGAGTTCGGTACCTCGCTCAAGGGCACCTCATATTAACCTAACCGTAGAGGAAACCCACGGAAAGAACATGCAAACTCGACACGGAAAGGCCGTCGCTGGCCGCCGGGCTCGAACTTCTTGCTGTGAGGCGACTGTGCCGACAACAGCGTCCCCTTGGCATCATGGCTCCTATGAAGAAGTATGAAAAGAAAGAAAGCACAACTTTATTCATCACACGCTTGTGAAATTCCTCTCTGCATTTAACCCATCTGAACCAGTGAGCAATGAGCGCGCACGCACACATATATATATATACCCGGAGCAGTTGGGAGTTCGGTGCCTCGCTCAAGGGCACCTCATATTAACCTAACCGTAGAGGAAACCCATGGAGAGAACATGCAAACTTGACACGGAAAGGCTGTTGCTGGCCGCCGGGCTCAAACTTCTTGCTGTAAGGCGACCGGCTAACCACTTACACCACCGTGCCGACAACAGCATCCTCTTGGCATCATGGCTCCTGAGAAAGTCCAGGAATTTAAAGGACTATGAAGAAGTAAGAAAAGAAAGAAAGCACAACTTTATTCATCACACACTTGTGAAATTCCTCTCTGCATTTAACCCATCTGAACCAGTGAGCAATGAGCGCGCGCACACACATATACCTGGAGAAGTTGGGAGTTCGGTACCTCGCTCAAGGGCACCTCATATTAACCTAACCGTAGAGGAAACCCACGGAAAGAATATGCAAACTCGACACGGAAAGGCCGTCGCTGGCCGCCGGGCTCGAACTTCTTGCTGTGAGGCGACTGTGCCGACAACAGCGTCCCCTTGGCATCATGGCTCCTATGAAGAAGTAAGAAAAGAAAGAAAGCACAACTTTATTCATCACACACTTGTGAAATTCCTCTCTGCATTTAACCCATCTGAAGCAGTGAGAACACAAGTGAGCAATGAGTGCGCGTGCACATACCCGGAGCAGTTGGGAATTAATTCGGTGCCTCGCTCAAGGGCACCTCATATTAACTTGTCCCATATTAACCTAACCGTAAGGGAAACCAGAGCACCTGGAGGAAACCCATGTAGACATGGAGAGAACATGCAAACTCCGACGGTCCGCGACAGCCTTTCTGTGTGGGCTCGAACTTCTTGCTGTGAGGTGACCGTGCTAACCACTTGCACCACCTTGCCGACAACAGCGTCCTCTTGGCATCATGGCTCCTATGAAGTATGAAAAGAAAGAAAGCACAACTTTTCATCACATAGTTGTGAAATTCTTCTCTGCATTTAACCCATCTGAAGCAGTGAACACACACATACATACCCAGAGCAGTGGGCAGCCATGTTAACGGTGCCCGGGGAGCAGTTGGGAGTTAGGTGCCTCGCTCAAGGGCACCTCAGCCCAAGGCCGTCCCATATTAACCTAACCTGCATGCCTTTGGACTGTGAGGGGAACCGGAGCACCCGGAGGAAACCCATGCAGACATGGCGATAACATGCAAACTCCACACAGAAAGGCCCTCGTAGGTGGTTCGAACCCAAGATCTTCTTGCTGTGAGGTGACAGTGCTACACCACCGTGCCAGCAGATCACAAATAGACACCGCTAAATACAAGTGTTAACGACTACCACAACGGCGCATTCACTCAAACCACTTGCCGAGGTGATCTTGGACACGTATCGTTTGTAGTGTAAACGCTGATGCGTTTCTGACAAGGACTTAAAAGGAAAAGTGACTTAGGGTGTATTCAGACCAGGATAGTTCAATAGTTCACTTGCTTTGGTCCGAACCAAATGTTTTTTTTTTTTTCATTTTGGTGCGGTTCGCTTTCACACTGTACATTTTAGTAAGCGGACCAAAATCTGTCAACAAAGCCACGCGCCCTGAGGTCGTTCAGCTATTGGTCAGAGACGACACGCGCACAAAGCGTTAAGTTCAAAAGTAGTCATGGAGGCTTTCCGTGCTTTTATTCTTTTTAATGTCATCAACGCTATATGTTTTTTCCAGTTTTTACTGTTTTCACAATTGTGCGATTACTGTGCTGTTGTACAAGTAATTTATCAACGACGACGACAAAGGGCAAGGCGGCTACGGAGGATAGCGCTGATGAGCGCACATCATGTTGTGACAGTTCTGGCTCTTCACGCAATAGATGAATTTCTTTTTTGTGTCGCTAGTACCGCCACTTTTTGAAAGAATGTCCCTGATTTTAATGTAGGTCTGACGGAGTTTCTTCACTTTTAGCCAACATTGTTCTGGGGAGCGCGTGAACCCCTTCTCCTTCATTTTCTCACTGAATACAGCAAACACGTCGGCATTTTTGTGTGTTCTCTCCAAAAGCTCAGATATGTGGACATCTGCCCATATATCCACAAGGGTACGCGTTTCTTCCTCGGCCCACGTTTGCCCCCTACTCATTTTTTGTACTCTGTAGTCTAGCCTACCACTGGTCTGAATGACTGAACGACTGTTGTAAGGTTCCCTTGACAACCGAAACAGTGTTTGCACTTTGCGGTGGAGTGTCAAGACACTGTTTCCCATAATGCTCGACAAACGACGGAAGCTCCCGAGGTACAAAAAAGCAAAACTGTCGGATTAGGTCCGGTCTGCTTTCACACCTCCAAAAGATCCACACCAGGGTTCCTTTGGTTCGGACCGAGTCCGACCTTGCAGCTCGGTCTCGGTCCGCTTGTTTGGTCCGGACCACAGTTCGGTGGTTTGTATTCAGACCAACCCAAAAGGTCCGGACCAAGGGAAATTTGGTTCGTTTGGTCCGGACCAAACAACGTAGGTGTGAATACGCCATTAATCAGTAATAAAATGTGAACACAAGTGGATCGGTTTGATACCTTAGAGACGGATGATAGACACCGGTGTAAACAGCGATGTGTCACAGCTGTCCACTCTTGATCCGATCACCTGAGACGCATGTGTAAACATGGCCTTTCTGTCCCTTTTAATATGTTTCTTTCACCTGGAGTTGTGGATAAAGTGTATATCATTAAAAATGACTTAAGGTGCACAAATGAACCGTAATTAGTTTGTTACACTACATGTACACCTCAAGGGTAAAAGATAAAAGTTTGCAACATAATCTCATCTCATTATCTCTAGCTGCTTTATCCTTCTACAGGGTCGCAGGCAAGCTGGAGCCTATCCCAGCTGACTACGGGCGAAAGGCGGGGTACACCCTGGACAAGTCGCCAGGCCATCACAGGGCCGACACATAGACACAGACAACCATTCACACTCACATTCACACCTACGGTCAATTTAGAGTCACCAGTTAACCTAACCTGCATGTCTTTGGACTGTGGGGGAAACCGGAGCACCCGGAGGAAACCCACGCGGACACGGGGAGAACATGCAAACTCCACACAGAAAGGCCCTCGCTGGCCCCGGGGCCCGAACCCAGGACCTTCTTGCTGTGAGGCGACAGCGCTAACCACTACACCACCGTGCCGCCCGCAACATAATCTGGGAGGGGAAAAAAAACAAGAGCCTTGTGCATGACCACCGAGGTCACGTAATGTGTTTATCGAGGTCATTGGTGTCACATTTGGACTCATTTGCAAAAAATATGCATAATATGAGGGGTAAGATGTTTGGATTTATTTCTGTTGGAGGATGGATCATGGACCGAATTGATCTGACGTTTTAAAAACGTGTTTGTTTATTTGGAGCGTTTTCATTGGGAAGCTGAATAGACAACAGAAAGTATCTATCTATCTATCTATCTATCTATCTATCTATCTATCTATCTATCTATCTATCTATCTATCTTTAAGTGAATGGTACGTTGTCGTGCAGTCTGGTGCGTGTGTTAGTTAGGGGGGCAGCGTTGTTGGCTTCTTTCTTCAAGCATGTTGTTTTTGGACCAGCGTAGTGAGCAGCAGGTCTGGAACACCTCAGAATGACTCCCCACTCACACTTCCTGACGAGCGTGGACACACTGCCAACATATACACTTCAATTCATACACTGCGTGATAAAACACAATTATTTATCAAAATGCGCTTTTTTTTCTGTTCAAATACAAAATGGTGCACGTTCATGTATTTAGGACACCCAGCTAGGAACAATATTAAGAGGTATTTGTAAATATAGCTGAATAGCACTAGGTGTACAGTGATGTCGTTTATGCTGACTTGGAGCTGTATATCATTACTAAAAAGCTGATGAGTGGGGTTCTTTTATTATTCCGCGTCATCTCATGAGATCATGTGTATGAAGTTGTATTGTGTGTGTTCGGTTGTGTACTTCAGCTGTTTTGCCTAAGGCATGTGTCATATAAACAGCTTTTTCCAGTTATAATATTCCTGTGGTCTTCATTGGAACTGACATAAACATGGTCCCGGCTATAGGCGGTGGAAATATTTCATTATTTTTAGTCCGTCTCTAGATATTTTGGGATCCAGACTATTCTGGGGCCTCTACTTCTTGTGTGGTGTGAACAACAGAACAAGAAGTCCCAATCTCCTCTCTGGCTTGTTCTTTCCTTCCTCTGCCCCAGGGAGTGATGCGGTTCCTGCTGTGTCCGCATCAGGCCATGCAGGCTCAGGAGGCGGCGCTGCAGCCGGAGGGAGCTCTCGCTCTGCCCCCAGGAGCCAGGGCCCAGTGGAGAAAGATGAAGGAGGGAATCAAAAACGTGCACGCAGACAGTGGGAGTCTTGGAGTACTGAGGATAAGAACTCATTCTTTGAAGGACTTTATGAGGTAATCTGTTATTGTCCTGAGTGTTGCTTGAATAAGTTATTTATTATTATTTTTTAAAATCCGTGAAGTTCTTTTAATCCGCAGGAATTTATGTCCTGTGCGTCATGTTCTTATTGTGATCGGTTTATTAATACACCATTAAACAGGAGTAAAACACAATAGGGTTTGCTGTTATAGGAAAATAATCAATGATGGTGTGCTGTGATGCGTCCCAGTGTTTGGTAATTATAAATGGACATAATGTCTACTTATAGTTACAGTTAATGTTTTGCAATACCCGTAAGGCAAGATAGTTCTGTTATTTGCATTTTTGCAATGATAAACAATACCTTTCTCACCAGTCTCGCTCTATCCATCCTAGAAATTAAAAAGAAAAAAAAAACGCAGCTCGTCACGTTGGAGAAGCCGGAAATGATAAACTCCTCCGTCCTGAAGACTTTCTCATGCTGGAAAACTTGCTGATTGTTACAAAGCGCTGACACCAGAGACTCCTTCCATAAATATTAAAATAAACGTCTCCTTATAGAAACGTCAGCCATACAAATCCACATGTAAGCGGTTATTATAAAAACAGTAACGCAACAGAGCGAGCACATTTACATAACCGAGTACGTCCGAATACACTTTTCAGACATTCTGCTGATATCGTCAGCATTTCTTTTTAAAAATGCTGACTGACTCCAGTGTTCCACACAATAACAGGTATCTGAATGTTAAAACACATTTTTATACTCAGTGTTGTATCCTTTTATGTGTTAATTTATTCTTGCAAGCACTGACCTTGCTTATTATTATTATTTTTTTTGTAGTAGGCTTTAAAATGTGCCCTTTTATTAACAAACCTAAATGTGGTATCTCTTGCTTTTTGTCTTAGCACGGGAAGGACTTTGAGGCCATACAGAATAACATTGCTCTGAAGTACAAGAAAAAAGGCAAACCTGCTAGTATGGTGAAGAACAAGGAGCAGGTTCGCCACTTCTACTACAGAACCTGGCACAAGATCTCCAAACACATTGACTTCAATAACGGTAAGGTTAAAGGCTTGTGCACTTGTATTTAACCCATTTTTTAAATTTTTTTTTAATATAAACGTGCATGTTAAGAAGGGAGAGGTCATTACTTTTAGATGATCTGTTGCAACAGAAAATGGATTACAGGATCCAGTGCAGCTTTGATTTAAAGTTATTACGTCCAGTATGATTGAACTGTGTTGTGTGAATGTGAATCACAAACAAGACTGCGCTCATACCGTTTTCCCCTCAGCGTATTCTCGTGTGCTGAAGAAATCCTCACAGGAGCTCTATGGACTCATATGTTATGCTGAGCTCAGGAAGAAGGTTGGAGGCTGTGAGTACTACCTGCAATCTTTTTTTTGTTCCTCCTCCCTTACTCACGGTGGGAAGAGGCCTTGTCAGTCACCCAGCATCTCATGTTTGGGCTATTAATTTTGTATTTGTAGTAGCCCAGTGAACAAGTAGATTCAACAACCAGAAAACAAAGAAAAATGGTTTTCATTAGGTGTATGATAATTGTCCCGATACACAGTGCCAGTCAGAAGTTTGGACACACCTACTCATTCATAACTCTTTCTGTATTTTGACTATTTTCTAAATTTTAGAACAATACAGAAGACGACAAACTATGAAATAACATATGGAATTATGTGGCAAACAAAAAAATGTCTCCTATTTTGGATTCTTCAGAGTAGCCAGCGTTTGTCTTGACGCTTTGTACAGTATTGGCATTATCTTAACCAATTTCATGAGGTAGTCACCTGGAATACTTTTCAGTTAGCAGGTGCCTCGTCAAAAGTTAATTAGTGCAATTTCTTGCTGCCTTAAAGTGCCATTCCACCATTGGATGTATTCTTTGGCATAAAATACAATATATTTTTTGACAACATATATAAATGGTATCACTAGATAGAGGAGTCTTTTAGCTTCAAAATGATATATCAAACATAATTTTTTGACAACGACAAGTATATTCATTTTGCGACCAAAGTCACCTACCCTTTTAATTTCCGCGCGTGATGTCATCGGCAGGTATTCTTGTGTACCACGTGACGTGTGACGTGGCACATATTATCAGCAATGGTGGATAGAACGCGATAAAAATAATACCAATAAATCTAGCTAATACCAATAAATCTAGCTAACTGAAAGATTAACTCAATTTTTCGCAATTTTTTTGGCCCCCATAAACGAGGAGAAATGACTCTCTCACTTTGGGGGTTTCCTGGTCTAAAAATAGACCGACACGTGGTACACAAGAAGGGGAACCTGCCGATGACATCACGTTTCACTACTGCGCAGAAATTAAAAGGGTAGGTGACTTTGGTCACAAAATTAATATACTTGTCGTTGTCAAAAAATTATGTTCGATATATTTTGAAGCTAAAAGATTTCTCTGTCTAGTCATGTTGTCATAAAATATATTGTATTTTATGCCAAAGAATACATCCAATGGTGGAATGGCACTTTAAAGGGGAACTGAAGTCACTTTTAAACGTGCTTTATTTCTTAATTAACGTGTTATTCAATTACGTTTTCAGTTTTCGTAACTTTATATATTGGCAACTAATTGCAATTAAATATTATACTTATCGGCCTATTCGGTTTTTAGCCATGTTGAATTTAGTTCGTTTTGTTGATGGCAGGCATCACTTATCCGTGCGATCTTCACGAGACTTCGAAACGTGAAGTGTCAGCGCCGCTATTTTGAAAACTGTTTTCCAAATGAAATATTGCACAAAAACGAGTTTAAATGACGATTACTGCCTACTTTTTTCAAACTTTGCTATCAAAACGAACAAAACTTCCGGCTTGATTACATCAGCATTCGAAAGAGGGCGCGCGCGTCTTTTGACAACGTTGGCTGATGTCGGTCACTTTGATTTCCGCTGTACGTTTTACTTCCATCCTACGATGTCTCGCACAGGTCTCAACGCATCTCGTTTACGGCCATTGCTTTGACATATGGACTGATATATTACAGAGCATATTTCAAACACTCGACTTGCTATAGCAGTGACAAAACGGCGATCAAAAATGCATTCCGATATTTAATAAAATGAGAGAAATAGAATTTTGATGATAAAAAAATGTGCTTTCAGTTCTCCTTTAATGCATTTGAGAGCAAGCAGTAAATAATAAAAATACAGCAAATGGCCCTATTCCACACCATAACTGTAGTAAATGATGGCTGTCGTTTCTCTTTACTTACTTGAGCACTTCTTGACATAATATGGATTACTACAGTAGTTTCAGTTATCCGTGGTTCACCCCGGGCTGAAAATATTGAGCGGAGACATCAGAATCCTGTTAAAGAGAGAGAGAGAATCGTTCACATAACCTTTATTACAGTGTAATGTCAGTTGCTTTATTTGATTATTCATTACTGTTGCTGAGCTCATATTGTGTGTTATTTATAAATTAAACTTTTGGTATGTATGTACATGAAAAACAAGCTTTATATATGGTTTGCTTCAATCCTTGGTTTGGCTCATCAGTGTTAGAGCTTGGAATGCATCCCCCATGGATATGATTGTCCCACTGTACACAGCACTTGTGGCCAAAGCAGGGTCGGCTATTAAATAGTTGGCATAGTAAGCTATCAGAGTTATCAGTGGGAAGGATTGTGTGGTTTTTTTTTTTTTTTCCTCTCCCTCATGTTTAATTTGCAGATAACAGTCAGTCTTTTTTAGATAAAAGGTGTCACTCATTATTGTATCCAAAACATCGACTTAAAAACTGTTCATGGGAAACCATCATGTGCTGGCTGAGGTACAGTGATTTTGGTTAGCCAAAAGCATTCGGCGAGGATTGGGATTTTTCAGTTGCTTTATTGATCGCGTATCAATAGGACACATGTAACTGCTTCCTCTCCAATCCTTGTTCTTTTCAGTGATGGATGACAAGAACGTGGCCAAACTGAATGAGCTCATCATGCAAGGGTGAGTGTATTTATTTATTTATTTGTGTCCAGGTATGAGATAAATGAAATACAGTTGATTTGTGCCGTTTAGTCGTGTTTTGAGTTGACTGAATGTTTAACTCAGGTGTGTGTGTGGTTTTTAGGGCCACCACGGTTCGCTCAAAAGGCAGGAACCTGAGGATCAAAGCCCCCATGTGTCGTGCATTGAAGAAACTCTGCGACCCAGATGGTGTGTGTATGTAAAAGAGAAATGAGAGCAGTGTGTGTAAGCGTGTATTCAGCTGGGAAACTTGTCAGAGACTGTTCTGGAATGACTGTCTAGAAAAAGCTAACGTGTGTGTGTGTAGTGTTTGGGTGGAAGTTAGTGGGTTTATTGTAGAAATTGTGTAAGTAGGGTGAAGTCTGCATTTCTGTTGTTACAGATTATGTGATGGGAAACTGGGATGAGATGTAGATTAAGAATGAGTTACTAACCTGTTCTTTGTATCCCCCCCCCAAATCTTCTACATCTCAGGAGTGAGTGATGAGGAGGACCAAAAGCCAGTTCGGTTGCCACTGAAGGTTGCTGTCGAGCTGCAGCCACGTAGTAACCACTCATGGGCTCGGGTTCAGAGTCTGGCCCATAATCCTCGCCTCAGGTTCGTCTCGCTTGCCTCACACAGTTACATAGACCACTCCTGAATTATTCCCATTAGAGTCCATCTTCTCTTACTTTATAGCATCAACAAAACAGATTTCATGTTAAAAATGTTATACTCACGCTATCTGTTATCACCCAAATGAGGATGGGTTCCCTTTTGAGTCTGGTTCCTCTTGAGGTTTCTTCCTCGTGTCGTCTGAGGGAGTTTTTCCATGCCACCGTCGCCACAGGCTTGCTCATCAGGGATGGACTAGGGATAAAATTAGCTCATGTTTAAAGTCACTAAAATTCTGTAAAGCTACTTTGCGACCATGTCTATTGTTAAAAGCGCTATACAAATAAATTCGACTATTAGGGATGTACATAGGCAGTGTTTTCCCCAGAAAAAAATTAAAGCCCTAAATTCTGGCATGATGATACACAGACAATTGAGCGCCAAAGGCGCAAAGCAAAACTAGGGGGGTCCGGGGGCATGCCCCCCCCCCCCCAGAAAATTTTTTGAAAATGGATGCTCTCGTGCATTTTTAGGGTCTCTGAGAGGTTTTAGATACATGATTATAGGATAGATTTTACCAGTTTTTCAATAATTTCTAACCTAAATAGTATTAATGTATACACATTTAAAGTTCAACATGCAAGTTAAACTGTTTTGTTATAGATTACTGAGGTATATGATAGATTGAAATCTTCGTGGATCCCTTAATTATCTATGATCAAGTAGTGTTGTAACAAAAATGTGCATGAAAATATGACCAGTGGTTTGCTCCATCTTATGCAATCCAATGAAGACAATCGATCATCATGACCGCCTGTTGATCACAAAGGGATCTGAACCTCAGAACTGCCACCTTAAAATAAGTCGCTGTATTACTATAACTGTAATGATTTGGAAGGTTTCTGATGCAATTACCGTAATATATGTATAACTAAGATAGACTGAAAAGAAAAGTAAGGCAACTGCATATTATAAAGTTTAAATTTTGGCACCTTATTAAATGGACTAGATTAAGATTAAAACATATTTAAAGGAAAAGAAAACTTAATTCATACGTTTAAGTTTGCAGAAAGATTATGTACTAAAACACATTCATGAAGAGAATTTGTTAAGTGTCAAATGTAGCATAATTTAGAATAATAATGCTAAGCGTATTTGGCAGTGCGACGTCACTGTGAGCCTTTAACAAAAGAATGATCCCAAGCCGCCTTTTGTGAAATGGATCCCAGTGACATCACACTGCCAAAAATGCTTATGATTATTATTTGAAATTATGCTATATTTGACACGTTTGGACAACTTCACTTCGTGAGAGTGTTTATAAGTACATAATCTTTCTGCAAACCCAAACTAATGAATTAAGTTTTCTACTCCTTTAAAGCAGATTAATTCTCCTTGGCTTTTGCTTGGCCCAATGTTGGGCAACCCTCTCATAGTTCGTCTTGCCGTCATCCATGCTGATGTGGATCAAATTGTCCAGCGAGTCTTCTCTTAGCTTATTCAAATCAGTCTGCTTTGCCCGTCTGGTGGGGGACAACATCGGCTGCCAATGAGATCGCTTATAACGAATCGGAAAATTCCGGGATGTCTGACGTTTTCTTTCGATGTTTTTATTGGACGGCTTGAACACGTGATCTTGACGTAGCCAACAGATTAGTTTGTTTACATCATACCACGTGGACATATTACTTTGACCGAATCAACACAAATGTTGGAAAAAAAGACCGCTTGTTTAACACAAATATCAATCAGTATGTAAATGGATCTGTTATTTGCTCTCCTATGTATCGAGTTACTTGTGGGTAGAAAATTTAACGTATCGGGATTTTAACTAAAGCGACTAAGCGTATCGGCAGGCAGAGCAACGCTTTGGGGAAAACCATGATAGCTATTCCAATATATTTGAGGTGCCAGTATTCGATTCCTGTAATTATTATTTAATTATGTTCTAAAACGTGGAATTAGAGGTGCACATCAGGTCTTAAAAAAAAAAAAATGCTTTTGTGCAAGCAGCTTTTACTCTCACGTGGGCAGTCGGTGATAAAGCTTGCAGGATAAGTTAGGGAGAAAACATGGTGTGTGGGGTGTACTGTTATAGGAAAATAATCAACAAATGGATGGTGTGATGTGTCCTGATAAAAGAAACTCTGTTTTGTATTACTCCAAAGTTGATTTTTTTTTTTTTACCAGTAACAGCATGTTTTTATTCCTTTTTGTGTCAAGGATTATAATTTATTTATTTTTTTTATTCATTATAGGAAAACAGTTGATCCAGTTTTAGTTAGATTTATTCATTGATTCCCTCAGGAACTTAGGAGTTTCCTAAGTTTATTAATTCTTCATTCTTAGGCTTGTGATATGATCTTTAAGTCCAGTTGTTTGTTTATTTTTAACTTTAACCAGTTAATGTCCATAAAACTTGATGAAGGACTTGTTCACCATGCATCTGCCATATGTTAGATTTATTGCCTCCACAAATTGAGCAGAATCACATCGCTGCTTGTTTATCTGTTTCTGTGCATGATGCTTTGTTCTGTTCCTGTCAAATGGTTGATGTGTGGAATGTTTGTTTCAGGATGGTCGTGGAGTTGCACAGGAAAGTGTCGAGTCTTATCGAGTTCCTGAAGCAAAAATGGGCCGTCCAGGACCAGCGAATTGTATCCTTTCGACGCATGTTTCACATGGTGTGTGTGTGTGTGTGTGTGTGTGTGTGTGTGTGTGTAAAAAAAAAAAAAAAAGTGTATGTAGATTTTCTCATTTCAGCATTTTTAGGTGAGTTTGCATGTTGTAATATGTCTTTTTATTCACTAGATAAAAAATACATATCAAGTGTAACAATATAAATGACAGAAATGCATAAATGTAAACCTAATCTAAAAACCTACTTCAACTTGGACTTAAAAATTAATCTGTTTAAAAAAACTATTCCTAAAACACTCTTATTCTAGGCATAACACTGGATCTGTTCCTTAGGTGCGCAGAAGATTCCTTTACCTTGGGCAACAAGCTGTATAGTGGGTGATCTGTGACATTAAACTTATTAAACAGTCGGTGGTCACATTTTTCAAGAAGACTAAAAATATCGAAATGAGTCGAAGTATAACATTGTTTAAAACATCTAGTTAAAAATTGTTGTATAATAGTAAGATCAGACTGACTAGCAGCAATCACCGGTAAACCGTAAAGTAATTTAGAAAGAGCAACGGAATTAAAAAGGTGGTCTATTTCCAATTGCGAGTATCCTTCCTTACGCAGGCTTCTAATCATAAATAGACGCTTGTTGGCTTCATAGAGCTTAGTCTTAACTTGCAAACTAAATTTGCAGTTAGCCTAATAGTTATACTAATCGTATTGCTTTATATTATATATCGCAGGATACACGTCATCACCCCTCTTACACATAATCAGCTCTTTATATTTGTGTGTTACAGTTCATGCCATTTTTCTATTGTCCAGTCCATAGATTGCTTAACCCTCTGGAGTCTAAGGCCTTTCAGAGACTTTGAGGCTGTTTGCAACACCCTGACATTTTCAAGTATTTCAACTAACTGTAAACATCTATGCAAAAGTGGCACATATGGTTGTATTCTGAAAAGCCTAACAAAAAATAATATGAAAGTAAAGTGAATAAATAAAACGTGTTTGTATTACAAATTGAGTGTAAACACAACTGTACAAAAAACAGGTTTTAGAGGTCTTCAAACAGTGCAAGAAAACACAATAAATATATCTAGCCAAGACTTTTGAAGTTTGAACCTTGTAAACAAAAGTGTTGGCTGCATAAAAGTAAAAAGAGCATTTAGAAATGTTTTGTTGTTTCCATACAAAATGTAAAAAAGTAATTGTATGTCAAGCCAGTGTCTCTGTTAGTCGAATACTAATTAGATGGGCGTGAAACACCTCTGATGGCCCCCACCCCCCTGTCACTTTCCATGTGCTCTGGCAGGACATTGCCTTTGCCTTCTGGCTGAATGGGGCGTGCTCTCACCTCTGAATAGCCACTCAAGCACCGGGTACTTTACATGTGAATAGCGATAGGTGTGGCCTCAGGGGCTGCTGCAGTCAGACAGTACAGAAAATCCAAAGATTTCTTTTCACTCTCTTTAAAAAGGGCCAGCTATATAATTTATTTCATATATATATTATATGAAAACTAGAAGTTTCAAGGTTTTTAATGGTGTCACTTATATGTTTGAATGACAAAAACTCACAGGGTTACAGATGTGTTTTTGGAGAAGTGTCAAATTGCCCACCGGCGGGCACTTAGACTCCAGAGGGTTAAGCACATCCGAAGATTGATCGGGCAAATCTCTAGAAACGTCAAATCTCTAATTGTGCAGGACACTTAGAAAATGAGACAATGCCTGAGGTCCTGGAGAAGTTTGGACTACAAAGCCATATGAGATGCATATTTTAGAGGAGATTTTCCTAAGCTTGTGTGTATTAGTGCCGTCCATGATTATTGGCACCCCTTATAAAGATGAGTAAAAAGGGTTCGAAAAAAATCCACATTTTGAAGTTCCTTCACTGAAAAAAATCCCGAGAAAAATCCTACCTTTAATTGGAATAAATGTATTCAAAGGGAAAAACAAATCTCTCCTCAACAAAATAATTTTCAAAAAAACCATGGCCTAATGGTTAGAGAAGCAGCATTGGGACCAAAAGGTCGCCGGTTTGATTCCCTGGACCAGCAGGAATGGCTGAAGTGCCCTTGAGCAAGGCACCTAACCCCTACCTGCTCCCCAGGCTGCTCTGGGTATGTTGTACGTTGCTCTGGATAAGAGCGTCTGCTAAATTCCATTAATGTAATGTAACATGTGCCACTATCATTGGCACCTCTGGAAATGATAGCAAACACAATGTAACTGAAGCGTGTTTCCCATTTAAATTGTACGTTTGAATTGATTGGAGTGTGTAGGAACTTTCAAGCTGTAATCCATGAGTTCCTGATTAACTGGGGTATAAATACACTAGCGTTCAAAAGTTTGGGGTCACTTTGAAATGTCCTTATTTTTGAAAGAAAAGCATTTGTTCTTTTCAATGAAGATCACTTTAAACTAATCAGAAATGCACTCTATACATTGCTAATGTGGTAAATGACTATTCTAGCTGCAAATGTCTGGTTTTTGGTGCAATATCTCCATAGGTGTATAGAGGCCCATTTCCAGCAACTATCGCTCCAGTGTTCTAATGGTACAATGTGTTTGCTCATTGCCTCAGAAGGCTAATGGATGATTAGAAAACCCTTGTACAATCATGTTAGCACAGCTGAAAACAGTTTAGCTCTTTAGAGAAGCTATAAAACTGACCTTCCTTTGAGCAGATTGAGTTTCTGGAGCATCACATTTGTGGGGTCGATTAAATGCTCAAAATGGCCAGAAAAATGTCTTGACTATATTTTCTATTCATTTTACAACTTATGGTGGTAAATAAAAGTGTGACTTTTCATGGGAAACACAAAATTGTCTGGGTGACCCCAAACTTTTGAACGGTACTGTATGTGACACAGAGGCCAAATTCCTTCAATGTGGGAAAGATGAGAGAACACACGAACCAAATGAGGGAGAAGTGTGTTGACCTTCATAAGTCAGGGAATGATTATTAAAAACAGCTACTCACCTGAAATGTCCATTTCTACTGTTAGGACAATTATTTATATATATATAATAAAAAAAGAAATTGGACACCAACTGGAACTGTTACAAACATACCTGGAAGAGGACCTAAGTTTATTTTGCCCCCACGTACAGTGAGGAGGAGGGTAAAAGAGGCAAAAAGTCCCCAAGGATCACTGTTGGTGAATTACAAGAAAAAGTAAAATCTTGGTTTCCAAGCCTCTAAAAACACCATCAGACTCCACCTCCGTGCCAACAGATTGTATGGAAGGTTCCAGGGGAAAAAAAAAAAAAGCCTTTTCTGTCAGTTAACCACAAACGCAAGTGTGTGAAGTTTGCCAAAGGTTACAACAACTTTGACTGGAACTGTGTTCTGATCAAACAAAATTCCAAACCCATTTAATCAATCATTATGAGGGGGGCTGATAATCATAGAGGGAACTGTGTTTTTTTTTTTTTTTATGCATATATATCATCTCATTATCTCTAGCCGCTTTATCCTGTTCTACAGGGTTGCAGGCAAGCTGGAGCCTATCCCAGCTGACTACGGGCGAAAGGCGGGGTACACCCTGGACAAGTTGCCACGTCATCACAGGGCTGACACAGACACAGACAACCATTCACACCTACGGTCAATTTAGAGTCACCAGTTAACCTAACCTGCATGTCTTTGGACTGTGGGGGAAACCGGAGCACCCGGAGGAAACCCACGCGGACACGGGGAGAACATGCAAACTCCGCACAGAAAGGCCCTCGCCGGCCACGGGGCTCGAACCCGGACCTTCTTGCTATGAGGCGACAGCGCTAACCACTACACCACCGTGCCGCCTCATATATAATTAATATATTTTTTTCCATCCTTATCAGCCAGTGGTCATATTACTTAATTTTATTTATTTTACGTGGAGAATCCCTTATAGCCCTGAATTTTTGAGGTCTCAAGACAACATTCAATTTGTGGATTTTTTTTTTTTTTTTAAGCGAGACGGCCTTTCGATTTCATAAAATCGATGAAGTTTAGTTCCCTCTGAAATTTGGTCATTGTGATGTATGTTTATTTCTGTAATAGCTCTCAAAATATCAGGCCATTCTGTGGCTGGGAAGTTATTTAATTTGAGGGGATTAAAGCAAATAACGTGCATGAAATCGCTCGCTTCGCACAGTCAAGCAGACAGCGGAAGTCCATGTGTGCGCGCGCATGTGCAGGTTTACCTTTGAGCGTGCACTGGCAGTTCCATCATTCTGTCGCTAAACGAACAGCTGATCACACCGAGGTGCTCGCTGACTGCCGATATTTATTAGTTTGGTCCTGCGTTTCCTTTCCTTCGTATAAAACATAACGTCTTTTCTTCTCGCTTTCTGTTAGTCGGTCTTTCACGTTTCATTTGTACACTCACGTCCTCCATTTTTCTCTCCTGTTTCAAATTTGTAGCCCACAATGCCTTGCACGAACAGGGAAAGCCCACCATGTGATGCATGATGTAGTATCTTGAATTGGGTCATGGTGAAGCAGGAAAAAATAGCGGAGAATTTGGGGCCACATGGCCCAAATCCATTAATTGTTCTATTTAAAAAATAAAAATAAAATTGGAAGTCTGTGATCTGAATTCAGTAGCTTTCAGTCCACTAAACAAAAATAATTTTTTTATGACCTACACTTAAAATGTGAAAGGCAGTATAGCTTTAATAGGCTTGAGCTTCATGAGGTCCTTGATTGATTTTTTTTTTTATATACTTTCCACTATTGTTTTTATTTCAGCCTTTTGCTTGTATTCTGCTTGATTCTTTGGAGAGTGAATGGAACATGTGTATATTTCAGTTTATTATTTTAGCAAAACTAGTGGGGAAAGAATATTTGCATAGGGATTGGTCAGTATGGGATTGTTGACTGATATTAAGGACAATGCAGGTGTGAGTCATTCTGATTACCTGCTTGTTTGTCGTGAAAAATGTCCTGACGCACAATTTCCTAAAAAGAATGCTGCCAGTTTTTGCTGTTTGTCTGGTTTGTTGCATCGAACACAATGTGCAACATCTTTATCAAGTTTTCTACCCTTAACCCTAATGTATCTAGCTTAAGAGTCTAGCAGAACGGGAGGCTCTAGAAGGTGTAGCCCTGCCTGGTGAGTCGGAAGATCTGTTCCTGTATCCAGCAGAAAGTAGCACAGTTACCGTGTTACCTGGAGTAGCACGTGTCGTTCACTCTAAGGCCTCCTGCACTGTTCACTGGCAGGAGACTGGGCGTGGTCGGCCAGGTGTAAGAGACCTGCCAGCAGCCCAGATCCTAGGGATTCAACCTGTCCGAGGGACAGGAAAACCAGGCAAAGGTTCCTCTGGGGGTGGAGACGTAAAAAGAGCCGACGGACAAATACTTGACAGTTCAGAAAGCAGCAACTGTCCTTCCGGGGCAGAGAGCACTTTAAACTTGGCCCATAACACTACCACTCCTTCCATCACTCCAACTTCTACAAGTCTGCCGTCTTTCCCAGGACAGGAAGGTAGTGGGACTGGGACTGCTGATCCTTTGGGCACATCTTCATCCCAGACGTGTTCTAATGGTGCAAATAAAGACACCGTCAGTCCAGGAGAGCCCATCCTGACAGACCACAGCACAGAGACTCCTCCAGCAGGCGGGGCCACAGCAGATGGAGCAGCAGCCCCTCCTCCTCCTCCTCCTGAGCCCCCGGGCCGTGTGGAGGATACAGCCGTGACTGGTCGCTCACCGCAGCAGATCCGTGAGGAGGGCTGGAGCTCACAGGGCTCAGAAAACGTCACTCTAGCCGAACTCTACCTCATGATGGGCAAGCCTGGAAAGCTGCAGCTAGAGTATGAGTGGCAGCCCAAGCCCTGCTCTTCAGCCCTGCCCACCACTCACAGCGTGCTTCGGTGCCTCTTAAGACTCGTCTCCTCGGAGGTCAACCCCAAACCTGTGAGTAACTGTGGATTTAAGCATAAAAATGTTGGTTAGAGTTTGAATTTTGAAAACATGCGACATCCAGTGAATATCACAAATCATGAGATGTTTTTCTCTTCTTTGCTTTTCTGTTCCTGCTGTCACTGTCACAGGCTTCAGACGTGTGTTCAGTAGGGACCTCTCCTATCAAGCCAGGTCAGGACGAACAGTCTCTGACACCTCCAGGCAAAACTCAGGCTGTGGGAACGCGCAGCCCCAACTGTGGGCGGCAGCAACACACAACACGCGCCAAAACACTGCCTAATACAGCTGGCACAGGTACAAAACACAAACATGAATGTGAAGGTTTTCAGTCATCAGGGGCATTTTGAATGTTGAGTCAGTGCGATTCATCATACTTGGTATTTAAATGTCAGAAAACATCCCTCCATTCAGTCGAACCTCCTCGGACAATTGGCAAACCGTGACGGTATTTTGGAATCTAGACAAGGGTGCAGTTAGGCTCATGCGTGCACTAATTTTGGTTGTTGCATCTCTACAGGCAGCCGGACTCTACCACGTTCTCTGTTGGTTTCTGGCAGCGATGGTGACGGGGGGGTGTTTGCCGTTCCAACGACGTTACCACCTAACAGCTCCCGCCACTTACGGATGTTTTCTCCCAATAAGGAGGCGGAGTTGGCTTTCCGTCAGCAGCTGGACTCGATCAGTGTGAGTGGTCACAATCTAAAAACTGATCTGTCCTTAACCTAGCCAAAGTAAAGATGTTAACTTTTTACCTTGACTTCATATCACACTCTTTGACGTGAATACTGAGATGATTGTACACCATCATATACAAATACACGCTCCAAATGCCTTCAATTATATGGTTGGGTTTAATGCTGTCATATACATGGCATGATGACGATGTTAGCCTGAGGGACTGGAGCTATAATATGTCTCCTCTTAAAAATGCTGAGGACGTTGACTGTGTGTGCACCAGAGACATGCACTTTACATAATGTGCTCAACTTCACAAAGCACACTGTCCTTCAAAATCTGAGACTTGCAAAACTATGGTATAGCCTTCATTCAAGAGCGCTTTGTTAATACGTCCATATATACCGTAAGTACGGTTTCCTTCAGGCTCCCCATGGTGCATTTCTAATTCTCTCTCTAAAGATTACAAAACAAGGTGATCTATATGGGTCTGTCTCAGAAACTGGGTACTGTGGGGGTACCCCACTAAATATACTCAGTCAATATACTGTTTTGAATGGTGATGTTGGTTTTAATTTGAAATAAAATGATGAAAGAAATAATACAGATAAAACTAAATCTTTGATGTGAATACTCTATTCAGAATTTGGCAAAAATTCTGCAAATTTGTGGAAAAATGGCGGCTTGCTCTGGGACATGATAAATGGTTGACTACATCGCATTCCCTTAAGGTTGTAGTCCACTGAAAAGTCTACAGTTATCACTAATTGTATTTTAATTTGTAACTTTATACACCTAAGGATTGGTGCGCTCACAGAATAATCATAACCGTAATAAAACATCATGCAAAATATTCGATCACCGTCGTAACTCCATTTTCCGCAAAACCAATACGATCGTGTGTTTTGATCTAAACGGAAAGCCTCAGGGTCAAGGTCACGACCTCACCAAAAGTAGAAACTTAAAATCATTACGCCATATAAAAATGTAGTTATAAATCTGCGATTTTGTTTTTTAAAACGAAAGCTGAAAGTTAGGTATAGAATATGTTTCTTACAGAATATGTTATGATGGTAGCTGGTCTTGTATGAATTTCTGAGCTATAAAATGAGTTGTGGTCTATTTTTTACCGTAGCGTGTTATTTGTGTGCGGGGAAGGACACACATTAACAATTTGCATGTGTAGAATGGAATTTTCCATTCCAACAGTTTGAAGTTGATCGTGCTTCCATTTGTGGTCTTTCTGTTACGTGGGTGATCTGTTCGGACGTTATCACTGAAAAAATGAGTTTTGACAGTTCTCTTTTGTTTTAGTCTTGAAGTATAAGGCAATAGAATGTTTCGTTTTCATCTTATTATCATATTTCGTAGTGTTTGCGTATTTTTGGCCAATATTTTGCAACTATGGTCAATTTAGATCGAACTTTTGATAGAATCTACGGCCAGTCATTTTGTCCCGTCCCCACCTCGTGCTCCATCCGGTGCGGTAGTGATGTCCTGATGATCGCACGCCGCGGCAGAGACCCGCGCGACCTTCAGCCGGTACAGTCGCTGTTCTTTTACCAGCGCCGTTATTCTCATCTTTCCGGTGTGTTCTTGATTTTTCCATTGTGTCCTATTTCGCCATATCAAATACCCAAACTGTATCATATTATTCATATTTAAGTGAATAATCAATTCAGTCAGCATAACTTGGCATTTTTAACCCAAGCAATCAAAAAGAGGAAATTTATTCAATATTTTCACTCCTCTGTGAAGGAGGGGCTTTAATTCTTCATGATGGAGTTATTTTATATGGAAATCAATTTTACAAAAGCATTTGGATTGTAATCAAAGAAATTTTCCACAGTGGAGGCCAGATAAAGCAAGATACTATCTTTATTCTTATTAAACATGACAAAAGAAACATTGAGTGTTAGGTAAATGCAAAAAAAATAGTAAAATTAGAAAATTTATTTTTTGACCATAATGTCCCAAATGAGAGACCAGTTTCTGAGACAGACCCATCCATCTCCAAATAAACATGTATAGCTGTCTAAACATATAACTGTCTAAGTACGTTACATTAATGGCATTTAGCAGATGCTCTTATGCAGAGTGACGTACAGCTTACTCGGAGCAGGTAGGGGTTAGGTGCCTTGCTCAAGGGCACTTCAGCCATTCCTGCTGGTCCAGGGAATCAAACCAGCAACCTTTTGGTCCCAAAGCTGCTTCTCTGACCATAAGGCCACGGTTTTCCCTGTACAATAAACATCATAAATGGTAAGACAAAGACAGGTGCAAAGTGGCATTGTGCTTTTATGTGCAAATGATCATTTTCGTGCAAAAATAAGAGTACAGTTCTGTCTGAAGAGTTTAACAGGATATTACAAGAAGATGGGTACAAAGTGAGCATTGTGCACGTGTGGGCAAATGGATGAGTGTACTTTCAGTTTGAACTCTTTGATTTCTGTCAGTTCTTTGGGGGTAATAGTGAGTTGAGGACTCTGGCTGCCTGGGGGAAGAAGCTGTTGTAGTGTCTGACAGTGACATCAGATGCTGCGGTACCTTCTGCCAGACAGCACGAGGGAGAACGATGCATGTGATGGATGGGAGTTGTCCTGCCCTATGCTCTTGGCATATCGGATCATGTGCTTCTGTCCAGCTGTCTGTCTTCCAGTTGGGAGACGGACCCCAGTGATCCTCTCTGCCGTCCTCACTATCTGCTGTCGGGACTTTTTTGTTCAGTGGTGATGTAGTTCCCGAAGCAGACAATGATGTGACAGCAGAGAACGCTGTCAGTGGTCCCTTGGTAGAAGGATGGGAGGAAGGCCTCCTTCAGCTTTCACAGAAAGTGTAGACGCTGTTGAGCTTTCCTTTTGATGGCGGTGGTGTTCAGGGTCAACCATCAGAACTGCAAAACGCCTCATTATAATTGGGGGGGAAAAAAGCTTATCCATAGATATAATTGCTTCAGTTTCATCCAATAACAGTACATGGTTTCTCTTTCAGTCAGATATTTTCCTCAACAAGCCGAGGAAGATAGGAAGGGGCCGTCCACTGAGGAAGCCACTTGTTGTACAGGTACGACAACCAGAAACTCCAACCTGAAAATAATAATTGCAGTGATTTTATTATAACTGCATCTTGTTCTGAAGTTGTTTGCAGCCAAAATACAAGCATTTCTTCTGTTTCTTTCCTGTAGAGAACATTGTTGCCTCGAACAACAGGAGACGCCTCCCAACATGTGTGCTCTTTCTCAATTCTCTCCAGCTCTTCAGCTACTGGTAATCTACAAACCTCATCAGCTGTCTGTGTACAAATAAACATTTAACGTTAACGGATTTTTAGTTTTAACGCACAGTGCTGTGTAAAAGTCCTGTCCCCTCCCCATGCAAACTTTGTTATAGGAGTTCTATTTTATGACTTCTGCATTGAGTCAGAGTGTAAAAAATATTTTAGAGTTCTAAACGTTCGTTTTCCAGCACAAAATTAAATGTTATAGAGAAAAAAAGTTTGTATCTGAGCAGCATATTCCATAAGCGAGCACTTTTCAGATTAAGAAAGAAAACATAATGAAGGCTGCTGGGTTTTGGTGCAAAATGAAGACGCGAGTGTGACAGTCAAAGTGTCCAGAAGAACTGTGGCTGGTTCTGTAAGATGCTCAGTAAAACCTACAGCTCATTTCCGCATAAAACTGCACTCACTATATACCTCAGACTACTTTTTTTTCATCTCGTCTCATTATCTGTAGCCGCTTTATCCTGTTCTACAGGGTCGCAGGCAAGCGGGGTACACCCTGGACAAGTCGCCAGGTCATCACAGGGCTGACACATAGACACAGACAACCATTCACATTCACACCTACGGTCAATTTAGAGTCACCAGTTAGCCTAACCTGCATGTCTTTGGACTGTGGGGGAAACCGGAGCACCTGGAGGAAACCCATGCGGACACGGGGAGAACATGCAAACTCCACACAGAAAGACCCTCGCCGGCCACTGGGCTCAAACCCGGACCTTCTTGCTGTGAGGCGACAGCGCTAACCACTACACCACCGCGCCACCCCTTTATTTATTTATTTATTTTTTTTAAAGCAAAGGGTCGTTTCACCAAATATTGACTTTCATTTATTATAGCTTACTGCTGTATATAGTATTTTTATTTATTTATTTATGTTTTTTTTAAAAAAAAATGTTGAAACAGTTCATAAATTTTTTTAAAAGCCATTTTTGGTCGACAGCATTTCTTTACATGCGCCTAAGACTTTTGTACAGTACTGTATTAAAATACAATTTGGAAAAAATTAAAAATCTGGATTTTTTTTTTGTCCATTTTTCTCCTCCAGGTACCGGTTCTTTTCGGCCAATCCAAAGCCGGCTGTCATCGTCCCGACCTCTTGCACTGAAAGCCACTTCCACTACAATAAATACTGCTTCTTCGAATCAACTGTCCAGTAAGCTTGCTGTCAAATATGATTTTGCCTCTTGATTTTTTTTAATAATCACGAACAAGACAGAACTGCTCCCATATTTTTGTTTTCAGAAGCAAATAACTTGTTCCTTGTACTTCAGGTGCAATTGACCTGGCAGCAAAGTCTGCCGGCATTATCCCGGGAAGCCCGTGTCAAGAAGTGGAGGACACTGCTCTGGAGACTCCGGCTCAAGAGTCGAGCCTTTTGCCACCTGAGGCTGCCACGCCACCGGCACCTTCTGACCCCCAGCCAGAACCTGAGCCCGAGCCCAATCGTGAACTGCTACAGCAAGAGACAGAGGTGTGTGTTTTTTTTATACTCTCACCACAGTGCTGTAGAATTCTCAATTATGATTAATTTTTCATAACATCAGCACTGTTAAATCCTTTTAATGGCTCATATGGTGGTTTATTTGGCATTTTTAGAAGGAATATCCACTGTAAGTGCTTTTGTTGCAGTAAGAGGTAAATCTGTAAATTAGGTTTTTGACATGGGGACGTCTTCAAGACAAGGTTTTGTGGTTTCTCTAAGCTATGTTTTGATTACTTATTCGTTTCAAAAGAGGGGAAAAAGATTAATTGTAACTAAAAGGTAAGTAGTTTTGTTCTTTCAGATTATAAAAAAGTTTATCCAGGCAAATTACTGTGGAGGAATAAGAGGAATAAAACACTGTTGGATCTGTAGTTATTAGAAAACGATGCAGAAATGAGAAACTCGACATTGATTTTTATTTTTCTAAGTCAGCCTTGTTTTCCCCCCTCCCCCCACTGCTTTATTAGGGTTCTTTGCAGAACGGGGTCTCACCACCATCTCCAGATGGTGGGGAGCCCCTATTGGCACCTCCAAGCGTTGCTTCCTTGTTGGACATCTCACTCCCTGGCCCTCCAGATGAATCCCTTCCTCCTGGAGAACCTCACACTCACATCAGCGACTCCATTATTGAGCTTGCTATCAGTTCCGCACACTATGGTGGGTTTGGGTGAAAATGGCTCTGTATGTGGACATGTTTTATTTCCATGTTACACAGTAGTGGGCAGTACACGGGTATTACAATTAAAGATAAACGCAGGACATTCTCTACACATGGGAGATGAGAGAAGCAGGGCTTTGAACCAGAATTTTTTTCCTATTGGTTCGTTCCGAACAGAAACGGAATTTTAACGTTTCCGGTTTTGGGTTCCACCATTAAATAGACGTTCCCAAACCGGTTAGAACAAAAAAAAATTCGTTCCCGGAACGGTTAATTACGTTCCCTGTCAGCTGTTTAACAAATGGCTATAAAATTGTCTCTGTCTCATCCAGCTTAAGCCAAATGTAGGCTAATTCTATTACAACCTTCATTAAATAAGACAAGAAATAATTCAAAGCAATTATTATTTCAAATGTTGGCGATTTGGATTCTCAGTATGTCTTCCCATCTACACAAACAGAAAAAGTGCCAAAAATGAAAGATAATTCGTTTAGTGTGTTACCAAAGGCTAGTCAGGCCCTATGCATTGATAGGCTAACAGAGGTTAACGTCATTTAATGTTCGCGAGCCTCTCATTAACGTGGACAAATATATTGATATCGTGTTTGAAATTGACGTTTTTGAATAATGATAGACTGCAATATTTACCTCTTATTTAAGATGTGGAGACATGATAGTAGTCCACCCTCCCGCTCTCTCCATTCAGTCAGTGAACGTCACACAGGAAGTGAACCCCAGCGGGTCATAGAAACTTGCGCAGGAGAAGAATGACTTTTTTATTTGTAGGCTACGGAAACTTTGAGGAACGAAATAAAAACCGGTATTAACCGGTTACCATTATTTTTAATAAGCGTTTCTGTTCTGGAACATAAAAAATAATAAAGTTTCTGGTTTCGTTTCTGTTCCATGTGAAATAGAAAAAGTTCCCGGTTTTCGTTTTCGTTCCTTGAACCGGTTCAAAGCCCTGGAGAGAAGTAGTAAAATTTATCACGTAATGAACCCGTGCCTAATATTGCGTGTACATACTTTTACAAGCCAAAAAGTAACATTAGCCATCTTGCTAATCAAGGGACAAACCATACGAGTTTAGAACAGCGGTTCAGAATTGTTTCTGTAAGGGGAAAAATGCTACACAGTGCTCGAAGGTGAGTTGGACTACATTTACTGTAACATTTAGCACTTCTGATGACATTGAAAATATTTCAGTCCAGTAGTTATAGAGCTGCAGGCAGGACCAGAATATTTGTGAGTGAGGAAGGAGTTTGTTTACAGCAGTTGGATCGATCTGAATGTATTTTATTATTCTATCCACATTCACTGGATATGAGCAATCACGCAGTCTGATTGGCTGCTCTACTACTAGGCTATCAGCTCATATACCTTTGCTGAACCAACCGAGGACGAAATAAAAACTCTACTCGAACACAAAACCACAGGATAAAGCAGCCAGAGATAATGAGATGAGATATGGAATGAAAGTATTTGATGGTAAGAATGTATTCCCCCAAGAATTATTATAGCATTTTTCACAAATTGTTAGTCATTTCATAGGTTTGTTTACATACTTCATCTTTATGCATTAAAACTTTTATTTTTTAAACTGGTTCAAAAGCTGAAAGAAGTTTGAAAATTACATAACTGAAACGTGTAAGGAAGAATTGAATAAATGTCTAAAGCTATTCTGTACCTCGACACGACAGCAAGACGTGAAAGTGCCTTTCAAAAAAAAAAAAAGGGACATTAAAATCCATTTGTGCAGCCATCGATAAGTTTTTAAGAAGTTTGTTTACATTCTAAGCGGAAATTATTTTGTTGGGCCTCTCATCTCATCTCTGGCTGCTTTATCCTGTTCTGCAGGGTCGCAGGCAAGCTGGAGCCTATCCCAGCTGACTACGGGCGAAAGGCAGGGTACACCCTGGACAAGCCGCCAGGTCATCACAGGGCTGACACATAGACACAGACAACCATTCACACTCACATTCACACCTACGGTCAATTTAGAGTCACCAGTTAACCTAACCTGCATGTCTTTGGACTGTGGGGGAAACTGGAGCACCCGGAGGAAACCCACGCGGACACGGGGAGAACATGCAAACTCCACACAGAAAGGCCCTCGCCGGCCACGGGGCTCGAACCCGGACCTTCTTGCTGTGAGGCGACAGCGCTAACCACTACACCACCGTGCCGCCACTATTTTGTTGGGTGTTTTGTCTCATCTCATTATCTCTAGCCGCTTTATCCTGTTCTATAGGGTCGCAGGCAAGCTGGAGCCTATCCCAGCTGACTACGGGCGAAAGGCGGGGTACACCCTGGACAAGTCGCCAGGTCATCACAGGGCTGACACACAGACAACCATTCACATTCACACCTACGGTCAATTTAGAGTCACCAGTTAACCTAACCTGCATGTCTTTGGACTGTGGGGGAAACCGGAGCACCCGGAGGAAACCCACGCGGACACGGGGAGAACATGCAAACTCCACACAGAAAGGCCCTCGCCGGCCACGGGGCTTGAACCTGGACCTTCTTGCTGTGAGTTGACAGCGCTAACCACTACACCACCGGGCCGCCACTATTTTGTTGGGTGTTTTGTATAAAAGTTTTTATTCCCTGCTGGTCGAAAGGCCAGAAGAAGGATTATGTTGTGGCGAGATCCGTCTGGGGAAGGGTGCTTGCCTTCTGAACTCCTCTCACAATTTTTTGAGGAATTTCACAAAACTTGGCAGGATTCTTTGTTACATGTCAGTAATACGCATATTGTAATTTCGTTAAATTCGGTTACATTTTACCAGAGTTACAGCCCTTGATTAACAAAATTATACTTTGACAATTTCATGAGTGTGTTTTCTTTCTGAAATCAACTCGTCTCAATTTGTGGAGGAATTTCACCAAACTTGGCAAAAGGTTGTGTTATATGACAGTTCTACTCACATTGAAATTTTGTTTAATTTGGGCAAATTTTACCAGAGTTATGCCCTTTATTATTAACAAACTTGTAATGTGGCAAGGTGTCCTTGCTTTCTGAAATCAACTTCCCTCACAATTTTTATCCCCCACTAGCTGAAAGGCCTGAAGGAGGATTATGTCATGGCGATGTCCGTCCCTTGAAGGGTACGCACTTTCTGAAGTCAACTCCTCTCACAATTTTTGGAGGAATTTCACAAAACTTGACAGGTTTCTTTATTATATGTCTGTAATACGCATATTGCAGTTTTGTTCAATTCAGTCGCATTTTACTAGAATTATGGCATGGTTGCCAGCGGGGGATATTTGTGCTCTCAGAGCACTCTTGTTGTTTATCGAATTTGCTAAAAGTAAAAATGCTCAGTTTTCTCAAAATCCAGTGAATGTGGATTGAATAAAACATTTATTCCACTCAATCTCGTCGTACATGGCTTATAGCCAACTCTGTGTTATGCGCCTCGTTGGTTATCAGCTCATGTATGACTCGATTTTGGGGAATAATTAAGTAATTCTGACCTTTGTTCAGTACACTCAGTGGAATAAGTTACACTGGATAGTTCCATGTCTGGCACAAATGGAAGATGAATGACTACGATTTGTAAAATTTGTTTCCACTCTTCTCCATAAATTACATGCATGTTTTCCTTTTTTTAATAAAAAAAAACCAAGAATAGTGTGAGTTTCATTTCCTCATAGATGTGTATATACCATAGATACACTGGTACTGTATAAAATGAACATATTGCACTTAGCTATATCACAAGGGTGTCTCAGGTGACACCCTTATTTCCTAGATAGATTTTTTTTTTTTTTTTAATCATGTTTAACAGTTCACTTTGTTAAACATTCTCTCTCTTTTTCTCTCTCCCTCCCTCTTTCCTTAGGTGAAGGATCCTCTCTTTCTCCTCCCAAGCTCAACGGGAGTGACCGGTCTAAGCTTCTCCCCACCCTCCCAGACAGTCCCAGCCACAGCTGGATGCCGTCTCCTATGCACGATCCCCAGTGGTACCCCAGTGACTCTAGCGACTCCACTCTGGGCTGCCTGCTCTGTGAGTGGCGTCTTAAACAGCAAACTAATTGAGATTTTATTTAATTTAAACCAAGGTCATTAAACTCATTAAACTAAAACAGAGGTCATTAAAAATGGGCCCAAAGATATGAAATGCCACTGTAGCAGCCTGGGTATGGCTACTTATTCTGAATTTTTCAGTATTCTAACCTTTTTGGTTGCGAGGAGGCAGATTTTTCTCATTTTATTAGTCTCATCTCATCTGTAGCCGCTTTATCCTGTTCTACAGGGTCGCAGGCAAGCTGGAGCCTATCCCAGCTGACTACGGGCGAAAGGCGGGGTACACCCTGGACAAGTCGCCAGGTCATCACAGGGCTAACACATAGACACAGACAACCATTCACACTCACATTCACACCTACGGTCAATTTAGAGTCACCAGTTAACCTAACCTGCATGTCTTTGGACTGTGGGGGAAACCGGAGCACCCGGAGGAAACCCACGGGGAGAACATGCAAACTCCGCACAGAAAGGCCCTCGCCGGCCACGGGGCTCGAACCCGGACCTTCTTGCTGTGAGGCGACAGCGCTAACCACTACACCACCGTGCCGCCCATTTTATTAGTAGCAAAGTCCAAACTCCAAGTTTAATTTTGTATCCAGATCTTGTATACATAAACTTCGAGTTTACATCCTAGAATTGTGCAGAGACCCCGTTGCAGCTTTCATCACCAGAGAAGTTTTGTGATGCGACTTGTGCCTCTGTTTCCTCTGCACAGCAAGTCTGGTGTCGCCAGATAAAACCCGAAGGACCGTCCTCCCTCCTGCAGGGCCCTCCAGTGGTACAGCCTTACTTGGCCCCAGCTTGCTTGACAGTAACTCCCATGATTCTTTTCAGGCCCGTGGGCTGCATGATGTCGTTGAGGTAAGAGGCAGCCTCACTGGTCTTTCACATTACAACCTCACAGCCAGTCTTCTACTGATGTGTTGCTTATATTTAGCTAGAATGGATACGGACATGTAGTGGGGAATTAACAAATGTTTGGGAAGGGTTTGCAACCTCAAACACCACCCTGAAGAAGTTTTACGTCTCCGATGTGTCTCTTTTCCAGTTTTCCGATGTCCGTTGATATGTTTTTCTTTTGTAAATATGCGCAAAGAAGATATAATGACGTTTTGGTAGCCTTTCGGGTGTTCAGTGCATCTTTTTCAGTTTATTTATTTAGTGCTTAATTATAGCGTAGTTAATGCTAGCAGTAGCACTGGATTAGCCTCATCTTTTTTGCTGCGCATGCCGAAAATCATTTCAATAAAGAAATGATTCTCAGCATGCGCAGCAGAAAAATTCTCTCATTGGATATTCAAATGAGCTCCGACGTGTGATGTCATGCTGTCTTGACAACATGCAATATTGTACGCTCATTCTCCATTGGGTAGAGTGACATGCTAACAGGATTGCATGCTATCGAAAAAGTGTCCTGTATGTATAATATGTAAGTGGGCTATACAGTATTTTGATGAATAACTGACCAAAGGATGATGCATTCCTGCCGTGACTTGTTCTTAGAGCTCGTCATAACTAAAAATAAAATGAGGCGGAGTTTATATTTTAGACTGTTCAAGTTGCTTTTGGACAATAATTCATGCCCTCTGGCATAATTTCAGGATGATGTGCAAATAATAAATGGGAACTATTACTTGGGTTATGCTACCTATAGTTAGAAACATAAGAATTGTAAAAACAAATGTTTTTCTGTTCAGTTCTGTGTTCATTCCTTGACATTTATTATCTGTGATCCTGCACTTAACATTTATATCTTGATCAGAAGGCATTGTAATGACAGTAAGGACTAAAGGTTCTGTTATATGGATAATTTGAATGTAGTGAGTTATAACATCAAGGGTCTGGGAAATCCAATTAAGAGGAAAAAAATACTTAACCAGCTCAAGACATTACAATGTTCAGTTGCAATGCTACAGGAGACTCGCCTGTCTGAGGCAGAACACCTTAAAGGAACAGTCCACCGTACTTCCATAATGAAATATGTTCTTTTCTGAATTGAGATGAGCTGATCCGTACCTCTCCGAGCTTTGCGCGACCCCCCCAGTCAGTCAGACGCGCTGTTACTCCTGTTAGCAATGTAGCTAGGCTCAGTATGGCCAACGGTATTTTTTGGGGCTGTAGTTAGATGCGACCAAACTCTTCCACGTTTTTCCTGTTTACATAGGTTTATATGACCAGTGACATGAAACAAGTTCAGTTACACAAATTGAAACGTGGCGATTTTCTATGCTATGGAAAGTCCGCACTATAATGACAGGCGTACTAACACCTTCTGCGCTCATGAGTGACGGTATCAATGCGCTGTCGAAGCGCGCAGAAGGTGTTAGTACGCCTGTCATTATAGTGCGGACTTTCCATAGCATAGAAAATCGCCACGTTTCCATTTGTGTAACTGAACTTTGTTTCATGTCACTGGTCATATAAACCTATGTAAACAGGAAAAACGTGGAAGAGTTTGGTCGCATCTAACTACAGCTCCAAAAAATACCATTGGCCATACTGAGCCTAGCTACATTGCTAACAGGAGTAACAGCGCATCTGACTGACTGGGAGGTCGCGCAAAGCTCGGAGAGGTACGGATCAGCTCGTCTCAATTCAGAAAAGAACACATTTCATTATGGAAGTACGGTGGACTGTTCCTTTAAATTAAAGAGGGAATGGGTGGAACAAATATACAGTGCATCATATGAGAAAGGGAGGAAGAGGGGGGTAGCTATTCTATTTAGTAGATCAGTTTTCTTCAGTAGTGAAAAAGTAATTAAGGACAAAGAAGGCAGATATATTATGGTAAGAGGTACAATTGGGGAAAATAGATTTACCTTTTTGAATTTGTATGCACCAAACGAGGACTGTCCATATTTTTTTAAGAAAATAGCTTCCATATTGGCAGACGAAGGTCAGGGAATGGTTGTAGCTGGCGGGGATTATAACTGTGTACTAAATTCAAATGTGGATCGACTACCAGTGGAGAAGGGGCCCCAATCTAGAAAAGCAACTTCGGTCCTGGGAATGATGGATGGACTGGGGCTGATAAATGTTATGGCGATATCACCATCCCAGAGATAGAGACTACACATATATGTCCCTAGCTCATGGTAGTTACTCTAGACAAGATATGTTCTGTGTGTCAAAGGTTGATATACATAGGGTGATGGAATGTGAGATAAAACCCATTACTTTGTCAGACCATGCCCCTGTCACAATGAAAATAAAACTAGGTCAAGAAAGACAATTCAGATATTGGAGACTTATGCCGCTTTTCCACTACAAACGCGGCTGAGCCGTGCCGTGCCGAGTCGAGCTGAGTCGGGCTGAGCGGGGCTGTTGGAGTTGCATTTCGACTACAACCGCGCTGAACCGTGCTGGCTGGAAGTGGGTGGACACATTGGGTGGAGTTAGCGAAAGTGGGTGGACGTCACGTGATGTCGTTAAGCAGCGCAAACAGTGACATCAGTGACAGTGGCGGAACAAGTCAGAGCCGGGCCGGGGGCGGGGCAAATGACCGGGCCCTTTATTAAAGCTTATCATAACATCATTTTAGGCTACAAAATGTCCGCAACTGCGGTGTTTACCAATTTCAACACTACCGGGTGCAACTATGTTATTTAGTACATCAAGTCCTTCAAACGAACATTTAACTCAGAAACAAAAAACATTAGGATACTGTACATGGCTCATAATAAAACATCAATAGCCTATACTGCGCACATTATTTGAAGGGCATACGAATGAGCGCTCAGAGTGGTGACAGGAAGAGTCAGAAGTAAAAGGAGGGCAGTGCAAACCTCACTGAATGCACTGTGTTTACCAATTTCAACACTCCGGGGTGCAACTATGTTATTTTGTACATTAAGTCCTTCAAACGAACATGTAACTCAGAAACAAAAAAACATTAGGCGACATACTGTACATGGCTCATAATAAAACATCAATAGCCTACTGCGCGCATTATTTGAAGGGCATACGACGAGCCTTGCGCTCCGCGAACTCGTCCACGATGCTCTGTGTCACTGATTCAGTGATCTTTTAAGCGGTAGTCTCACGACCCGAATAGTAAACAATAAACATGGAGGACATGGAGTCGTTAGTGTTGCTGGTCTCGGTGCTGTGGCTTGTTGTCACCGACAACGCCAACAGATACTGGCAAGAGCGTATAGATGAGGCGAGGCGCATAAGGCTTCAGAAATTCTCGCAATTCGTAATTATTCTTCTTCCGGGTTTGCGGTGTTTACAGATCCCAGCGCGCTCGCGGGGCGTGTGTGGGCATGTGAGGACACTCCTCCTCACCAATCAGTGCACAGGGGAGTGTCTGCTCACGCCTCCAGCCTCAGTCGGCTCGCTTTGGCTCGCTTCAGCCCCACTCCAAAACGGTGCGAGTTTTAGGGGCTAAGCAGGGCTGAAACGAGCTGAGTCGTGCTGGTTTTTGGTAGTCGAAACGCGAGCCGTGTCGGGCTGAAGTGAGCTGAAGCGAGCTGAAGTGAGCTGAAAAAGGGTAGTGGAAAAGGGCCATTAATGTCTCAATACTGAACAAGCCCCTAATCCAACAGGAACTACATGATAAACTGAAAGAATATATTGAAATAAATAGGGCTGTAACGATACACCCAACTCGTGATTCGATTCGTATCGCGATTTTTGACCCACGATTCGATACGCCCACGATTTTTTTAAAAATGTTTTTTAAAGTAGCAAATTTGACTTATTAACATTTACTTACTTACATTAACTATTTAATAACAAATAATTCAGACCACTGCAGAGAATGAGTAATATGTATGCAAAAATGAACAAATGTATATCCAAAGATTGTTTTATTTCTCAAAATAATACTTTTGAGCCGGAAGCTCTGTTTTTTTCGGTTCTGAAAAAGTCATTTTTCCAAATCGTGTAAATCCGTTAAGATTTTTTTTGGGGGGGGGGCTCTCTCACTGTCTCACTCTCGTAGGGCCAATGATTTTCTGTGATCGCGGAAAACAGATGGAAATTACGGAATTTTTATGATGAAACATTGCTCGCGTGTCAAAATGTAACTGCCGCAGAAGGCTTCCGCCCAAGCAGACATGCCTTCAGTGTTGCCAGATATTGCTAACGTTTTCCACCCCAAAATATGTTCAAAACCAGCCAAAAAGCACCTAAACCTGCCCAATCTGGCAACACTGCATGCCTTTCCGGTCAAGTGATTGTGATTGGCTTGTGGCACACCTAGCCAGCCAATGAGCTGCTTGTTTACAGATTCGCTCCCCGCGTCGCAACCAGAATGGCGACCGCTTAAAAGAAATGAATGCTCTGCCAGTGGCGAGTGTGGACGTTGCGTGACTCGCAGAAGATTGTGGCAGGTCGGCGAAAAAACGACTTACTAATAGATACAAAAAAATAAAAGTAATTTAAGTAAGTTTAAAATGTAATTTAAATAAAAAGTATTCATAAATTGAAGTTTGGAAGCGCCTCTGTTTTTGGGCTGAGGAGAAGTTTGAAAGGGTGTACCGCGATTCTGCCTTCTTGTATCGCGATACGGATCGTGGCTCTGCGTATCGCGATTTCGATACGCATATCGTTACAGCCCTAGAAATAAATGATACTGGAGATGTTACTCCTTCTGTTTTATGGGATGGTGCTAAAGCTGTTATGAGGGGACATATTATTCAAATTACTTCCAGGATTAAAAAACAAAGGGAAGCCAGGAGATTAGAACTGGAGACTGAAATTATAAGGTTGGAAAAAATACACAAAATATCAAGGAATAGAATCATATTAGAATCATTAAAACAGGAAAGACAAAAACTAGATGAGTTATTAACATATAAAGCAGAGGGAATGCTAAGATTTACAAAAGGTAAATACTATGAACAGGGTAATAGAGCAAGTAGGCTCCTGGCATTTCAGTTAGGGAAAGCTCAAGCTAGCCGTGTTGTGCCAAAAATTAAACACCCTGATACTAATAGACCCACATCTATGCCAAACGAAATAGCGGATTCATTTGCTTCATATTATAAAAAGCTATACCAAGGACAGGAATTAGCAGGAAGAAATAAGATATCAAACCTTTTTGATTTAATCAATTTGAACAAACTATCACATGAGGAGGCCCAGATGTTGTGTTCACCCATAACTGCAGAGGAAATAATAGCAAATATTAAAAGGTTAAAGAATAATAGATCTCCAGGGGTAGACGGCTTCCGGGGGGAATACTATAAAATTTTTGTTAATGAGTTAGCTCCAATCCTATGTTAGGTATATAATTATGCACTGGACAAAGGAGATCCCCCGAAATCCTGGTCAGAGGCAATTATTACTGTTATACATAAAGAGGGGAAAGATCCCACTCAATGTATGAGTTATCGGCCTATAAGTTTGCTCTGTCAGGACCTAAAAATCTTGACCTCTATCCTGGCTAACAGAATACAAAGATATATTAAGAAACTAATTAAGCCAGATCAAACAGGGTTCATTACCGGACGCCAGGGCACCAATAATGTAAGAAGAGCTCTAAATCTACAAAGTATTGCTGCTGATAAAGAAATTCCATCAGTGCTTCTCAGCTTACAGTGGTCTCAAAAGTAGCCGGTCACCGGCGGCAAATCGCCGGCTATGGCTCGTTATGCCGCCGGCTATTGTCAGTCGAGTCACAAAATTTTAATATTAAATATTTCTGACAGCAAAAAAAGTTGTGAACGTAAATTACATCCACTATGTCATGTATGTCCGTTGCCGCGTCAACTGTGTTTACATCCTCGACACGATGCAGCCATTACTGCCGCCTGTGTTGCCAGATTGTGTTTACATCCTCGACATGAGTGCATCTATTACTGCCACCTGTGTTGCCAGATTGGGCGGTTTTAAGTGCATTTTGGCGGGTTTTGAACATATTTTGAGCTGTAAAACGTCAGCAGTATCTGGCAACATATTTTTTTACTTAATACAAGAAATGAATGGATGCCAACGTTTTTGCCAAAACGGTATTTTATTTTCCATTGTTTAGGCAGCTTCAGCATCATACTGTGAGATTCTGTTTAAATTGTTTTTTTTCCTTCTATGAAGCCTGAGCCATTTATTTTATTAGTTTATAATTATTGTTTAATTTAGTCTTCAGGAGAGACTGCCTGCACACAGTACTAGTATGAAGTTTTTTTTTTTTTTTTTTTTCTTACATGAAAGCTGAGGCATTTATATTATATTTTAAGGTAACTTCATGTTGTGCTGTGAGGTTCTCTGCACTTTAACTTTTGAACCAGCAGGTGCATTTGGATCAGCAAAGCCTATTTTTCTGCATTTTTGTAGTCCTGGTAATCTTTTATATTGGTAAAGTTGTTTATAGGACCATTTCTCAGTGTCTGTTTTTTTTAATCAATAGTTTTTCAGTAATAACTTATCACTCAATTTTAAACAACCCCCGTGCCTCCCCCATGGCTTTCCCCCATAGTCTCCAAAATTTCTGTGGGAAACACTGGCGTGCGTAACAACGCTAATCAAGCTTAAGCTAGATGACCCGCCTCAAATACCCGTCCCGGGTAAATGTTATCCCAATTTTAGATGGCCTGTTCCAAACCATCCCGCCCCATGAAAAATTCGTACTTCCATCCATCCATCCCAGCTGCTGGCAGACATTTTACCATTTTGCACCCTGCTGTAAATTATTTGTACCCTGCTATTCTCCCAAACTTTGAAGCCCCTGAGCTTAGATGCTGAGAAAGCTTTTGATAGGCTGGATTGGACATTTCTAGAACAGACACTGACACACATGGGTTTTAATCAAACATTTCTTAGCTGGATTAAAGTGTTCTATACGAACCAGAGATCGAGAGTTAGAGTTAATGGCCAATGTTCTGAATTTTTTGAGCTGGGAAGGGGGACTAGGCAAGGGGACTCACTCTCACCAGTACTATTCGCTCTTGGTATCGAACCCTTAGCCGAATTAATTAGAAGTAATCCCCATATACAAGGAATAAGAGATGAGGGTGGTAATCAACATAAGATGGCTTTATATGCTGACGATATATTATTATTTATTGAAAACCCTATCACCTCAATTCCGGCTCTTTTACAAAATCTCAATGAATATGGTCAAGTGTCTGGTTTTAAAATAAACTGCTCCAAGTCGGAAGCAATGATAATCTCTGGGACTTGGCCTAGCCAGCTGGATGATACAGTGTCCTTTCGTCAATCTAAACAGGGCTTTAAATATCTAGGGGTCACACTCACTCCCCAAATAACACGATTGTATCAGGCAAATTATAAAAAAAATATTTGAAACAATGAGAGATGATCTGGTGAGGTGGGATGTGCTGCCCCTGTCTCTACTGGGTAGGATGGAGGCTGTTAAAATGAGTCTCCTGCCAAGACTTTTATTCTTGTTTCAGTCTCTTCCAATCAGGATTCCGACATCAGCTTTTAATATGTTAGACAGGCTTATATCTAAATTTATATGGCAGAATAGGAGACCAAGAGTGAGACTTAAAACACTCTCGTGAAGGATAGGGGTGGCCTTGGCCTCCCTAATATGAAACACTACTACTGGGCAGCGCAATTAAATGCGATAGTAGCCTGGATTAGTATGGATACAGAGACAGGATGGGTTGATATAGAACAAAATTCACTACCAGGCATACCTTTATTTGTTTTGGCTTTCCTTAGTAAGCAGTCTCAAAAGAAGGTGACAATTAAGAATATATGGGTGAAACACACCTTAAATGTGTGGTTGACAGTTCAAAAGAGAATTAGGGGGACAGATGCCCTTTCGAGGGCCATGCAAATAGTTGGAAACCCAGAATTTCCACCTTCAATTACTGAGATCACTTTTAAGAGATGGGCACAAATAGACTTAAAGATTATTGATCAATTATTTTGTGATAATATTTTACAGCCATTTTCATATTTCCAGGATAAATTCTTATTAGCCCAAACTGATATGTGTAGGTATTTTCAGATTAGGTATTACATTATGAACCATAAAGATTGGAATACAATTAAAAATACTCCAACAAACATGGAAAAATACTTCATCAATATAATCAAACATAAGTCACCTACCAAAAATCATGTCTCTCATATTTATCGAAACTTGATGTTGGACATACCAGGTAATACTTTTTACATTAAAAGGAAATGGGAGCTGGAGCTAGAACTAAACATCGTGATTGAGGACGATGACTGGGAAAAAATATGTATGTGATGTCACAAGGGCATTAATAGTAACATGTGGAAGGAGTTTGATTGGAAGATGAAGACAAGATTCTTTAAGACACCCCTGGTGGTTTCTAGTCTGGTTAACACCAGACCATATCACAAGTGAAATATGGTCTGGAATCCGCCTATTGAATTTCTCGTAGGGGAGGTGTGGTTTACGATTGTCAACGGCCGTTTATTGGACGTTGCGAATGTCTGTCTATCATTTGGCGTATACGTAGCCCATGGCCAATCATGGCAGTTGTACCCGGTGACGTAGTTAGAGTGACGAAGAAAGACTGAAACGCCAAACGCTGTTGTTTTTTTAAAACAAACTTTCGCTCTAAACTATTCAGAACAGTGTCTAAAGCAGGGGTGGCCAACCAGTTGGAGACCAAGAGCCACATTTTTTACAGTATTACCGCAAAGAGCCACATCATACACATGGGCACACGAACATCACCCATCCCTTCCTCTCTCTCTCTCTCTCTCTCTCTCTCTCTCTCTCACTCACACACACACACACACACACACACACACACACACACCTCTGCTCAGCCAGATTAATAGTAAATGTTACACACCAACATATTTACTCCTACAGTACTAAGACCACAGGCTGAGGCCAGTCATTTTTAACAATGAACATTGTGTGCACTTACTATGCATGATACTTAGTGGGACTTATGGCATTACCAAAAAAAAGCCACACCATACACATGACCGCACATGAACATGGCCCCCCCCCCTCGCGCTCTCTCTCTCACACACACGCTCACGCACCTCTGCTCAGCCAGATTAATAGTAAATGTCACACACCAACATGAGAGAAATTTACTCCTTCAGTCAGTACTAATACCACAGGCCAGTCATTTACAGCAATCAATATTGTGTGCACTTACTATGCATGTTGCTTAGTGGGACTTCTGACATTCCTTGCCTTGAACAATCCTCTTCAAATCTGGCTTGTATTCCGTCGTTGCCACTCGAAGCAGTTCTTTCACATGGGTTTCAGTCAGAACAGAACGATGCTTTGACTTCACGTGTTTCATGGTAGAGAACACAGACTCATGTTGACCCAAACATTGACAGTATCTTAAGCGCAGCCCGTTTCACATTCGGGTATTTTTCCAATGGCACACTTTTCCAAAACTCAATGATGCCTTCCCTCAAAACAGGTTTCAGTTGGTCTTCCTCACGAAGATCGATCATCTCCAACTCAGCCGCAGCCTCATCTGTGACAAGCAGGGCTTTCAAACAGTCCGTCTCCGCATTGAATGGGTTGACGAGGAACGTAACCTGTGGCCTTTTCAGTTGTATATCACGGAACCAGGTTACAAAGCTTTCGTGCAGGTTTTCAATTAGTGTTGCATATCTGGCTCCTTGCTTATTCAGGGAGGCGGGAAGCTTTGAAATGAGCTAATGACAACTGACATATAAGGCAGAATGGCTTGCCATTACGTTCAACAAAAAAGTATAAACTCTCCCACTCTGTTAAAAATGTCCTATGTTCGTCTTCATATTTTCGTTTTGCTGTGCATTTTTTCATTGCCATTTTGAGAGGCTACTTGACACAAGATGCACCTTGCCCAAAAACTTAGCGATTATCTCACGCACATGCGCATTTGACATGACCTGAAAATACTGTAATATACCCAAGCAAAGCGAAGATGCATTTGACGAAAATACCATACTGAACTCGAGCAAAGCGCACACGCACATAAAAAAAAACCACAAACACAAACTTCGATATGAACATAAGAGCCCCATGACACCGGGCAAAGAGCCGCATGCGGCTCGCGAGCCGCGGGTTGGCCACCCAAGGTCTAAAGCTTGATCGAAAGTTTGGTTCGTATTGCTCACCGCCATGTTAAATGTGATCCGTAAACAGTCCCAAATAAACTACAAGCTTCCGTTTGTCGAGTAGTATACGTCCCCGTCTTTCCACCCCTCCCCACTCTCTGATTGGCTCCCTAATTCAGGCGAGCCTTTAGACCATAGTTTCCATGCTGTCTTTTCAGATCGGAACGATTGTGCAAAGCAGCATGGGATTTCCCAGGCTAGGTGGTTTCAACATTTATAAATGATCCTGATGTAATGAACTGCTGGAGGGAGTGTGGAAAGGTCGGAGACCATTCACATATATTCTGGGATTGCCCAGAGATCATTTTTTTTCTGGCAGGGCATAAAGAATGAGAAGTCAATGTCCAAAATTTTATCTATCATTTAACCCAAGTCAATTCCTACTCGATCAGACTCCTGAAAACATGTACACTAAAGACAAACAGTATTTGCTGCATATACTATTGATGACCGCAAGAAAAATAGTGACATTAAACTGGAGGAAACCACAGCCACCTACAGTGACTCAGTGGAAACAGAAGCTGAGGGAGGTGTATGAAATGGAGGCTTTGTCTGCTCAACTACAATTGAGGTCTGATGTCTTTTTGAGGAGATGGTCACCTGTAGTAGATTACCTCTTTACTTGAGAGAAAACCCAAATTATGTGCCTTAATGTTTTTTTGCTCTCTGAGTGCTGCAGGGTCAAATATGTCTGTTATTTACACTGCTAGGCTTATTATATAGTCTTGTCAAGGAATTTCATGTTCTGTACTGTGTTGTTTAATAAAAAATTAAAGTTCAACAAAAAAAACAAATGTGATTCTGATGTGTAAATATTCAAACTGATTTACAGACAAACTGCATGTAGATGTTGTAATGGAGTCATCATACTTGCTGTTTTATTCAGGTGGATAATCAGTTGGTCTGCATGATGAGCGAGAACAGCGTCGACTACATCGCCCGTTTCAACGACCTCGCCCAAGAGCTGTCCGTGTCGGAGACGAGCCTCCCTCCCCCATAAGGTCAGAGCGAAGAGGAAGAGCTTCTCACAGGGGAACTCCAGTCCATCAGGCAGAAGGAGAGAATGTGTTTTACGCAATTCACCTTGTTGGAAGTGCAATAAAGACTGCCATGGTCTTGATCATCAGGATCCAAGCGTGTGTGGGTGCCTGCCCATCATTTTGTGGCATGCGTTTCATGAGCCACACTTGGGCCACTTTTTAAACAAATTTGTTTACAAAGCAACCTCATGTATAGAAATTTGCCATATCAGAACAAACGTTTCCTCGTGTAGTTCTGTTCACTTCCTTTTGTCCGTTCTACTCTGTTCTGCGTATGCGAGTGTGAGCCAAGGCTGCTGTTCAGCTGTTTTGTCTTAGTGACATTTGTTTCTTCATAGATCTATACAGTAGTATCAGTCATTGATCATCCTCCTGAAAAAGCCATAAGAGTGTATACGTAATACACAACATGCATGTACAGTCCGTCTTCATAATCTGTGGCTTCGTAATCTGATTGGCTGTGCTAAATTTAACCGAAAACACTGTTGGAAGGTTTTTTAATAAACGAGAAAGACTGGAACTAATTGGAAAATCCTCTAACACTAACAAAAAAATGCTAAGTAAAATACATCTTGGCTGTATTTAAGTAGAAAATGTACATTACGTCGAGTCCCTAAATTAAACAATAAATAAATTGATCGCCCTACAGTTTGTTCAACACTATGTTTTTATTGTATGCAGTTTTATTGAAGCCAGTGATTGATTAGATGGTTGTGAGCCTTCTGTCTGTGATGGAATGATGAATGTCTTTGATTGTAAATAGACCATAACAGATTGAAGCATTGACTGTGCTTTTATAACATACTGTAAATTATTTGGATTATTTATTAATTTACATGTTACAACTGTTTTTTTTTTTTATTTTAGAAAGCATCAAAGTGCTTTTTCAATTGTTTTAAAGATTTCTGCGTTTGTATAAAAAGGATTTTTATGCCACCATGTAAATATAAATTTCCCACAAAGCTGTTTTGCATTTCTTCACTGTCTCCTTGTCTTTGATAAAACATAATTAGCACCATAATCATTATTTTGATTATTAAATTTATAATAGATGGGTTTAATTAGTCTTACCATGGTAAATAACAAACATCTCGGTCATATAGATGATGGCTGAAATTACTTTAATAGATGAGGTTTAAAAAGTGGCTGAATTGTGTTATTTGCAGTTTAATAGGAGTTCGCGCATGCGCTGTAAGCATGCGCCGCCCTACAGTTCATGCCTATTGGCTAGTAGAAGCCACGCCCCCTCGCTACTTCCGTATTGCTCACGTGGGTCTAAGGTCAGTAAAAATTAAATAACTAATGTTTACCTTCTTGCGCTTTCAGTATTGTTTCATTTCTTCATAGTAGAAGCGCCACTTAATGCATTAACACTAGATTATCTTAAAATCACTACAGTACTAACGCTAACAAAATGTTTTGTTTGTTTATTTGTTTTATGTATACACACAACGAATGCGACAGACATGCATGGCTAGCTGAGCTAATTAGCTTAGCTGGTTAATGCAAACAAGCTGAAAAGAGATGAACATTATGTACTCATTATACAGAAACGGGTGCAAATTGCGTGAATGAAACATCTGGCCAGATGTATATTGTACACTAGACCTGCGTCCTCTTCCCTGTTTCTTACAGCCATCAGTGTGCATTATTTCCTAGATCTGTCTTAGAGGAGAAGAAAAACTTAAAAAGGTAGGTAGGAGTGCTCCAGGACCAGGACTGAGAAACACTAAACTTCTCTTGGACAGGGATTTTAAACATTTCTGCACTCAGAGCTTTATTAGAGCTGCACCCACTTTTCTATCAAAACATAGATTAATTTAATGAACGTTTAATTATAGAACAGTTACTGTAATCTAAATCTGCACCAGGATGTTTTTTCAGTCATTAGTGCCTTTGAGTTTCTCCAAACACAAAGCACATATTGTGTTATGAAGATCACTTTACACTAATCAGAAATCCACTCTATACATTGCTAATGTGGTAAATGACTATTCTAGCTGCAAATGTCTGGTTTTTGAGATCTTGCAGTCACGTGACCGGAAAGTACACAGCCGCCATCTTGTCGGTAAAAAACACCGCTGAATACTGCTGCACTCGTGTACAGAATGGATCAATTTCAACCGACGGACTACACGGCTCATTTTTCTAATGAACAGATAACTAGATATATGTCTAAAATAAACGAGCTACAGATTAGTGACCCTTATGGCTTACCGGACGGAGTTTTCACGACCGCATCAGTGGATGTTGAACTGCCAGAGGTGGAATACCCAGACTTGTATAATTACCTCATTAACTTTCCCTCGCTGTTCAGTGGTGAAGCACTGCGTGTTTATAAATCTCTGCACAGTTATCTTTACAGAAATTCAGGATTTGTCAGCGACTCAGATGTGGCATCTTGTAAACAAGAATCCTCACTGGATGGGTAAGTCACTTAAATATTGAGTATAGCACTGACCAGCCGATTATAGACTAGAATAAGGTAATTCCAGCTGTAATTCCAAATCGTTCGTCTTGTTTACCATGGATCTGGCGTTGGAGAGGTAGAGGCTTAGCAGTGGAGATTTGAGTGGCTGTTTTCTGAGCTTAGTCAACAGGCCGGCTCTGCAGCCTCGCTTTTGCTTCCGCTCCCGGCACCGCCTCCTTCTCTTTGCTTCCGATAACAATCCACGGAGACCCCGCTGGTCTCACTATCTCGTCCGGAATGTTGTGCATGCGATGGAAATCGCTACAAACCGTCATTTTCTGCTGGAAACCAATGTCCAGTAAGTCCATACGGTTGTAGTGGATATTGAAGTCCGGTACAGACGAACAACACGCAGAAATACACACAAAAAACATAAACGTGCACAGGTAGGGAGAGCTTGTAGCCGCAGCCGTTGTAGTAGAATTGTATATAGTAGGGTTTTCCAGAAGAAAAGGTAGAAGTAAAAGCAAAAGTAGACCCAGAAGTAGAAGGCGGAATATGGCGTTTGACCGACAAGATGGCGTCTGTCACAATCTGGATCGGCTGTGACGTCACATGCAAGCGCTCCATATAGAGGCCCATTTCCAGCAACTCTCACTCCAGTGTTCTAATGGTACAATGTGTTTGCTCATTGCCTCAGAAGGCTAATGGATGATTAGAAAACCCTTGTACAATCATGTTAGCACAGCTGAAAACAGTTTAGCTCTTTAGAGAAGCTATAAAACTGACCTTCCTTTGAGCAGATTGAGTTTCTGGAGCATCACATTTGTGGGGTCGATTAAATGCTCAAAATGGCCAGAAAAATGTCTTGACTATATTTTCTATTCATTTTACAACTTATGGTGGGAAATAAAAGTGTGACTTTTCATGGAAAACACAAAATTGTCTGGGTGACCCCAAACTTTTGAACGGTAGTGTATATCTTTAGGTAATTGTAAAATTGAATATGATCCTTTTCGTATTTTGATTAGGAAATGAGCATTTATCTGTTAAAAAAAATGTGGGACCGACGCGCTTTAAAAAAAATGTCTTAGCAAGTTGAAATATCTTAGACATAATCAGATTTATGTAGTATTTCCTATTACAAGATCACTCACTCATTAAATCCTCAATCGTGCCTTCTGGTGCATGACGAGACATGCAGGGAGCGCCACCTTTGTCTACTGGAGTTGTTTCAAGGTCAGCCCTTGGACTTTCAGGTCTCTCTCGAATGTCTTGGGCCTGTTTTCTTTTCCCTTGAGCTGTCCATCGTAGTGTTGTCCTGGGGATGGCTTCAGGTGGTATACAGTATGCGTGGCCCAGCTATCTCTGTTCATCATCAGTGTTCTCTGATGGTTTTGCTCATACTAGTTTGGAACAGCAGGTCTACATTGGAGATGGTGTTGGGCCAACAGATCCTCAGTATCCTCTTAAGGCACTTGACCTCAAACGTATCTAGTTTCTGTTCAAATGTGGTCTTCCAGCACTCCAAATCCGTAGAGCAGGACGTTGCTCTTGAAGATCCTGATATTGGTGTGGATACCGAGGTATAGGTTGATTTCCAGATGTCTTGCAGCATTCCAAAAGGCTTTGCTGATCCATCCTGCTGTGGAGTTCTGATGACCAGTCACCATCTACAATGATCTTGCTTCCCAGGTAGACAAATTCCTCCATGTTCTTCAGTTGATTTTGTCTTGGGCATCTTGATACCTGCCTGATAATAGTTCCAGGTCTTGTAGGATGGATGTTGGGGTCGACTGTATCCCTTGTCTTCATTCAGTTACTGCTTTCATGGCCCAGTCGATTGTGAGAGCGAAGATTGTTGGGGACAGAATGCAACCTTGTTTTACTCCAGTTTCATTACATTAATGGTATTTAGAAGACGCTCTTATCCAGAGCGATGTACAACATTCCCAGAGCAGCCTGGGGAGCAATTGAGGGTGAGGTGCCTTGCTCAAGGGTACTTCAGCTATTCCTGCTGGTCCAGGGAATCAAACTGGTGATCTTTTGTTCCTAAAGCTGCTTCTCTAACCATTAGACCATGGCTTCCCCACAAAGTTCCCACTTTGAAAGGTTCTGTGAGAAGGTTGTTGTGGAAAACCCTGCACTCAAAGTTGTTGTCGAGTGCCTTGATGATGTTGACAAGCTTCCGTGGGATGCTGTGGTGTCAGATGATCTTGGTTGAAGTTGTCAGTGGGAACGCCATTTCTTCCTGAAGGTAGCTGAAGCAATTCTTGTGTTCCAGTGTGAACAATTGCTTGATCTTGGGGTCCTCAAGCTTGCAGACATCCAGGTGTTGGTTCTTTCTGTCCCCAAGATGTGCAGTGCACAGCTTTAGGGTGGTCTTAGTCACCAGAGTTTTGATCACAGCCAATGTTAGGATGCAGCATCATTCGTACATTTTGCAAGGAGCCCCTCTACTTTCTATTGATGATGTGGTCACTCTGGCTCTGTGTTCTGCTGTCTGGTGAAGTCCATGTGAGGAAACAGGGCACCACTGATGACAAGGTCATTCTGTTCATATAGCTTGATCAGCCTCCATCCGTTGCCAGTAACGTCTCCCATTATTGATTGATTGCTTTATTCTGAACAGTAAAGAAGAAAAAAGAAAAAAAAAATGCAATAATCAAAACACCGTCATGAACAAAAAGAATAGCGTAGCCACAAGGCAATAACATAATAATGTTTGGAAAGGATTAGGAAGAAGTAAATAACTTATATCTATAATTTACTCTATACCACCGCTAATCGAACGTCACTTTCTGCCATAATAAAAATATGAAAGAAAACAAAAGCGGGCGGCACGGTGGTGTAGTGGTTAGCGCTGTCGCCTCACAGCAAGAAGGTCTGGGTTCGAGCCCCGTGGCCGGCGAGGGCCTTTCTGTGTGGAGTTTGCATGTTCTCCCCGTGTCTGCGTGGGTTTCCTCCGGTTTCCCCCACGGTCCAAAGACATGCAGGTTAGGCTAATTGGTGGCTCTAAATTGACCGTAGGTGTGAACGTGAGTGTGAATGGTTGTCTGTGTCTGTGTCAGCCCTGTGATGACCTGGCGACTTGTCCAGGGTGTACCCCGCCTTTCGCCCGTAGTCAGCTGGGATAGGTTCCAGCTTGCCTGCGACCCAGTAGGACAGGATAAAGCGGCTAGAGATAATGAGATGAGATTATTATTATTATTATACATAGGGCCAAATTACTCAATTCTGATTGGTCAATCAAGGAGGGCTTTTTTTCCTTAAAACAGGGCTGTATTTCTGAAATGCTATTGGCTAGTTCGTTGCTTAGTAACGGTTACAAAAATTAGCAAATTTTGTCAACAAAATGGCTTTTGTAAAGAAGTTCCAATAAAACTTTGTAAACCACTTTCAAAATCCTCGTGTCGTGTCGCCGAGTCATGATGAAAGACGCTTTAGAAACTGATTCAAACGTGCAAGATAGTCTTGCGCCCTGATTGGTTCAGAAAACCTGAATGACAAATGTTGTGAACTTGAATGGCTTCCGAAGTATGAACTTGGCCCTATATATTCTAAACAGGGGTGGCACGGTGGTGTAGTGGTTAGCGCTGTCGCCTCACGGCAAGAGGGTCTGGGTTCGGGCCCCGTGGCCGACGGGGGCCTTTCTGTGTGGAGTTTGCATGTTCTCCCCGTGTCCGCGAGGGTTTCCTCCGGGTGCTCCGGTTTTCCCCACAGTCCAAAGACATGCAGGTTAGGTTAACTGGTGACTCTAAATTGACCGTAGGTGTGAATGTGAGTGTGAATGGTTGTCTGTGTCTATGTGTCAGCCCTGTGATGACCTGGCGACTTGTCCAGGGTGTACCCCGCCTTTCGCCCGTAGTCAGCTGGGATAGGCTCCAGCTTGCCTGCGACCCTGTAGAACAGGATAAAGCGGCTAGAGATGATGAGATGAGAAAACAAAAGCAACAAACAAAAAAGAAAAACATACCAACATGGTATAATATAGACTAAATCAAATCATATATACAGATACTTATGTTATACATGTATACACACATACAATACATATATACAGTACATACATCATAACTATACACACATCCATATGTACACACCCATAATATCATAATTATGCATATATATCTATATCTACACTGTATGTATATATACACACTGTGTGTCTCTCTCTCTCTCTCTCTTGTGTAAAATATATAAATAAAACATCCATGTATCTCGTCTTTGGCCTTCCTCGTTTTCGTCTGCCTGGCAGCTCCATCCTCAACATTCTCCTTCCCACATGCTCTACATCTCTTCTCAGGATGTGCCCATACCATCTCAGTCTCATCTCTCTTAGCTTAATTCCCAAGCTCTCCACATGTGCTGTCCCTCTGATGTGCTCGTTCCTTATCCTGTCCAACCTCCCATCGCAAACCTTAACATCCTCAACTCCGCCGACTTTGCCTCCTGTCTCTTCATTAAGGGTACGGTCTCCAATCCATACATCACAGCTGGTCTCACTACTGTCTTATACATCTTACCTTTCACTTTCGCTGGGACTTTCTGATCACAAATGACTCCCGAAATCCTTCTCCAACTGCTCCACCCTGCCTGCACTCTCTTTCTCACCTCACTATCGCAGCCCCCATTTTCCTGCACAGTCGACCCCAGGTACTTGAATTCACCAACTTTCTTTCCGTCTACTCCTTGCATCTTCACTACACTCTCATCCTCGTTCTCACTGATGCACATGTATTCTGTTTTTGCATTACAGCGTTATTGTAATTCCTCCTCCCTATACCTCATAAAGATCTGTTCCTTATACTTTTTTTTGAACTGGTTTATAGTTGTACATTTCATGAGCTCCACATTCAAACTCTCCCAGAGACATTATCTCCCAGTAATGTCATCCATTCTGGCTAAAGTACGTAAAACAGAGAAGTCTGACAATTTGGCCATTTTCCTCCCCAAACACACCTGATTCAACACAACGAGTTCAGAAGAGGTCCTCAAACTGTGCAGGAACCTGCCAATGGATCAACACTGCTGCACGAGATCTTCATCAAGCGTTCCTACCTCCACCTATCTCCAGTGTTTTTCTTGTTCTAATTCATTTGAAGCAACTTAACACTTATCAAACCTGTCATGAGATGGATTAAGTGTAATGGAGCAGAAAAACTTAAATGCAGTGATCCTCCAGCCCTGGAGCTTAAGAATCCTTGGTAGGTAAATGATATGGAGAATGTTGTTCATATGTTTGTGTGTGTGTGCCCGTAGGCGAATGGAGCGTTTAGCAGGTGTGGGTGTGGGGCCGCTGGCCGTAGGTGCAGTTAGTCTGCTATTGTTACTGCGGATGATCCACAGAGCGAGACGAAAGCAAGTTCTCCAAGATAAAGTGGTGGTGATCACTGGAGCCAGTTCAGGCCTGGGCAAAGGTAATGAACATAAAATAATAAACCGCAGAGAACATCTGTTTATTATGCACATGTGGATGTACAATTAAGGTCAACTCCAGAATTATTGGCACCTGTCATGCAAGTGATTGTATAAAACGCTCTTATTACACACAACGGGCCTCATTTATGAAGCTGGATATGAACGGATTTATTCGTAAACCTTTCATGCACACATTTACACAAAAAAACTGGTATGTCTCAACTTACAATGAGCCATATACTCCCTAGTGTGCTGAATGATCGATTCCTGAATACATCAGACATTCCTCCTCCGGCCTTAAGTGGGGGGGGGAGCCAGGCTTTTAGATAGAGGGGCGTCTGGGCGTCTTTTCGACGCCCTGTACTGAAAAAAACAAGAAATTGGACGCCCTACTTTTTAGTACGACGCCCTAAAATTTCCGCCCGTGTTATGTCCGGTAACTTAGCTGAATATGTTAAAAAATCGCCGAGTCTGAGCTTTCCGAGGATCTACAAGCTTTGTTGACACCGCCATTTTGGAAATTTCAGAAGTCTCGCTTTGACAGCTGTCTTTCCCGAAGACGCCCAGGGTTACCATAGCAACAGCACGAGCCCAGAGTACAAAATATAGGCACCCGCCGCAGAGCTACAGAAACACGCGTTTCTATGGCTGCACTAATTTCAAAGTTGTGAGAGCCCTCGTTATAAATAAATAAAAAACGAATACCATTATAATGTTTGAAGACTTAGCCATATTTCCTGTGTGTTTTTTTCTTTGTTATACTAAATCTTTGGACGCTAGCGGCTTTGAAAGCAAAACTGGTCAGCCGGGGTTGGTTGTCACACTGTGTTCGGGGTTGGTTGTCACATGTAATGCAATTGCGATAGGTGCACTACTGACTGAGACAAACACAGCTACAACAAGCTTTATTTATGTAGTATTCTGCGATCAGAAAGCTTTATAGCTAATTTGTCATGCTTAATATGCAACTCCAGCTCAAAAAATCCCAGAAATATACCCATTTTAATAATAATATTCATTAAAAATATACGCAGTTTGCAGTGTATTTTGTTTTGGTGTTCCCAAAGTTGATATTGTATTACCAATCTGTTATACCTACATGTATTTTGAATACATTTTCTTTAACATTTTTACATAATTCTCAAAAATATGTATGTATTTTCGGTATTGCTCAAAATTTGCTGTCAAAATGAAGGAAATAGCATTTGAGAGCATTAGAAATTTCAAAATTTTCCGGGGGAGTACCCCCGGAACCCCCTAAAACACTCGTGCCAGCGGCGCTCAACGCGCCGCTACACCTCGCCACATACAGTGACACCTGCAAAAAAGTTAGACTCCCTAAAAAAAAATCCTGCCTAAAAGCCTGGGGGGAGCGCATGATTATTGTGCATCAGCACCTCATCATGCATCAGTGAAGCAGCGATTTCTAGTAAAAACAGAGAAATTCAGCCATCTGTTAAATTGTCATAGCGGCTTTATTTTCAATTTCACATTTTGCTGTGCTTGACACATTTGCTTGAAACTTGAACTCGTGTCTCTCACATTTGCTGCAGTGTCCTCCACTACTCCGAGCATAGTGTCCTGCTTTTGCAGCACAGCATCAGTAAGGACTCTTGAGTTCCGTCTATATTTTGGGCTTTTCAGATGCTGTGACTCCACTAATTATACTGCTAAATAGTTGTTGTTGTTTTTTTTCTCTCTCCATAGATGTACTTACACTTCTGCCACCGAGAGTTAGGGTGCATCAGTTGCCCCCTAAAAATGAAAAGTTCCTCCGATCATGATGCATTTTTGTTTTTATGTTCCTTTTGGTAAGAAAACACACTGGGTGAAATATTTTGACAAAATTCTAAAGTTTAATGGTGGCACCAGGAGCTCAAAGTTATGGAAAAAGCTGCTATTTTATGACTTTTATGACAAAATTTCGATCACTTTTCATGAAACATTATGGCACCTTATAGAGTATAGACCCTTTTCAGTCACGTGACCTTCGTAAACGCGACCACCATTTTGGACATGTAGCGGACTTCGGCTCGAATTGGTTTGAATGCGAGGAAGGCGACAAACGGAGAACATACAAGAAAAAGGAGCGAGATGCAGAAAATACCTTCGCTATCCAGCGACATAGGGCATTTACAGGGCGAGCAGAGGGAGAAATAACAGTAACGACACATTAGCAACGCCGTACAGAAATAACGGTTTATGGCACAGACCCTTTCGGTTCTCGCTCATCTAGCTGCTACAATGACTGCTTAGACTGCAACAATAATACCTAACACACATTTAAGTATCCGTCGTAAAGACGTGAAACTCATCGAGTGACCAGTGTGTTCATTGATAAGCTAACACAATCTAAAAGTAGACATACCATCACACTGCCCTGGCGCTGTGTACAGTTTACCTTCTATGGTTTGTGCACTCACTATTTGCCATTACTTTCTCCAACCGTTGTTACAGATTACAGGGAACGGCCTGGATTTAAGAGACAAATACATGTTCCTCTTATTTTGAACACTTATTTGTAGGCAGTGCTTAATTTGTAAAGTGGGAGGTCCCGGAGCGCAGAGGATGAGCGGCTCCGGTGCGGAAAAAAAGAGGGAGGGGGCGCTGCGCTTCTGGGCATGTTTTGTAATAACACTGCAAATTAAGTTCATCTGCAGATATTTTGTGGATGTCGTTTCATGAGAGAAATCACCAACAAGACAGATATCAAAATCAGACATTAGCACTAAATAAACTTGCATTTTTTTATTTAATTATTATTATTTTATTTTTGTTACATAGTCAAAAGAGGTGTCGGATCACCAGATCCAGTGTAAATAGCTGCCGGAGCCAACACCCGAGGTTCCGGAGCGCGCTCCGGCTTGCTCCCCCTCAAATTAAGCGCTGTTTGTAGGACACTGCCTCTGATCTGTCCTACAGTCTACCAACAGCAAAGGAACACAACGCTAGCTAATGTCGTTAGCTAATAGCTACTACAGAAGAACAGAGGTTACAATGGGTTATTTTAGCCTATTTGGTTACACACTCGCCGCCACAGAATGTTAACAGCAATGTAATGCCTTTTCTGGCTAATTTTATTCATCTTACCTCCAACAAAGTGGTCACTACACAAGCGTTGGTATGCCGCTATCCATCTTCTCCGTCGGTCAGCATCTACCGGGATCCGATGAAATGATAACCCTTGCCTTGTTTGTTGATGGTTACTACATCCAGGTGCACAACAATATAGTGGCATGATGGAAGTCTTGCTGAAAATAAACACTTTCTTTGCTGCTGTTCCTCAATGCTGGCTGTGGTAAACTACTGGTAGTACACGTCCAAAATGGCGGCCGCGTTTGTCGTGACGTCACGTGAAAAGGGTCCATACCAAATATCTTAGATACACATTTTTAGTGCATATTCTAAATATATTATCAAGCACAGTTTGAGTTTGAGCTGTTCATTGAATCATTGTTCAACTACTTTTAAACAATACAAATGTATTATGAATCACGTTAATGCTTCTCAATCCCTTGCAAAGGTTCTTAACATGATCTCTGGCTCACAAGAAATCAATAAATGGAGTCCAACATTGTGATTCAAACCTTACGCGAAAACATAAAATAAGCGTTTTTTGGCAAAAAATGAACCTCATAGTGCCACCATTAGACTTTTGAATATGGTCAAAAAATTGTACAGGATGTCTTTATTGGTGAAAAGGAACACCCAAACAAAAATGAATCAGATTTTATGAAAGTGAGGGCAACTGATGCACCCTACTGAGAGTATTCTTGTTTTGGCCATTTAGTAGTCATTTTGCACTTTCTGCTCTCCGAGCTTTGCCTTTTATGGAGTTTTGTGGGCGTCGCTAAATGCAAACTAGCTGCACTGTGCATGCATCCAGTAGCTTACAGGTGATTTATTTACATCAGTATCAGCATGCGAATACGAAGAAAATCAGCGTTTCCGAAACTTTTCTGAATCTGCCGGAAATTTTTAGCTCCATTTCCCTTACGCAAACATTTACACTCTACTTTACTAAAAGATTGATAAATGAGGCCCACTGATACAAATTTTCCACTCAAACTTACATTTCCTCTCACTAAAGCAAACACGTATGAAATTTCTTTAAAATAATACTGTTTTCCAGAGGCGGACAAAGTACCCAACTTCATTACAGATCCCACTGGTCAAATGTTACTCAGATACAAGTGAAAGCTGTACAGTCAAATTTTTACTGAAGTTAAGTATTTTTAAAAGCAAGTACTTTAAGTATTAAAAGTACATTTGTCAATGCATCGTTGTATTATTGCCACAACACTTACAAAACCTAACGCCGTTACCAAAGACAGAAATGTGAATTCACAAAATGAACGCATGCGGTGTCATCATGGCGGTTTAACGTTAAGCTAGCTAGTCAGTGAAGCTCCACCTGACATGCTAGCAAACTCTTTTCAAACTCAAAATCATATTGGGTAGCTAACGCTACTAGAAAAGAAAGATTTCTACATTCTGTTTATTTGGCAAGATTATGCTAAAACATATTTCTGAAAGGACTTCAGATAAGTTAATGTTACTTATGTTAGCATAACTCCGTTTTTACATGCTAATGGTGTCCAAGTTAACTAGCTATTTGTTAATGTTAGCCATGAACAAGGTGACGGCAATTTGGCGGGCAAATCTGTAGAAAGTCATTTGACTAACCAGACTGCATAGCTATTGCAACGTTATCGCTAGCTCTTAAAACACAGACAACTTCGTTGCAAGCTTTCTCTTGGAATAAAACGTTTATATCCCTCAATATGCTTCCACAGGTTGGATGGCGAGTTTTTGTAGGCCGTGATGTGGTTCGTTTTCGGCAAACGTTTAAAACAAAATTCTTTATTCCTTTCAGAAAACTGAAACATGGGTTCTAGGTAAAGCCATGAGTGCGTGCATTCCTCAGAAGAACCGCCTCCTTCCGTTCTGCCATCGACTGATCGTGTTAAATAACACTGCTGAGAAATCACTGAACTTGATTTTATACAGTCTATGGATGTGACGTGACCCTAGTGATTACTGATCAGCTGTCTCAGTGTCACCTGCGAAAAAACCAATCACGTTTTAGAAAAGAAAAGAAAAAACATCCGCTTTCAAAGCTGCTTCACAGTAACGAGGACGTTGACAGAAATGTAGTGGAGTGAAAAGTACGACATTTGCCTTTCAAATGTAGTGAAGTTAAAGTCATAAGTTTCCAAAAAAAATGAATACTCAAGTAAAGTACAGATACTCAAAAAGTGTACTTAAGTACAGTACTCAAGTAAATGTACTTCTTTACTGTCCACCTCTGCTGTTTTCTCACATATATGAGGCCAAATTACTGACACCACTACTGAATATTAAAATAATTGAAAACGTATTTTGTCCTGCTTGAAAAATAAATCCGTTCTTCTTAATTTGCTTGCTTAACTTGTCCTCATGAATTCTGTCACTCACTGTTTCTTTGTGATATAAACATGAGGTTGTAAATCCCTCCTTTCAACAAGATAATGAAACATAGGAACAATTTTGGGACATAAATCTCAGTGTTTTGCAATGACCCACTCAGTCTCTGGATTTAAACCTGTGGTAAGCCTCAAACCTATTTAAACCCGTGGTCTGAATTGAACAAGGATGTCGACATACACGAAATTTAGGAATATAAAAATGTCCTGGATGGAAGCGTGCACCAAATATTCCTCAACAAGTCTCTCCAGCCTTGTTCGACATTACAGGGAGAGGCTCTGTGCTGTTATTCTCTCCATGGAAAGAAACAAATTAAAATTTTAAGGGTGCCAATAATTCTGTGTGTGTCACTAACTATTCATCATGTCTCATTTTTTTTTCTGATACTTGTTTACACATCACACAATAATGCTAATGTGTAGCAACACAGTGGGGTTTTCTCCTAAAGTTTTGGAGGCCTAACACGTGTAACATTTCTTCAGAATGTGCGCGGGTGTTTCATGCTGCGGGAGCACAACTTATCCTGTGTGGACGTGACCAGAAGAGACTACAGGAGGTCGTAGATGAGTTAAGGGTTAAAACAAATGGCAAAACAAAGGTACACACTCGCTCTCACTCACCACCTGTTTGTTTATTTATAGTTCTCACCTCTGAAAGCTTCGACTTCTATCAGATAAATCATCGATATTATTCTATCTACTTTCACTGGATATGAGCAATCTAGTGCTCCGATTGGCTACTCTACTACTAGGCTATTGGCTAATATACCGTGAGTAGAGAAAACCAAAATGTGTCAGAAAACAGAATCCAGGGACACGTCTGCCCGGGGGCATTTTGAGTTATTGACAGATTCAGAAAGTACAGTTTCTAAGCTTTCCAATGATGCCTTCCATGTGGAGATCTGACAATATTTGAAGAATGTGTGGCCTTTTGAAAGTGTATACTTCTTAAAACAGAAAAGGGAGAAAATCGCCCTCAAAGTTTTCCATCTCAGCTACTCTGGGTGTAGGGCGGGCATATAATGGTGCTCATTTGCATGACATTAAGGAAAGCCCTACCCCCTACTAGCTAGCACGATGCTACTTTCATGTAAACAAAGATCACCACGTCAATTTTCCTTCCATGCAAAGTATGCCCAACACAATTATGAAGTACAAAAATAAGTCCTAAAGTATACTTTAACGCTTTGGTGTGAAAAGTTACTCACACCGTAAGAAAGAAAGATAGCACGATGATGACACAACTAACACAACACTAGTTTCATGTAAAGCCTCGGTCACAACCAGCCGTACAGTACACGCTCCTACGGCTGGTCTACATGCAAAAAACGCAAGAAACGCCACGCGCGCGCGTGTGATGTGCTGATTTTCGAGCCGCAGACCGGCCGCAGAGGTTCTTTGTCATGTCAAACAAACTCTACGGGCGCTTACGTTTTTTTCAGGTTGCAAGACAAACTTGCGGCCAACGCGCGTCTTTCTCCATGAACAACAAAAAAAACCGCAGCGATTTGGGGAAACGCCAAAAATCGCACGGCCAAAAAATCGTACGTCCGGTTGTGACCTAGGCTTAACCAAACCACAACACTCTCCGTTACATGCAAAAATAACCACACAGCCTTAGATTAATAAACTCACCCCATCAGAAAGAGAAACGGCGCCTTGCACACACCAATGCCTCCGATGGAATGTAATCCTAGAACGGTCCGTGTATCATCCGATCATTCAAGTATTCCATTCAATCTGGAAAACAAGGTTGCGGGTTTTTTTGCTAGAAATGTTTATCTCCGATGTAAATACCGTGTGTCTGTTTGCTTCGCGGTGTTTCAGCTCCTCTGCGCTCTGTTTAGTAACTCATTCCATAGTGAAATTACACGCCTGTATGCAGTTAAGTAGCCGTGTGCTCAGCTCGCATCATACAGCTGATTCGCGAAAAAAACAACAACAACAAAAGACTTAAATCATCATGTGAATGGCCCATATGGTAATTTACCCACACCCCCCAGCAGGCTACAGTCCTGACAAAAACGAGACAATTTGCAACAAAAAATGTATGCTTTTCCAACAAAACAATTTATTATCTGAAATACTGATTGCATTCTTCAAGATCTCAACTTGCACATGATGGAAAAAAACAAATCACAAATAAAAAAAAAAAAAATGCTTCTTTTGCGATTATCTCAGATTCGTTTCAGCCGACATGTGTCCCTGGATTTGGTGAGGGGTCACAAATGGCGGCGCGCATCAAGTCAGATATATCACTTTATCAAGTATTTAAAGGAAACAGAAATAGCTAAAGAATATAGTTGTTTTTTCTCCCTCAATATCGCCTGTTCCACACTCCAGCCCAGTCAGTGGCGGTAATACACCTTTAAGTTGGTTTGCCAACTGCCAAAAATCCTAAAGAAGAAAATGGCGGAGCGTGTTGGTGAACCAACCGAGGATGAGATAAAAACTCTACTCGAAAACAAAACCCCCAAACAAAACCAACCCCCCCCCAAAAAAGAGAATAAGAGTATTTGATGGCAAGAACATATCTATTTTTATTTTTCAAGAATTATCATTATAGCATTTTTCACAAATTGCTCCCGTCATTTCACCGGTTTGTTTACATTCTAAGCGGAAATAATTTTGTCAGATGTTTTGTATAAAGTTTTCATTTATCGAATTTGCAAAAAATAAAAATGCTCCGTTTCTCAAAATCCAGTGAATGTGGATAGAATAAAACAGTTATTCCACTCAATCTCGTCGTACATGGCTTATAGCCAACTTGGTGCTACGCTCCTCGTCAGCTATCAGCTCACATACAACTCGATTTCGTGGAATAACTTAATTATTTGCATCTTTGTTTGTCTGGTCAGACCTATACACCTTGCACAGTGACCTTTGACCTCTCGGACATGGAGACAGTCACCAAGGCAGCAGCGGACATCCTGAAGTGCCATGGTTACGTGGATGTCCTCATTAACAATGCAGGCATTAGCTTCCGCGGTTCCATCCTGGACACGCACGTCTCTGTACAGAAAGTCATCATGGACACAAACTACTTTGGACCTGTTGCTCTAACCCAAGGTGACGGCTGCAGCACAGATGTATATCAATCAGTATTGATTGATTTTTTATATATATATATATTATATATATATATATACACACACACACACACACACACACACATATACACACACACACAGGGCTGAGTGAACAATACATCATAATGTTATAGTTTAACACAGTAACTACATTAACTGAAGAGGTAGCACTGGTGCGAGAAAAACTGCAAGCATTGGAGCAAATGTAAATATTACAGCATTGAGATAAATCCTAATAAAATAATAGTACTACAACATGAAAGGAGCAAGCCCAGAATATCATGAGCAGTACTGATAAACATTTGTGACAATT